>NC_086101.1:195285490-195596252 GCF_963921235.1 Mobula hypostoma | reverse complement strand
GCCCCTTCTTAAGCTCCTTTCTTGCTTCCCTATATTCCTCAATAGACCCAGCTGATCTTTGCTTCCTAAACCTCATGTATGCTGCCTTCTTCCTCCTGACTAGATTTTCCACCTCACTTGTCACCCATGGTTCCTTCACCCTACCATTCTTTATCTTCCTCACTGGGACAAATTTATCCCTTACATCCTGCAAGAGATCTCTAAACATCGACCACATGTCCATAGTACATTTCCCTGCAAAAACATCATCCCAATTCACACCTGCAAGTTCTAGCCTTATAGCCTCATAATTTGCCTTTCCCCAATTAAAACTTTTCTTGTTCTCTTTGATTCTATCCTTTTCCATGATAATTATAAAGGCCAGGGAGTGGTGGTCACTGTCCCCCAGATGCTCACCCACTGAGAAATCTGTAAGCTGACCTGGTTTATTACCTAGTACTAGATCTTGTATGGCATTCCCCCTGGCCGGCCTGTCCACATACTGTGACAGGAATCCATCCTGGACACACTTAACAAACTCTGCCCCGTCTAAGCCCTTGGAACTAATCAGGTGCCAATCAATATTAGGGAAGTTAAAGTCACCCATGATAACAACCCTGTTATTTTTGCACCTTTCCAAAATCTGCCTCCCAATCTGCTCCTCTGTATCTCTGCTGCTACCAGGGGGCCTATAGAATAGCCCCAATAGAGTAACTGCTCCCTTCCTGTTCCTGACTTCCACCCATATTGACTCAAAAGAGGATCCTGCTACATTACCCACCTTTTCTGTAGCTGTAATAGTATCCCTGACCAGTAATGCCACCCCTGCTCCCCTTTTCCCGCCCTCTCTATCCCTTTTAAAGCACTGAAATCCAGGAATATTAAGAATCCATTCCTGCCCTGGTGCCAGCCAAGTCTCTGTAATGGCCACTACATCATAATTCCATGTATGTATCCAAGCTCTCAGTTCATCACCTTTGTTTATTATCAACATGCTGTCGCTACCTGTTACCATATCTTACCTTGAGACTTATTTCCTTGCAGGCATTAATAGGAAAATAAATAAGATCAATAGAATTTATCAAAAGCTATGTATAAACAAAGGAGGACAAATAACCATAGTGCAAAAAAGGAAATTGTACAAATTATAAAGTAAATAAGTAGTGCCGAGAACATGAGTTGTCAAGTGCTTGAAAGTGAGTGTGTAGGTTGTAGAATCAGTTCATTGCTGAGGTGAGTGAAGTTACCCACCCTGGTTCAGGAACCTCATGGTTACAAGACAATAACTGTTTTCCTGAACTTTGTGGTGATGGACTTAATGTTTCTGCAACCCTGTCCAGTGGAAGCGGTGAGGGTCTTTGATGCTGCTTTCTTGTGGCACGCTTCACATATATGTGCTCACTGGTAGGGAGGACTTTGCCTGTGATGATCTGTGGAAAACTATACAGTCTGATGACTTTTCTGTTCTGAGGCATTGGTGGTTCCATACCAGTGGGCCTATCTTCGATCCAACTCCTATTTCCCATCTATACATGCTCCCTCAGCATTTTGAATGTGCTTAACAAACAGATGGACAATGAAAAAATTAATGCAGGCTAATGGGATTAGTGTAGGCCAAAAGGTCAGCATGGAAGTGATGGGTTTTGATACTGTATGGCTCTTTAAGATTCAACATTGTGTAATGTCATTTCCAGTACACAAGTGTAAAGGAGAATTAAATAATTGTTACTCTGGATCTGATGCAGCACAAAAAAACACAATAAGATAAAGAACACGATAATAATTGAAACATCCTGGTTTCCTTGGCAGTTTATATACATAGATTGATTGTATGTCCATGAAGTGATGCTAGGCACAGGAGTGTCTGTACTTAACATGACTGATAGGAAATGATAAAGTAGTGGTGATTCGGGGTGTCAGGGGGTGGGCTCGTGAGTAGTGGTGTTGATCAGCCTGACTGCTTACAGCACCCCCACTCTCTGTAATCTAGTCCATAAGATACAGGAGCAGAACTAGGCCATCGAGTCCGCTCTGCTACTTCAGCACGGCTCATCTACTTCCCTCTCATCCTCAACCTTTTGCCTTCTCCCCATATCCCTTCACTCTGCTCAATCAGGTATCTATCTCTGCCTGAGAACCTGGAATCATTTTTGTGAACCTCCTTTGAACATCACTAATGCCTCCACAATCTCTTTAGCCACCTCTTTCAGAACTTTGTGGTATACATCATCTGGTCCAGGTGACTCATCTCCCTTCAGATCTCTCAGACTTCCAAGAACCTTCTCTCTAGTTACGGTAACTTCACACACTTCATGATCCCTGACATACGGAACTTCCATCTGGAATTTGGAATTTGTCGGATTGTTGTCTTCCACTGAAAATGCAATAGACAGAAGTCACTGTGTGCCCTGATATACATACTCGGCTTGCATCCTCTGACCTTGGCATCATCGGTTGGCTATTGACTACAAAGCTGTGTTGCTCCAAGACTATTTCTGAAATCAGTTCCACCCTTGCCTCACATCATCTGAAGCTGAAATCTCCAACCACGTGCTGTCACCTCTAGATTTGTCCGCTGTAGCACATTTCTGCATACCACCAATCTTAAATCCATGAAACATTCCTCACCATTTGAGTAGCTGCAAAGACCAGTGAAATCTTCCTGCTTCTTCAAAGAAATGATAACTGTTCCCTTTCCATTCCAGTGGACTGTCAGATGCTTGTTAATTTGGATAAGCAGCTCTTCCTGTGTCCCATAGATATACATTCCACTGTAGGAAATGGGAAAGGACTGCCTGTGGATTGAATAATACATTTATAAATAAACACTTTGGTTTCTTTCCCTCTCCATTACACTGAGAAGTGAGTCATACTTCAGCAGTTTTTATCTGAAAATGAACATTAGCAGCATGTACCAGTAAATAAGATAAGAGAGTTTGCAACACAGGCACAACACACTCATCATTCATTGTCCATTTGAGCATTCTAGCATATAGGACATCCAAACTAATTATGCACTCAGTTATGTCTCTAAAGATGGTGTTCAAATCTACAACTTTAGTATTCTGATATGAAACAAATTAGTCCCGCTTGGTGGCGTAATAATATCAGCAACGGACTCCGGAGCGAAGGTTCCCGAGTTCGAATCCAAGTTGGGTTGAGCGTCGAGCTCGCAACTCGGCCTGGTAAAAACAAGAATAGCTTGCTATGGAAACACCGTCATGATGGTGCCCCGATAACTCCTCTGCTGAGTTAAGGGCTATTCTTCTTCTTCTCTTCTATGAAACAAATTACTGACACCAGCCTACCTGCCATCAAGGACGTATGTACAGAAAGGTGTTGGAAAAGGGCCAGTAACATCATGAAGGATCCCACACACCCTGCTCATGGACTCTATGTCCTAAACCAATAAGGGAGGAGGCTACGTGGCATCCACACCAGGACCACCAGACTCAAAACCAGCTACTTTCCCCAAGCAGTAAGGCTGATCGACACCTCCACCCACTAACCCATTCCCCAAACCACCACTACTTTATCATTTCCTGTCAGTCACCTTGTGTACAGACACTTCTGTGCCTAGTGTTACTTTATGGACATGCAATCAATCGATGTATATAAGCTATCTTAAGTATTTTTATTTATTCTGTTTTTAATGTGTTTTTTTGTGCTGCATCAAACCGGAGTAACAATTGTTTCTTTCTCCTTTACACTTGTGTACAGGAAATGACATTAAACAATCTTGAATATTCAGTTCTTCATTGAAAAAAATTTGCCAAACATGAATAGTTTCTTATTAATATCTGACACAGCAGGGCTTCCAATTTTTTTTCTCTCTGTTTCGTAATGTCTGCAAAGAGTAAGATTTCAGGTTGTACACAGGAGACACTCTCTGATATTAAATTGAACCATAGGACTGGTTGTTAATTGTTGAAGGCTCTTAGCTTGAAACGTCAACTTTTTATTCCTTTCTACTTGAGCTACTGAGACATCCAGCATAATACATCTACCTTTGAACTTTTGTACTGTGAAACAACATATCTAATCATTCCTCTTACTTGTGGTGGAAGAAGCGAAATTCCAGGCTGTGTAACACTTGTGTTGTAAACATTTTTCAAAGTTCAAAGTAAACTTATTTTCAAGGTACATCGATGTCGCCACATACAACCTTGAGATTCATTTCGTTGAGGGCGTACTCAATAAATCCATAATTTTAAGACATGGACATGTAAAACCAGAGACAGAAGGTTGCATCGTGTAACTCTTTCTCACCCATATTGTTGAATGAAGAGTGTCATATTTATCAGCTCCAGTCGAGGCAAATTGCCTTTGCTTATCATGATGTTACGGGTGCACTTCCCTTTCAGACAGTCCTCTTGTTGGTCAAGCTATAATCAAAAATAAAGTAGACATTGAGCTAATAAATCAGCTTCACACTTAATACAACTCTTCAGTGGAAAATGATTAGTAAACGACTAATACTGGAATTGTCATGAAACATCTCTCTCCCTCTCTCTCACTCTCTCCCTCCCCTCCCTCTCTATCCCCTCCCTCTCTCCCCCGCTCCCTCCCTCTCCCCTCCCTCTCTACCCCCTCCTTCTCTCCCCTCTCTCCCCTCTCTCCCCCTCCCTCTCTCCCCTCTCTCCCCCTCCCTCTCTCCCCCTCTCTCTCCCTCCCTCTCCCCTCCTTCCCTCCCTCTCCCCCTCCCTCTCCCCTCCTTCCCTCCCTCTCCCCCTCCCTCTCTCCCCTCTCTCCCTCCCTCTCCCCTCCCTCTCTACCCCCTCTCTCTCTCCCCTCTCTCCCTCCCCTCTCTCCCTTCCTCTCCCCTCCCTCTCTACCCCTTCCCTCTCTCCCCTCTCTCCCTCCCTCTCCCCTCCCTCTCTCCCCCCTCCCTCTCTCCCCTCTCTCCCTCCCTCTCCCCTTTCTCCCCTTTCTCCCCTCTCTCCACCTCCCTCTCTCCCCCCTCTCCCCCTCCCTCTCTCCCCTCTCCCTCCCTCTCCCCTCTCTCCCCTCTCTACCCCCTCCCTCTCTCCCTCCCTCCCCTCCCTCTCTAACCCCCTCCCCTCTCTCCCTCCCTCTCCCCTCTCTCCCCTTTCTCCCCTCTCTCCCCCTCCCTCTCTCCCCCTCCCCTCTCTCCCTCCCTCTCTACCCCCTCCCTCCCTCCCTCTGCCCTCTCTCCCCCTCCCTCTCTCCTCTCTTTCCCTCCCTCTCCCCTCTCTCCCCTCCCTCTCTCCCCTCTCCCTCCCTCTCCCCTCTCTCCCCTCTCTACCCCCTCCCTCTCTCCCTCCCTCCCCTCCCTCTCTAACCCCCTCCCCTCTCTCCCTCCCTCTCCCCTCTCTCCCCTTTCTCCCCTCTCTCCCCCTCCCTCTCTCCACTCTCTCCCCTCTCTCCCCCCTCCCCTCTCTCCCTCCCTCTCTACCCCCTCCCTCCCTCCCTCTGCCCTCTCTCCCCCTCCCTCTCTCCCCTCTCCCCCTCCCTCTCTCCCCTCTCTCCTTCCCTCTCCCCTCTCTCCCCCTCCCTCTCTCCCCTCTCTCCCCACTCCCTCTCTCCCTCCCTCTCCCCTCTCTCCCTCCTCTCTACCCCCTCCCTCTCTCCCCTCTCTCCCTCCCTCTCTACCCCCTGCCCTCCCTCTCCCCTCTCTCCCCTCTCTCCCCCTCCCTCTCTCCCCTCTCCCTCTCTCCACTCCCCCCTCCCCCCTCCCTCTCTCCCCTCTCTCCCTCCCTCTCCCCTTTCTCCCCTCTCTCCCCACTCCCTCTCTCCCCTCTCTCCCTCCCTCTCCCCTCTCTCCCCCTCTCTCCCCCTCCCTCTCTCCCCTCTCTCCCTCCCTCTCCCCTCTCTCCCTCCCTCTCCCCTCTCTCCCCTCTCTCCCTCCCTCTCCCCTCTCTCCCCTCTCTCCCCCTCCCTCTCCCCCTCCCCTCTCTCCCCCTCCCTCTCCCCTCTCTCCCTCTCTCTCTCCTCTTTCCCTCCCTCTCCCCTCTCTCCCCCTCCCTCCCTCTCCCTCTCCCTCCTCAGATTCTGCCAGTCATACTGAGTATTTGCAGCAATTTCCATTTTGATTTCATGCTGCTGTTGTTCATCCACGTTGGTTGTTGATAATTTCCAGAGAACAGCAAACTACAAAACATCTTAAACTGTGACACATCAAGTCCATATATAGTGTGACACACGCAGAATGCCGGAGAAACACACAGGCCAGGCAGCATCTATAGGAACGATTAAATAGTCAACGTTTTAGGCTGAGACCCTTCATCAGGACTGGAAGGGGAGGGGTAAAGGAGTTGTGGGGAGGGGAGGAAGACGTACAGGGAGCCAGGTGGTAGGTGAAACTGAGAGAGGGGGAGGAGATGCGGTAAAGAGCTGGGGAATTGACCGCTGAAAGAGATAAAGGGCTGGAGAAGTGGTAATCTGATAGGAGGGGAAAGAAGCTCATGGAAGAAAGGAGGGTGAGGAGCACCAGGAGGAGGCGATGGGCAGGCAAGGAGATAAGGTGAGAGAGGGAAAAGGGAATAGGGAATGGTGAAGTAGAGCGGGGCAATTATCAGAAGTTCGAGAAATCGACGTTCATGCCATCAGATTGGAGGCTACCCAAACCGAATAGAAGGTGTTGCACCTCCAGCCTGAGTGTGCCCTCATTTTGGCAGTACAGGAGGTCAAGCATGGACATTTTGGAATAGGAATGGGAAGTAGAATTGAAGTGTGTAGCCACTGGGAGATCCAGCTTTTTATGACCGATGGAGCAAAGGTGCTCAGCGAAGCAGTCTCCAAATCTACATCTAGTCTCACCAATGTACAGGAGGCCACACCGTGAGCACCCGATACAGTAGATGACCCTATCGGACTCACAGGTGAAGTGTTGCCTCATCTGGAAGGACTGTTTGGGGCCCAGAATGGTAGTGAGGGAGGAGGTGTAGGGGCAGGTGCAGCCCTTGTTGCACTTGCAAGGGTAAGTGCCAGGAGGGAGATCAGTGGGGAGGAACGAATGGACAAGGGAGTCGTGTAGGGAGTGATCCCTGTGGAAAGCAGAAAGTTCGGGGGGTGGAGGGAAAGATGTGCTTGGTGGTGGGATTCCACTGGAGATGGTGGAAGGTAAGGAGAATTATGTGCTGGTTCAAATTTATCAGGCTCCTCAGCAGACCAATCGATTTGAAGGGAGAGAGAGCTTTGTGCAGGTCGGGGAGGAAAGTTTAAAAAGGAGCGTTTTGAGGGGCTCGGTGCGTTAGAACAGTGGGTATGACTCCGAGGCCAGTTTTCTGTTCCGGGGGTCAGATGTGGGATGTCTAGGAGACTTCCAGCCTCCTTGATGGCCACATCCGCGCCAGGTGAATCGAGCTGCAACTCCTTAGAGACCAAGTTAGGGAACTGGAGCTGCAGCCCGAAGACCTTCAGCTTGTTAGGGAGAGTGAGGAGGTGATAGACAGAAACTATAGGCAGGTAGTCACCCTGGGGCCGCGGGCGACAGATAAGTGGGTGACCGTCAGGAGAGGGAAGGGAGGGCGTCAGGTAGTGGAGAGCACCCCTGTGGCTGTCTCCCTTGACAATAAGTACTGCATTCTGAGTACTGTTGGCGGGGGACGGCCTACCTGGGGGAAGCAACAGTGGTTGTGCCTCTGGCACAGAGTCTGGCCCTGTGGCTCAGAAGGGTAGGGAAAGGAAGAAGAGGGCAGCGGTAATAGGGGACTCTATAGTTCGGGGGACAGACAGGTGATTCTGTGGACATGAAAAAGAAACAGGGATGGTAGTTTTCCTCCCAGGTGCCAGGGTCCGTGATGTTTCTAAGCGTGTCCACAATATTCTGAAATGGGAGGGTGAGCAGCCAGAGGCCGTGGTACATATTGGTACCAATGACATAAATAGAAAAAGGGTGGAGGTCCTGAAAGCAGAAAACAGGGAGTTAGGAAGGAAGTTGAGAAGCAGGAGCTCAAAGAGAGTAATCTCAGGATTACTGCCTGTGCCGCACGACAGTAAGCATAGGAATAGAATGAGGTGGGGGATAAATGCGTGGCTGAAGGATTGGAGCGGAGTCAGGGATTCACATTTTTGGATTATTGAGACTTCTTCTGGGGTAGATGTGACCTGTACAAAAAGGATGGGTTGCACTTGAACCCGGGGGGGGGGGGGAACTGATATCCTGGGTGGGTTTGCTAATGCTGTTGGGGAGAGTTTAAACTAGATTTGCAGGGGGGTGGGAACCGAAGTGAAAAGGGGAGAGGATGGGGAGGTTGCAGCACAAGCAGAGACAGCTTGTAGGGAGTTTGTGAGGAAGGATGGGCAGATGATAGAGCAAAGATGCTCTCAGCCTGATGGTTTGAGATGTGTCTATTTTAATGCAAGGAGAATCATAAACAAGGCGAATGAACTTAGAGCTTGGATCAACACGTGGAACTATGACGCTGTGGCCATTACAGAGACTTGGATGTCTCAGGGGCAGGAATGGATGCTGAGTGTGCCGGGCTTTAGACGTTTCAAAAAGAACAGAGAGGGAGGCAAAAGAGGTGGGGGCATGGCATTGTTAATCAGGGATAATATCACATCTGTAGAAAAGGAGGTAGTCATGGAAGGATTGTCTACTGAGTCAGTGTGGGTGGAAGTCAGAAACAGGAAAAGGGCAATAACTGTACTGGGCTTTTTTATAGATGCCCCAATAGTGACAGGGAGAACAAGGAGCAGATAGAGAGGCAGATTCTGGAACAGTGTATTAATAATAGGTTTGTTTTGATGAGAGATTTTAACTTTCCTATTATTGATTGGCATCTCCTCAGATGGGGTGGAGTTTGTTAGGTGTGTTCAGGAAGGTTTCCTGACGCAATATGTAGGCAAAAACAACCAGAGGAGAGACTGTAGTTGATCTGGTATTGGAAAATGAACCTGGTCGGGTGTCAGATCTCTCGGTAGGAGAGCATTTTGGAGGAAGAGACCGCAACTCTATCTCCTTCACCATAACGCTGGAGAGGGATAGGAGTGGACAATTTGGGAAAACATTTAATTGGGGTAGGGGGAAATATGAAGCTATTGGGAGCAGATGTTCTCAGAGAAATGCACAGCAGAAATGTGGCAAATGTTCAGGGAACATTTACATGGAGCTCTGCATGGGTATGTTCTATTGAGGCAGGGAAAGGATGGTAGAGTTAAAGAACCATAGTGTACAGAGTACGTAGAAAATCTAGTTAAGATGAAAAGAAAAGCACACAAAAGGTTCAAGAAACTAGGTACTGTGAGAGCTCTATAAAATTACGAAGTTGCTAGGAAGGAGCTTAAGAATGGAATTAGGAGAGCCAGAAGGGGCCATGAGAAGGCCTTGGTGAGCAGGATTAAGGAAAACCCCAAGGCATTCTACAAGTATGTGAAGAGCAAGAAGATGAGTCGTGTGAGAATAGGACCAGTCAGGTGCGGTAGTGGAATCGTGTGCATGGAGTCGGAGGAGGTAGTGGAGGTACTTAATGAATACTTTGCTTCAGTATTCACCAGGGAAAAGACCTTGGCAATTGTGGGGATGACTTACAGTGGACTGAAACACTTGAGCATATAGACATTAAGAAAGGTGACGCGCTGGAGCTTTTGAAAAGCGTTAAGTTGGGTAAGTCACCGGGACCGGATGACAGGCTAGGGAGAAGATTGTTGAGCCTCTGGCGATGATCTTTGCATCATCAATAGGGACAGGAGAAGTACCAGGGGATTGGAGGGTTGCAAATGTTTTTCCCTTGTTCAAGAAAGGGAGTAGAGATAACCCAGGAAATTATAGACCAGTGAGTCTGACTTCAGTGAAGCTGCTCTGGCAAACAAGGTGCAGGAGAATCCTAACGGATTCTACAGATACATTAAGAGCAAAAGGATCACAAGGAACAAGATTAGTCCTCTGAAAGACCAGAATGGTAATCCAGGCATGGAGCCAAAATTTAAATGCATTCTTTGCAGTGGTGTTAACTCAGGAGATGGATATAGAGTCTGTAGAAGTGAGGTAAAGCTGCAGCACCTTCATGGACCCTGTAGAGATTACAGAGGAGGAGGTGTTTGCTGTCCTGAGGCAAATCAGGGTGGATAAATCCCTAGGGCCTGAGAAGGAATTCCCTCTGACCCTAGAGAAGGCAAGTGCAGAGATGATCAGGGCCCAAGCTGAGATGTTTAAAACATCCATAGCAACAGGAGAGGTACCAGAGGATTGTCCAATGTTGTTCTGCTGTGCCAAAAAGGCTCTAAGCAGGAAGCAGGAAATTACAGGCCGTGAGTCTGACATCAGAGGTGGAAAGTTATTGGAAGGTATTCTAAGGGATGTGATAAACAGTATAAGTATTTGGATAGACTTGGACTGATTGAGGATAGTCAGTCCTGTTGAAGGGTCTCAGCCTGAAATATTGACTGTAGTTCAGTGCATCTCTTGCCTCGTTCGGAGGTCACACTGAACTTGTTGCCTCATGGTTGTTTTATTCAGAATTGATAAACAGAGGGAAGTTGAAAACTGACAGTGATGGTGGTCTGCTAGTTGAAGAGAGAGAGGGAACCTGAAGCTGGTGTCTGGCATAAAACAGGCTATCACCATTTTCATTGGCACATCGGCTTTTGCTGAGAATCAGGTTTATTATCACCGGCACGTGATGTGAAATCTGTTAACTTACCGTAATGCTGAAGGTGGAGGGTTTTTTAAATTCAGTGAGCAACATATACATGCAGTGCCCACGAAACTCAAACTGACTTTCACTGAATGTGGAGACGTACGTGTTCCCAATGCCAGTTACTAAACACTGAAGTTCCTTCTCACCTGTAGAAGGTCATGCAGACATATGTTAGTTGTGACTGGTAGTTTCTATATAATTTTCACATTCAGATTTACTTATCACATGTACAGTGAAATGTATCCTTTGCGTTACTGACCAACACACCTCAGCATGTGCTGGGGGCAGCCCGCAAGGTTCACCACACATTCCAGTCCCAGCATAGCACGCCCGCAGCATTCAGCAGAGCAACTCAGAACACAGCGTGTAACAGAAGAGCTTTGACCAGAAACCAGTCCGCGTTTGGGATTGATTAGCAAAAGCAAATTAAAGGAAGGCAGGGGCACAGCGGCCATCGTCTGGGTGGACAGAGTCAGACTGGTGATCTTGAGGCTTCAGCTCTTCGAAGCTTCAATGAAGAGAGGCTTCACTCAGAGAAAGCAAAGAAAAGACAGCCCAAGGTTATGTTTTTCTTTCCTTCCCTGCCTTTCCTTGTATCTGCTCAGCTCGGACAACAGAGAAGCCAGGCAGGATAGTTGAATGCTCCTCTTGCAGGATCTGGGATGGCAGAGTGACCTCCGGTGTCCCTGACGACAACAACTTCGAGAAGCGCATCACCTGCAGCTTCTAAAGTTCCGTGTTACGGAGCTGGAGCTGTAATTGGATGAACTCAGGATCATTCGGGAGGCTGAGAGGTGATAGACAGGACACGTAGAGAGGGTGGTACACCCAAGCTGCTGGACATAGGGAACTGGGTGAGTCAGGAAGGGGAAAGGGGTTAAGGAGTGCCCTGTGGCCATTCCCCTCAACAACAAGTATATCACTTTGGTGGGGGAGGGGGGGAGATGACTGAACAGAGGAAAGTCACAGCAGTCGGTCAGCTCTCTGGCACCGAGTCTGCCTCTGTGACTCAGAGGAGGGAGTGGAAAGAAGAGGCATGCTATGGTGATAGGGGAGTCATTAGACAGGGGAACAGACAGGAGGTTCTCTGGCGAGAACGAGATTCCCGGATGGCATGTTACCTCCCAGGTGCCATCATGAATATCTCAAACCGAGTCCTCAGCATTCTCACTTGGGAGGGTGAACAGCCAGAAGTCGTGGACCATGTAGCTACCAATGACATGGGTAGGACAAGTGATGATGTTCTGCATAGAGAGTTCAGGGAGTTAGGTGCTAAGTTAAAGGGCAGGACCTCCAGGGTTGTGATCTAGTTCTGGCTGCCCATACCACGTGCTAGTGAAGCCAGATCTAGGAACTTTATACAGTTTAATACGTGGACAAGAAGTTGGTGTAGGAGGGAGGGCATAAGATTTTTGGATCATTGGGCTCTCTTCCAGGGAAGGTGGGATCTGTATGAAAGAGATGGCTTGCACCAGAACTGAAGTGGGACTAATATCCCAGTGGGAAGCTTTGTTAATGCTACATGGTGGGAGTTAAACTAGAGTTGAATGCGGATGGGAACCAGGGTGCCAGACTGGTCACTGATATTATTTTGTACAATTAGGTGACAATAAACTTGAACTTGACAGAGAAAAAGTGCTTTAAGTGTGATCTGAAGAAAAGTGACAAGAGAGGCAAAGTCACAATATTCTTCTTTTGTATGATATCCTCCATACACTCGGGATAGACTCATGGAGCTGATATCTTTCAACACTGGTCTCTCAAAACCCCTAATCACTGTGGATGTATGCACCATTGTGCAATCGTCCTCAAAGCAGGTTACCACACTCTTCTTGGGCACCGGTATGATTGAAGCCTGCCTGAAGCAGGTGAGTACCGCACACTGCCAGAGTGAGAGGTTAAAGGTATCTGTGGACACACCAGCCAATTGGTCAGCGCAGGTCCTCAGTACTCGGCCAGGTACTCTATTCAGACTGGATGCTTTCCTTGGATTCACTCTCTAAAGGCAGCCCACATGTCATCTTCAGATACTGAGACCAAAGGGTCATCGGGAGACATGGGGGTGTACGATTGTTCCTCCATGTTCTGGTGGTCAAAGCGAGCACAGAAGGCATTCAGCTCATCTGGAAACAAAGCTCTGCCGTCCCCTACGTCACTAGATTTAACTTTGTAGGAGGTTATGGCATTCAAACCCTGCCACAGCTGTCAAGCATCGCTCGTTGATTCCAGTCCAGTCCGGAATCTCCACTTCATCCATGAGATGGTTTTCCAGACATCATACCTGCACCTCTTGTAGCGTTCTTGGTCTCCAGACTTGAATTTGGCCCTCAGCAAATTCGGATTTCATGGTTAATCTAGGGCTTCTGATTGGGGTAAATCCTGAAAGACTTTGTGGGGGCACACTCACCTACAGCTGTTTTAATAAAGTCTGTTATGACCTTGGTGTAGTCACTCAGATCCTCAGATAAGTGCCTGAACACGGCCCAGTCCACTGACTCAAGGCAATCCTGTAACCGTTCCTCTGCCTCCCGTGACCACCTGAGTTGTCTGGATCATGGGAGCCTTGTTGTTCAGGCTCTGTATGCATGCAGGTAGTAGGAGTCCAGCCAAATGATCTGATTTGCCAAAACGTGGTGCAGGCCCTCCTTATCGTAGTGCAGCGTTGGTCTAGTGTGTTGGGCCCACTGGTGCAACAGGTTACATGTTGGTAATAATAGGGCAGGGTCACCGAGTATAATCTGAAAAGCATAAGAATGGGCTGTTCCTGGCCTGCAGACGATATCACACAGTTTCATGAGTGCTTGCTTATAATCTGTCGCTGGTGGTATAAAAACTGCAGTCAGGATCACGGTCAGTAGAACTCCCAAGGCAAATAGAATAATCTACGTTTGATAGTCAGGTGTTCTAAGCAGGGGAACAAGAGATACAAGAAACACACATAAAAGTTGCTGGTGAACACAGCAGGCCAGGCAGCATCTCTAGGAAGAGGTGCAGTCGACGTTTCAGGCCGAGACCCTTCGTCAGGACCCAAGAGATACAAGAGGTCGACATAACTCCAACGTCCGAACACCATCGAGAATTGACTAAGAAGCACACGCTGCCACCTTTTTCCTTACCAGAGTTTGCAGTTGGATCCGTTCTGAAAGTCGTCCAGCATATTCACTGTTAACCAAGTCTCAGTGTAACAAACAATTGAGACCTGTCTCATCGGCCTCTGATACAGCAGCCTTGCCCTGGAATTGGCTGCACGTTCGCCAACAAGACACTGAGTAGAGGAGGCCCTTCACTCTGCTCCAGTGCAGATTTGCTGAGTACGTCCACAGTAAAAAAATCTCAGGGTGTATGTGGTGGCATGTATGCACTCTGATCATAAAGTTACTTTGAACATTGATAGCCCATCCTCAATTACTGAAACTTCATTTACCTTCAACTCTAATAAATTCTTCACCAGTTGAGTTTGATTTTCTTATTCGATCCACCATGTCTCCTTTATCCTATGAACATAATGACACAAAGTGATGTGACTTATGAGATTTTGCTTCATTTTCACTCCCAACCCTTTCTTGCTTCCTTGGATCTACTATATGAGGCAAACAGGCTTAGCGAGTCAGTGCTTATATTCCCAGCCTCTTTAACAGCAAAAGCACTAGAACCATAGAACCGTAGAACACTACAGCACAGAAAACAGGCCATTCAGCCCTTTTAGCCTGTACCGAAACTCTATTCCACTAGTCCCATTGACCTGTACATAGTCCATAACCCTCCAGACCTCTCCCATCCATGTATCTATCCAATTTGTTCCTAAAACTTAAGAGTGAGCCCACATTTACCATGTCAGATGGCAGCTCGTTCCACACTCCCACCACTCTCTGAGTGAAGAAGTTCCCCCTAATAATCCCCATAAACCTTTCCCCTTTCACCCTAAAGCCATGTCCTCTTGTATTTATCTCTCCTAATCTAAGTGGAAAGAGACTACTCGCATTTACTCTGTCTATACCCCTCATAATTTTGTAAACTTCTATCAAATCCCCCCTCATTCTTCTACACTCCAAGGAATAAAGTCCTAACCTGTTCAATCTTTCCCTGTAACTCAACTCCTGAAGACCCGGCAACATCCTAGTAAATCTTCTCTGCACTCTTTCAATCTTACTGATATCCTTCCTATAGTTAGGTGACCAGAAATGCACACAATACTCCAAATTTGGCCTCACCAATGTTTTATACATAACATAACATCTCAACTCCTATACTCAATACTTTGATTTATGAATGCCTGGATGCCAAAAGCCTTCTTTACAACCCTGTCTACCTGTGACGCCACTTTCAGGGAATTATGTATCTGAACTCCCAGATCTATTTGTTCATCCGCACTCCTCAGTGCCCTACCATTTACTGTGTATGTCCTACCTTGATTTGTCCTTCCAAAATGCAACACCTCATTGTCTGCATTAAATTCCATCTGTCATTTTCTGGCACATTTTTCCAGTTGGTCCAGATCCCTCTGCAAGCTTTGAAAGCCTTCCTAGCTGTCCACAACACCCCCAATCTTAGTGTCATCAGCAAACTTGCTGATCCAATTTACCACATTATCATCTAGATCATTGATATAGACAACAAACAACAATGGTCCCAGCACAGATCCCTGAGGCACACCACTAGTCACAGGCCTCCAGTCTGAGAAGCAATCATTCACTACCACTCTCTGTCTTCTCCCACACAGCCAATTTCGAATCCAGTTTATAACCTCTCCATGGATACCTAGGGTGTGAACCTTCTGAACTAACCTCCCATGTGGGACCTTGTCAAAGGCCTTACTAAAGTCCATGTAGACAATATCCACAGCCTTTCCTTCATCTACTCTCTTGGTAACCTCCTCGAAAGAGTCGACAAGATTCGTTAAACACGATCTGCCATGCACAAAGCCATGCTGACTACCCTTAATCAGCCCTTGGCTGTCCAGATGTTTGTACATCCGATCTCTCAGAACACCTTCTAATAATTTACCTACTACTGATATCAGGCTCACCGGCCTGTAATTACCTGGTTTACCTTTGGAACCTTTTTTAACAACAAAACAACATGAGCTACCCTCCAATCCTCCAGCACCGCATCTGTGGCTATGGACATTTTAAATATTTCTGCCAGGGCCCCTGCAATTTCTACATTAGTCTCTCTTAAGGTCTGAGGAAATATCATGTCAGGCCTGGGGGATTTATCTACCTTTAATCACTGTAAGGCAGCAAGCACCTCCTCCTCTTTAATCTCTGTATGTTCCATGACACTGCTGTTTGTTTCCCTTCCTTCCATATACGCTATGCCAGTTTCCTGAGTAAATACTGATGCAAAAAAACTGTTTAAGATCTCCCCCATCTCATGAGGCTCCACACATAGACAACCACTCTGATCTTCTAGGGGACCAATTTCGTCCCTTACTATTCTTTTACTCTTAATATACTCGTCGAAATCCTTCGGGTTTACCTTCACTATCATACCTTTGGGTGTTAATAGGACAATATTTTTTATTGCAAAGTACTCTCTGTTCTGTAATTGTACGGGACAGAAATGGCCCCACTTTGTCCATGCTGTCTGGGGTGCCTATCTGTATCCCTCTACACCACGGGTTCCAACCTGGGCTCCACGCAGCCCTTGCCTAATGGTAGTGATCCATGGCCTAAAACAGTGTGGAAACCTTTGCTCTATGCCTTTCAGAATCAGTTTAATACCAGCAGCATAAGTCAGGAAACCTGCTTACTTTGCAGCAGCAGGGCATTACAAACATGGAACATAGAGTAGTACAGCACAGTACAGGCCCTTCGGCCCACAGTGTTGTGCCGACAATGCATGATAATGTAGAAAAAAATGTCAATTAAATATTAGATTAAATAGTGAAATTAAATTAGTGCAAAAATAGGAAATAAAAATGTAGTGAAGTTGTGTTCATGGGTTCAATATCCATTCAATACCTGTCTAACAACCTTTCAAACATCGTTAATGTATCTGCTTCCACCACCTCCTCAGTGTGGGCAAACTTTAAATTTCTCTCCTCTTATTTTAAACCTTTCCCCTCTACTACTATACTCTATTGTCCTGGGAGATTGATTCTGGCTACATATCCTGTCTATGCCCCTCAATTTTCACAGGGAGCAAGGTGCTTCCCGCAGATTTTGTTAACCACTACACCATCACCCCTCAAACTTATAGCTGCAGAAAGAATAAACCCACCCAGCCAATCTCTCCTTATAAGTGCAGCCCTCTCTGGCAGCAGCAGCCGGTTCAATTTCCTGCACTCTTCCGTTTGCGACGACATCCTTCCTGTAATGCGGCACAATACTCCCTATAGGCTAACCAATGTTTCGAACGAGCCCCAGGGTCCGTGGACAAACTCTGTTGGTAGACGTCATTTCAGAATATTATTTGCTTGTTTTTAGTGTTTGTGAGTTTTGTTTTTTCTCTCTCTTCTTTTATTACTGGGTTCTTTTGGATTTCTTTGTTTTGTAGCTGTCTGTAAGAAGACGAATCTCAGGGTTGTATAATACAGACATAGTTTGATAATAAATGTACTTTGGAACTTTGAACCTTATACTCAATGCCTGAGCCTAGACAAGCTAAACCATGTGTATTTTAACTCTCTTTTCCACTCATTTTACCACTTTCTGGGAACCAAGCACTTGCATCCCAATGTTTCTCAGTACACCAACAATCCTCTGATCCCTGCCATTTATATCTAAAGTGCATTATCCCACCATACCTACCTCCATTAAATTTCATCTGCAGCCCCACCGTCCAACTGTTTAGCTGATCTAAGCACCTGTAACCCCTATCTACCTGTGAAGTAATTATTCTACTTTTGTACCCCTCTCTGTCAAGCTTCAAACTTCTTATTCCCGAGCACGCTAAGCTGTCAGTCCCACCCTTCCCTCGATGTTTACATGACTGCAACTTGTCCATAATCCAATGTGATATCTCAGCTCAGTTGTTTTACCACTGAAACTACTTGCATTAAAATAAACCACCAGCTCATAGACCATAAGACCATGAGGCACAGGAGCAGAAATAGGCTGATTAGCCCACTGTCTGCTCTGCCATCCATTCATGGCTGATTTATTATCCCTCTCAACCCCACTCTTCTGCCCGCTCCCTGGAACCTTTTTCAACTTTATCTATCGAGAACACAAAACAATCTGCAGATGCTGGGGTCAAAGCAACACTCACAACACGCTGGAGGAACTCAGCAGGTCGGGCAGCATCCGTGGAAAAGATCGGTCGACGTTTCGGGCCGGAACCCTTCATCAGGATGAGAACCTATCAACCTCTGCTTTAAATATACCCAATGACTTGACCTCCACATCCGTCTGTGACAATGAATTCCACAGATTCACCATCCTCTAGTTAAAGAAATTCCTCCTCATCTCTGTTGTAAAAGGACATCTCTCTGTTCTGAGGCTGTGCTCTCTGGTCCTAGACTCCCCCACTGTAGAAAACATCCTCTCTACATTCACTTCAGCTAGCCCTTTCAATGTTCGATAGGTTTCAATGAGATCCGCCCTCATCCTTCTAAACTCCAGTGAGTACAGGCCCAGGGCCATCAAACACTGCTCATACATTAACCCTTTCATTAGCAGAATCATTCTTGTGAACCTCCCCTGGATCCTCTGCAATGTCAGCACATCGTTTCTTAAATAAGGGGCTCAAAACTGCTCACAATACTCCAAGTGTGGTCTGACCAATGCCTTATAAAGCCCCAGCATTACATCTTTGCTTCTGTATTTGAGCCCTCTTGAAATGAATGCTCCCATCGCATTTGGCTTCCTCACTGCCGATTCTACCTGCAAGCTTCAGGGACCCCTGCACGAGGACTCCAAAGTCCCTTTGCATCGCTGATTTTTGAATTTTCTCCCCATTTAGAAATTAGTCCATTCCACTATTCCTTCTACAAAAGTTCATCTATACATTTCCCGACACTATTTCCATCTGACATTTCTTTACCCATTCTCATCTCTGTTCTAAAAGGACAGCTCTCTATTCTGAGGCGGAGCCCTCTAATCTAGACTCCCCCACTATGGGTGCACATCCTCACCACATTCACTTTATCTCGGCCTTTCAATATTCGATAAGAGCCAGCCGTTTTTATGCCATGGACTCCAGGTTGGGAACCGCTGGTCTAAGTTCTTCTGCACACTCTCTACTTGCTCAGTACTATCTGCCCCTTCAAATATCTTCCTATGGTCCGCAGACCGTCCCATGTTTCCCCTCATGACTCTGCCTACTCTTTCTACTGGACTTGCCCGTGTTATTTTGTACATACTGGTCAATCTGCACCTCTGCTGCACTGACAGCCCCTCGGCCTCGCCAGTTTAAACACTCTCAAGTAGCACGAGCAAATCTTCCTTCAAGAATACTAGTTTCACTCCAGTTCAGATGCAACCCACCCTTTGCATATAGATAAACCCTCCTCCAGACGAGATGAACACTAAGCCTTCTTGTCTTTGGCATAGTGGAAAGATGAGGTAGGGATCATTGTCCATTCTGGAGTGGGGAAGTAAAGAAGAATTGCTGTATTGGAAAAGAACTTTGTTTCACCCAGGGAGATGTGAGTACCTGGAATACATTGCCAGGGAGAGCAGTGGAAGTAGAGTCACTGACAGCATCTATGAAGGTTCTACAACAGCAGCTGAATTTCCCAGACAGGGTTAGTACAGGTGGGTGTCCACTGGTCAGTGTGAACATGTGCTGCTTCCATGCTGTATGAGTCTTTGAACATTGAAGGTCCAAGTATTTTAAAATCTGAAGTTCATAATGCAATAAATAAGATGAAGAAAGGAAAGGCAGCAGGTCCTGATGAATTAGTAATAGAACAAATTATCGCCCTTGAAGATTATGGAATTGAAAAACTTACTGATTTAATCAATGACATTTATGAGACTGGAATAATACCAGAAGAGATGAAAAAAAAATCAGTATTTATCACTCTTCCTAAGAAACCTGGAGCAATAGAACGTGAATTACATAGGACCATAAGTTTAATGAGTGGTATCACTAAGGTACTTCTAAGAATTCTGATGACAAGACCTAAAAGTAAGATGAAAGCTGAAATAGGTAAAGAACAATGTGGTTTTGTGAAAGACAAAGGTACAAGAAACGCAATATTGATGTTAAGGATACTATCAGAGCAAGCTATTCAAGTGCAAAAAGATTTGTTTGTTTGTTTTATCGACTACACAAAAGCATTTGATAAAGTGAAGCACAATAAGTTATTTGAAATATTACAGAAAACTCTGGATCTAGATTCGAAAGATCTCCGCCTAATCAGAAATCTGTACAGGGAACAAACTGCCGCTGTAAGAATAGATGGAGAAGTGAGTCAGTTTACGAAAATGAAGAGAGGCATTAGACAAGGGTATGTTTTCTCCCCTGATTTATTTAATGTGTACAGTGAAACAATATTACAAAAAAAAGAGAAATCTTGGGAATCAAAGTTGGCGATGAAAACATCAATAGTTTCAGATATGCAGATGACACTGTGTTAATTGCAAGTACGGAGGAAGAACTACAAAACTTAATTGATATAGTTGTTGAAGAAAATGCAAAAATGGGTCTATCTATCAATTGCAAAAAGACAGAATGTATGGTGATATCCAAAAAGAAGGAGAATCCTATCTGCAGGCTGAGAATAAACGGGGAAGACATAAAACAATTTCAGAACTTTTGCTACTTAGGAAGCTGGGTGACATCAGATAGCAGATGCGACTTGGACATCAAAAGAAGAATAGGAATGGCAAAAGACACCTTTACAAAAATGAAGAGTATACTGACCAACACTAATCTAGGCATGACAACCCACCTCAGGGTACTGAAATGTTACATTTATCCAGTTATGTTATATGGATCAGAATGATGGACAATATCTAGTAACATGAGAAAATGAATTGAAGCAGCAGAGATGTGGTTTTTGAGGAGGATGCAAAGAATATCATGGACGAAATGAATATCTAACGAGGATGCCATGAACAGAGCAAGCACAAAAAGAGAAATAATGTATGAGATCATGAAAAGGCAACGTAATTTCATTGGACATGTTGTGATTCGGAAAGAGGAGTTAGATGCACGGTAATTATGGGAAAGATTGAAGGGAAGAAAGCAAGAGGAAGACAAAGACAAATGATGGAGACAGCAGCCAGAGAACTGGAAGTGAATACCAATGAATTGATCCACTTGACCCGAAACAGGAGTGTGTGGGCCATGGCAGTCAAAGCTCAAACTGGGCATGGCACCTGATGATGATGATGAGTCTTTGAGTCTTAATAAGGAGTGACAGGATACCCTGGTCATTTATCAGGGCATTTCCAGAATCATGGATAAAGACCAGATTGAAATCAGGGCACAAAGGATCTTAAATCACCAATAGCATCAAAATAAACTTCTGATTAGAACAGTATAGGCCCTTCAGCCCACAATATTCTGTCGATCTTTTAAACTATCCCATCTAACTCTTCCCTCCTACTCCTCCATTCTTCTATCATCACTATGCTTATCTAAGAGTCTCGTAAGTATTTCCCTCTCCCACCACCCCGGCAGGGCATTCTGTGCACCCACTACTCTCTGTGTAAAAACTTCCCTCTGACATCCCCGCGATAATTTACTCCAATCACCCCTTAAAATTATGCTCCCATGTATTATGCCCTGAGGATAAGCATTTTTTATTGTTTAAAATAATGTGTAAAGTTTTGAATTAATTTACCTCTATTGTTTGCTCCTGTAAAGTGACATTCTTCCTGAAATGAAAACAATGGTAATTAAAGTAAGGGTACATTAATAAGGATATAGGATGAAGCAGTGATCTGCGATTAATAAAAGAGCAGGAAGTGTCGATATCAGACCACCGGATAATGATGCTGCAGAAGTAAAAATGGGGTACAAGAGAATGGCGGACAAGCTGAATCAATATTTTGCATCAGTTTCCTTGTGGAAGACAGTAGCTGTGAGGTGGAAATTCCAGGTGTCAGGGGTCATGAAGTGTGAAGTTACCAAAAATAGGGAGAAGATGCTTGGGAAACTGAAAGGTCTGAAGGTAGATAAGTCACCTGCACCAGATGGTGGACACCCCAGGGTTCTGAAAGAGGTGGCTGAAGAGATTACGGAGGCATCAGTAATGACCTTTCATGAATCACTAGATTCTGGAATGGTTCCGGAAGACTTGAAAATTCCACTCTTCAAGAACTGTTGACAATATTCCAAGAGCAGCCTGACTAGTGTCCTATAAAGGCTCAGCATTATCTCCTTGCTTTTATATTCTATTCCCCTTGAAATAAATGCCAACATTGCATTTGCCTTCTTTACCACAGACTCAATCTGTAAATTAACCTCTGGGAGTCTTACATGAGGACTCCAGAGTCCTTCTGCACCTCTGATGTTTGAACCTTCTCCCCTTTTAGATAATAGTTAGCACTATTGTTCTTTAACCAAAATGCATTATCATACAAATACCAACACTGAATTCCATCTGCCACTTTTTTGCCCATTCTTCCAATTTGTCTAAGTCCTGCTGCAATCGTATTGCTTCCTCAGCACTACCTACCCCTCCACCTATCTTCATATCATCCACAAACTTTGCCACAAAGCCATCAATTCCATTATCCAAATCATTGATAAACAATGTGAAACGTAGTGGTTCCAATACTGACCCCTGAAGAACACCACTAGTCACTGGCAGTCAGCAAGAAAAGGTCACTTGTATTCCCACTTGCTGCCTCTTGCCTGTCAGCCATTCCTCTATCCATGCCAGTACCTTTCCATTAAGCCGTAGGATTTTACCTTGCTAAGCAGCCTCATATGTGGGACCTTATCAAATGCCTCCTGAAAATCCAAGTAAATGACATCCACTGCTTCTCCTTTGTCATCTTTTCCTTTCTAATAGTTTTTTTAGCTGCCTTTTCTATGTTCTATAGGCAGGGTTTAAGGGTCGGCACAACATTGTGGGCTGAAGGGCCTGTACTGTGCTGTACTGTTCTATGTTCTATGTTTTGTTGGACTTTAAAAGCTTCCCAATCATCCAACTTCCCACTCACTTTTACTACCTTACATGCCCTTTCCTTGGTTTTTATGCAGTCCTTAACTTCCTTTGTCAGCCACGGTTGCCTACCCTGCCATTTGAGAACTTCTTCCTCTGTGGGACATATCGTTCCTGTGTCTTGCAAATTATTTCCAGAAGCTTGAACCATCCCCATCATCCCTGCCAGTATTCTCCTCCAATCCACCTGGGCAAGCTCCTCTCTCATGCCTCTGTAATTCCCTTCACTCCACTGCGATACAGATACATGTGAGTTATGCTGCTCCCTCTCAAAATGCAGTATGAATGCAATCATTTTATGATCACAACCTCCTAAGGTTCCCTTTACGTTAAGTTCCCTAATAAGATCTGGGTTATTAACAACACCCAATTTAAGATAGCTTTTCCTCAAGTAGGCTCAAGTATAAGCTGCTCTAAAAAGCCATCTCATAGGCATTCAACAAATTCCCTCCCCTGCTCCCTCTGTAACCTCAACCCTATATCTTGGCTATTATTTGGAGACCTATATATTATTTCCATAATGTTTTCTTTTACCCTATCAATTTCTTAACTCCACCCACAAAGATTCAACATCCTCTGACCCTGCATTACCTCTTCCTAAGGATGTAATTCCATCTCTTACCAACAGAGCCACACCACCGCCTCTGCCTTCTTGCCTGTCTGCTCAATACAAAGTATATCCATAAGACAAAGGAGCAGAAATAAGCCATTCGGCCCATCGAGTCTGCTCCACCATTTTATCATGAGCTGATCCATTCTCCTATTTGGTCCCACTCCCCCGCCTTCTCACCATAACCTTTGATGTCCTGGCTACTCAGATACCTATCAATCTCTGCCTTAAATATACCCAATGACTTGGCCTCCACTGCTGCCCGTGGCAACAAATTCCATAGATTCACCACCCACTGGCTAAAAAAATTTCTTCGCATTTCTGTTCTGAATGGGCGCCATTCAATCCTTAAGTCATGCCCTCTCGTACTAGACTCCCCCATCATGGGAAACAACTTTGCCACATCCACTCTGTCCATGCCTTTTAACATTCAAAATGTTTCTATGAGGTCTCTCCTCATTCTCCTAAACTCCAAGGAATACAGTCCAAGAGCGGACAAACGTTCCTCATATGTTAACCCTCTCATTCCCGGAATCATTCTAGTGAATCTTCTCTGTACCCTCTCCAACATCAGCACATCCTTTCTTAAATAAGGAGACCAAAACTGCCCACAGTACTCCAAGTGAGGTCTCACCAGTGCCTTATAGAGCCTCAACATCACATCCCTGCTCCTATACTCTATTCCTCTAGAAATGAATGCCAACATTGCATTCGCCTTCTTCACTACTGACTCAACCTGGAGGTTAACTTTAAGGGTATCCTGTACGAGGACTCCCAAGTCCCATTGCATCTCAGAACTTTGAATTCTTTCTCTATTTAAAAAATAGTCTGCCCGTTTATTTTTTCTGCCAAAGTGCATAATCATACACTTTCCAACATTGTACTTCATTTGCCACTTCTCTGCCCATTCTTCCAATCTATCCAAGTCTCTCTGCAGAATCTCCATTTCCTCAGCACTACCAGCCCCTCCACCTATCTTCGTATCATCAGCAAACTTAGCCACAAAGCCATCTATTCCATAATCCAAATCATTGATGTACAATGTAAAAAGAAGCGGCCCCAACATGGACCCCCGTGAAACACCACTGGTAACCGGCAGCCAACCAGAATAGGATCCCTTTATTCCCACTCTCTGTTTCCTGCCAATCAGCCAATGCTCTATCCACGTATGTAACTTTCCTGTAATTCCATGGGCTCTTATCTTGTTAAGTAGCCTCATGTGTGGCACCTTGTCAAAGGCCTTCTGAAAATCCAAATATACAACATCCACTGCATCTCCCTTGTCCAGCCTACTGGTAATTTCCTCAAAAAATTGCAATAGGTTTGTCAGGCTGGATCTTCCTTTAAGGAATCCATGCTGAGTTCTGCCTATCTTGTCATATGCCTCCAGGTGCTCCATAACCTCATCCTTGACAATCGACTCCAACAACTTCCCAACCACCGATGTCAAGCTAACAGGTCTATAATTTCCTTTTTGCTTCCTTGCCCCCTTCTTAAATAGCGGAGTGACATTTGCAATCTTCCAGTCCTCCGGAACCATGCCAGAATCTATCGACTTTTGAAAGATTATCCTTTGATGTTAAGCTCCCAACTATGGCCTTCTTTCTGCCACGACTCAGTGATGCCCATAACGTCATATCAACCAGTCTCTAATTGCGCCACGAGTTCATCCACCTTGTTCCTGAATGCTATGTGCATTTAAACACAGTGCTGCATCCTTTTGCTTTTTTGAATTTTGCCTCTGTGGTACAATCTAACTCTTTGCTCTGTCTGCATTTGTACCCAGTCATTGACTTGCCCTTCCTTACATTCATGTTACACCCATCATCTACTTGTAAACCTGCTGGCTCATCCTCAGCTCTATCATCCTGGTTCCCATCCCCCTGCCATAAACCACTCCCAACAGTTCTAGACTTGCATAGAACATAGAATAGTACAGCACATTACAGGCCCTTCAGCCCACAATGTTGTGCCGACCCTCAAACCCTGCCTCCCATGTAACCCCCCACCTTAAATTCCTCCATGTACCTGTCTAGTAGTCTCTCAAATTTCACTAGTGTATCTGCCTCCACCACTGACTCAGGCAGTGCATTCCACGCAAGGATACAAGAATATTGGTCCCCCTCGGATTCAAGCGCAAACGGTCCCTTTTGTACAGGTCCCACCTGCCCCAGAAGAGGTCCCAATTGTTCTCTGCTCCAATTCTTCAGCCACACATTTATCTGTCACCTCATTCTATTCCTCTCCTCACTGTCATGTGGCACAGGCAGCAATCCTGAGATTACTATCCTTGAGGTCCTGCTTCTCACTTCCTTCTGAACTTCCTGTATTATTCTTTCAGGACCTCCTCCCTTTTTCTACCTATGACACTGGTACCAATATGTACCACAACTTCCAGCTGCTCACCCTCCCTTCTCAGGCTATTGTGGACACATTCTGAAACATCTGGGACCCTGACACCTGGGATGCAGTGGATGTTGCATATTTGGACTTTCAGAAGGCCTTTGATAAGGTGTATATAAATGATTTAGATGATGGGATAGATTGCTTTGTTGCCAAGTTTGCAGATGATATGAAGATTGGTGAAGGGGCTGATAGTGTTGAGGAAACAGGTAGGATGCAGAAGAACTTAGACAAATTAGGAGAATGGGCAAGAAAGTGGCAAATGAAATACAATGTTGGAAAATGCCTGGTCATGCACTTTGGTAGTAGAAATAAATGTGCAGACTATTTTCTAAATAGGGAGAAAATCCAAAATTCTGATATGCAGAGCGTCTTGGGAGTCCTTGTGACTTCAGAACACCCTAATGGTCAACTTGCAGATTGAGTCAGTGGTGAGCGAGGCAAATGCAATGTTAGCATTCCTTTGAAGAGAGCTCGAATACAAGAGCAGAGATGTGATGCTGAGGCTTTATAAGGCACTGGTGAGGCCTCACCTTGAGTATTGTGAATAGTTTTGGTCTCCTCATCTAAGAAAAGATGTGCTGGCATTGGACAGGGTCCAGAGGAGGTTCACAAGGATGATTCTGGGATTGAAAGGGTTATTATACGAGGAACGTTTGATAGCTCTGGGTCTGTACTTGCCGGAATTTAGAAGGATGTGGGGGGATCTCATTGAAACCTTTCAAATGTTGAAAGGCCTAGACAGAGTAGATGTGGAAAGGATGTTTCCCATGGTGGGGGAGTCTAGGACAAGAGGGAACAGCCTCAGGATAGTGGGGTGTCCATTCAAAATAGAGATGCAGAGAAATTTCTTTAGTCAGAGGGTGGTGAATTTGTGGACTTTATTAACACAGGCAGCTGTGGAGACCAGGTCGTTGGGTAGGTCCTTGATTGGACACGGCATCAAACGTTACAGGGAGAAGGCCAGGGAATGGGGCGGAGGAGGGGAAAATGTATCAGCCATGATTGAATAGCGGAGACTCAATTGGCCAAATGGCCTAATTCTGCTCCTATGTCTTATGATATTATGGTCTTATTTCAAGAGAACTAGAATATAAAAGCAATGATGTAATGTTGAGGCTTTGTAAAGTACTGGTGAGGCCTCACTTGGAATATTGTGAGATGTTTTGGGCTCCTCATCTGAGGAAGGATGTGCTGAAACTGGAGAGGGTTCAAAGGACATTCACGAAAATGATTTCAGGATTGAATGGCTTGTCACATGAGGAGCTTTTGATGTATCTGAAACTGTATTCACTGGAATTCAGAAGAATGAGGGGGACCTCATTGAAACCTATTGAACGGTGAAAGGCCTTGTTAGAGTAGATGTGGAGAGAATGTTTCCTGTGATGGAAGAGTCTCAGACAGCCTCAGAATAGAGGGGCATCCTGTTAGAACAGAGAAGAGGAGGAACTTCTTCAGCCTGAGAGTGGTGAATCTGTGGAATTCTTTGCCACAGGCAGCAGTGGAGGCCAAGTCTTTATGTATATTTAAGGCAGATGTTGATAGGTTCTTGATTAGTCAGGGTATAAAATGGATATGGAGAGAGGGGGGAGGAGAGACTGGGGCTGAGAGGAAAATTAGATCAGCCATGAAGAAATGGCGGAACGAATGTGACGGGCCGAATGGCCTAATTCTGTTCCTTTGATCTTATAATTTTATAAGTTAGCTGGGGTGATTTGAGAAGTTGAATTCTGTTTAAGAAACATGCGTAAAGGAGGTCTGGGCAAGTGAGGGAGGAAACTCACAAGTCCTTTGCTCAGTCAAGCCGACATTTATTTTCAATACCACACCTTCATAGTTTCCTGCCTACTGACCCTGCTTTGCTAATTCATCAACGTCTTCACGTGAATGATCAAAATTCTCTTACCTCGTCATGTCTCTCTTCAAAACATCAGTGTCATTTTCTGCTAAACCTTGAAAACCAAAAGGAAATTTATTTTAAAAAACTATTTTTATAGCAAACATTGCATATTGCAACAAATTGGTTGGTTTATCCCATCAGAACTTAATACCAGTGCATACATGAAACAAAATGCTTGCTGGATGAACACAATCTGTTGAATTCTTCCACACAATCTGCTGAATTCTGAATCGACTTCCTCTTATTCTATTCTCCCAATAATCACTATGTCAAATCCCCACGAATATTATACATAAAAGTTGCTGGTGAACACAGCAGGCCAGGCAGCATCTCTAGGAAGAGGTACAGTCGATGTTTCGGGCTGAGACCCTTCGTCAGGACTAACTGAAGGAAGAGCTAGTAAGGGATTTGAAAGTTGGAGGAGGAGGGGGAGATCCAAAATGATAGGAGAAGACAGGAGGGGGAGGGATGGAGCCAAGAGCTGGACAGGTGATTGGCAAAGGGGATATGAGAGGATCATGGGACAGGAGGCCTAGGGAGAAAGACAAGGAGGCGGGGGGGGGGACCCAGAGGATGGGCAAGGGGTATATTCAGAGGGACAGAGGGAGAAAAAGGAGAGAGAGATAAAGAATGTGTGTATATAAATAAGTAACAGATGGGGTACGAGGGGGAGGTGGGGCATTAGCGGAAGTTAGAGAAGTCGATGTTCATACCATCAGGTTGGAGGCTACCCAGATGGAATATAAGGTGTTGTTCCTCCAACCTGAGTGTGGCTTCATCTTTACAGTAGAGGAGGCCGTGGATAGACATGTCAGAATGCGAATGGGATGTGGAATTAAAATGTGTGGCCACTGGGAGATCCTGCTTTCTCTGGTGGACAGAGCGTAGGTGTTCAGCAAAGCGGTCTCCCAGTCTGCGTCGTTGTGGCCTTTTATATATTGGCAAACCAGTGCTCCCAATGTGGCCTTTTATATATTGGCAAACCAGTGCTCCCGATGTGGCCTTTTATATATTGGCAAACCAGTGCTCCCGATGTGGCCTTTTATATATTGGCAAACCGGTGCTCCCGATGTGGCCTTTTATATATTGGCAAACTCTGTAACTTCCGCCACCTCCAACGGGATCCCACCGCTAAGCACATCTTTCCCTCCCCCCCCCCCCGCATTCCGCAGGGATCGCTCCCTACGCAACTCCCTTGTCCATTCGTCCCCCCCATCCCTCCCCACTGATCTCCCTCCTGGCACTTATCCGTGTAAGCAGAACAAGTGCTACACATGCCCTTACACTTCCTCCCTTACCACCATTCAGGGCCCCAAACAGTCCTTCCAGGTGAGGCAACACTTCACCTGTGAGTCGGCTGGGGTGATATACTGCGTCCAGTGCTCCCGATGTGGCCTTTTATATATTGGCACACCTACGCTCTGTCCACCAGAGAAAGCAGGATCTCCCAGTGGCCACACATTTTAATTCCACATCCCATTCCCATTCTGACATGTCTATCCACGGCCTCCTCTACTATAAAGATGAAGCCTCACTCAGGTTGGAGGAACAACACCTTATATTCCGTCTGGGTAGCCTCCAACCTGATGGCATGACCATCGACTTCTCTAACTTCCGCTAAGGCCCCACATCCCCCTCGTACCCCATCTGTTACTTATTTTTATACACACATTCTTTCTCTCACTCTCCTTTTTCTCCCTCTGTCCCTCTGAATATACCCCTTGCCCATCCTCTGGGTCCCCGACCCCTTTGTCTTTCTTCCCGGACCTCCTGTCCAATGATCCTCTCATATCCCTTTTGCCAATCACCTGTCCAGCTCTTGGCTCCATCTCTCCCCCTCCTGTCTTCTCCTATCATTTTGGATCTCCCCCTCCCCCTCCAACTTTCAAATCTCTTACTCACTCTTCCTTCAGTTAGTCCTGATGAAGGGTCTTGGCCTGAAACGTCGTCTGTACCTCTTCCTGGAGATGCTGCCTGGCCTGCTGCGTTCACCAGCAACTTTTATGTGTGTTGCTTGAATTTCCAGCATCTGCAGAATTCCTGTTGTTTGCGAATATTATACATCTCACTTTTCTAAACTCCAAGGATTAGGCCCAACCTGCTCAACCTTTTCCTTAACCCTCTCAGCCCTGGAATCAGCCTTTTATTTTGTGTAATCATTGTTCGGAAACTGGTTAAGGTCAGCAGCTAAGATGGTTGCAAACTGCCACCTTGAAACATCATAATGCTTGCTGTGTAGGTGCCAGTGTCTTCACGAAAAGGGAGATCTCGTATTTTGGCCAAGGAGCAATAGGTTTTCAAGACAGTTTGATAGGGAATTTGTAGAGGAACTATCTTTCACTGATAGTGGTCCTATGTAGCTGAAGCTGCTGTCATTCCTGGTGGGAAGAGGCTGTCGTGTTGGAGTAGTCTGTCTGAGTAATTGCAGTGCATTTTGTAGAAGATATATTCTGCAGCCAAAGTGCAGTATGAAAGAACAGTGAGCTGGATGTCAAGCAAGCTGACTGATATCCTGTTCTTCAGTCCATTCATCCAAGCAACACAGGCAGCATTTAATCATGCCCCTGATTCGTAGTTGGTGGCAAGGCTTTGGGGTATGAGGAGACAGGTCATGTGTCACAACACACTCAGCCTCTGCTCTGCTCTTGTGGCCAGAGTATTTATCTCTCCGTGTATATCCACTGGTACCATTTCACTTCCAACATGTCCACATGTGCACTGATACCAACTCCACCTGGCTGCAGTTCTCTTCAGCCCACAGCTGGTGCTGGCATATCAGGCTGCTTATCTCACATCAAGTATGAATGAGAGAAATGTTTCGCAATTGAATATCAGGAACACAAAAACTATAATTTTCAGATCCTGCCTCAAATTGCCTGAACCAGTGACTTCATACCTCTTCCTGCCAACTCTCAACGGCAACCTGCAAATTTGACGCAGAGACAAGCTGAAGATCCAAATACCCCAACGTGACTCATACAGTCCACTTGCAACTCCTCTAAGCATTGCCCAGTTCCTACCCAGCCCTGCCTTATCCCACACCACGCCTAGCCAATCTCATATTCCACACCACGCCTGGCCAATCTCATATTCCACACCACGCCTGGCCATACTTGATGTGAGATAAGCAGCCTGATATGCCAGCACCAGCTGTGGGCTGAAGAGAACTGCAGCCAGGTGGAGTTGGTATCAGTGCACATGTGGACATGTTGGAAGTGAAATGGTACCAGTGGATATACACGGAGAGATAAATACTCTGGCCACAAGAGCAGAGCAGAGGCTGAGTGTGTTGTGACACATGACCTGTCTCCTCATACCCCAAAGCCTTGCCACCAACTACGAATCAGGGGCATGATTAAATGCTGCCTGTGTTGCTTGGATGAATGGACTGAAGAACAGGATATCAGTCAGCTTGCTTGACATCCAGCTCACTGTTCTTTCATACTGCACTTTGGCTGCAGAATATATCTTCTACAAAATGCACTGCAATTACTCAGACAGACTACTCCAACACGACAGCCTCTTCCCACCAGGAATGACAGCAGCTTCAGCTACATAGGACCACTATCAGTTAAAGATAGTTCCTCTACAAATTCCCTACCAAACTGTCTTGAAAACCTATTGCTCCTTGGCCAAAATACGAGATCTCCCTTTTCGTGAAGACACTGGCACCTACACAGCAAGCATTATGATGTTTCAAGGTGGCAGTTTGCAACCATCTTAGCTGCTGACCTTAACCAGTTTCCGAACAATGATTACACAAAATAAAAGGTTGTGTCAGTTCCTGTCTAATACTGTCAACATTTTGCCTTGCCCTAATTTGGAACTTGTAGACCAGATATGTCCCTTTCCATCACTAATTTAAAATGAATGGAACAATGGTCACTGATACCAACGTGCTCTCCTGCTGTCCCCTCAGTCACTTGTCCTGCCCTGCTTGCCAACAATAGGCCAAGTTCTGCCCTCTATATACTGCCTGTGGAAACTTTCCTGAATACATTTAACAAATTCTGACCCATCTCGGCCCTCAGCACTATGCATGCCTAGTAAAAAACTGGGAGAGTTAAAATCCCCTACTGTGACATCTCACTTATTCTTGCAACTTTTTGCAATCTCCCTACATATTTGTTCCTCTAATTCATGATGACTATTCGAGGGTCTATGTTACGATCCCAGAAAGGTGACCAGCCTCTTCGTATTTCTCAGCTCCACCATAAACTCTCGCTGTCAATGACTCAAAAACAGCTTCTTCCTTTCCACCATCAGATTTTTAAAATGTCCACGAGCCCATGAACACTACCTCATTATTCTGTTTACCTTTGCACTATTTATTTATTCTTGTGACTTATAGTAAATCACTGTACTGCTACCGTAAAACAATGTTCACATCTATATCATTGACAATAAATCTCATTCTGATTCTGGATAAACCTTCCAGTAAGTTAATCTCTTTTCACTAGGTCCCCACTATATGTGAGCTTGTCTGATTGAATACATCACTTTACACTTGTCTGAATTAAATTCCACGAGCCATTCTCTTTTCCACCCTCCTAGTCGATCTAGATCCTGTTGTAATCCTGGAAAACTTCTTCACAAATTTTAGTGTCATGTCCAATCTTGCTGATCGTGCCAGCTACATTCTCTGCTGTCACTAATACAAATGGAGTGCAGTAAAAGACAGCACTGATCCCTGCAGCACAGCCCTGGTTACAGGTTTCTAATCTGAAGAGCAGCCCTCTATACCACCTGCTACCAAGGCAACTTTCTGTCTCCTTTGCTGTCTCACTCTGGATCGCATGTGATCTGGCCTGCAACGCGATGGGCCCAGTATGTCAACTGATCGCTCGCTTTCAGAAACTCTAAAGCTGTTTGGCGACAACTTTCTGGAACCTGCTGTTCACGTAAAGGTTCTGTCATGAGAGGCATAGGAAGAGTAGACAGCCAATAATTTTTCTCAGTGTTGCAATGTCTAATACCCGAGGCTATGCCTTTAACGTGAGAGAGGGTAATTCTTTTGCGAATGCTCTACTATGATGTTTAAAATTTAGACGTTGATCTGTTCCAGCTGACAATATTTCCTGCATGTGTGATTGATTAAGAAGTGAAAAGCATCCCAAATTTCCTGCATGACATAAGAATTGAGTTCTGCAGCATAAAGATGTCCTCATTTATTTGAAAAATTAAAATGCAAATACCGTACCAAATTAATAACTACTTAACTCTGCATTATCTAAACAATTAGTAATTTAAATCTATGATTTTAACAGTCCAACCAGCAACTTCACAAAAGTCATTGAATTGGTTTGCTCAGTAAGTGGCCATTCTTTAAGCTGAGCATACTCCCAATTAAAACTACACTGCTTGCTAAACTTTATTACTATGTCACCTGGAAACAATGAACCACAAGACTAAGATCCTACTTTATAATCCTGCTTGATCTCTCAGCTATTCTTCTGCCGGTCTCTTCAATTTTAACAGCCACCCTCAAAAGAAATTTTGCCGGTCTGTTTTTTTTCAACTCTGCTCTTAAATTGTGGAATTGAAATTCAGTTCATTGTCATTTAACCATGCATGTGGATGGTTCAGGCCAGGTCTACAATCAAACAGCACAATGTTCCTCCGGACACAGGGCATATAACTCACACACATAACACATAAAGTAACATCACCACAAATAAATTAGCAAATAATAAGGTTCATTTACAACACAAGTTAAAAAGTAAACCGTATAATGCTCCCGGCGCTTCATGCCTGATGAGACCTGGGTGGTGGCAGGGAGTTTAGTAGTCTTACAGTCTGGAGGGGAAGAAGCTGTTTCCCATACTAACAGTCCTTGTCCTAATGCTATGGGTACCTCCTGCCTGATGGGATGCAGACTCAGTTAACACTTTTAAACACCAGCTCAAACCCTAGTTATTTAACCTTGTTTTTAACTGACATCTTTTAAAATTTTATTTTCATGTTTTAAACTTATCCCATTGTAAAGCACTTTGAACTACACTGTCTGTATGAAAAGTGTCAATGAATAAAGTATTATAATATTACTATTATTATTACTATTGGCATGATAGAAATGCTAATGCTAGATGCTATACAAATAGGGCAAAGAGATCCCCAATTCTATGCCTACAATGTGCTATCAACTAATTATTGTCAGCTTCCAACTATTGATAATCGAAATCAGCCAAATAACAGCTATTACAAACTATGCATGTAACAAGGACCAGCTGTAATTCATGCATGTTATTTGTGCCCACTTTTCAGGTATAGAAACCGTTCAAGGTGTCAGAAGACAGTTAGCACTCACACCTGAGGGCAAAGACTTCATCAGAAGGGGAAAGGCAAAGCAAAGTAAAAACCTACATTCCTAAAAATATCCCAGTCAGCAAATATTCAATGCTCCATCTGAAGCACAATGATTATATAGAAAACATGGATCATTTTGCCAATGATATGACAAAAAAAACTTTAGTCGATATCTATTAATAAACACAATTCAAATACCTGTTTGTGCCAGGATAAAGAGAGCAAGGAAGAGTGAACTAATGGCAGGCATTCCAGAGGGGAGGCTCAACCTGGTTAAGTGAGGGATTATCCTGTAAGGTTCCATCGCATTCCTCCCTCATCCAATTCATCTGCTTTATCTGCTTTCCAACCTTTATGCACACCTCATATCCATGTGACACCTCATATCCATGTGACACCTCATATCCATGTGACACCTCATATCCATGTGACACCTCATATCCATGTGACACCTCATATCCATGTGACACAACAGGTGGATGAGGCGTGTTTCAACATCAGGAAATAAATATCTAACTGGAAGCAATGTATATGATCACAGTTCCTTTAAAATATTGTTGTCAGCTCCTTGTACATACATCTTTTTGTTTAACTTTTAATTGAGCTGCAGAGAACTCACAATTACATAGTTAATTTATTTGTTATAATATCACTTTATATGCCGTGTGTGTGAATTATATGTACTGCCTTGTGCACCTTGGTCTGCGGGACGTTGTTTCATTTGGTGGTATATATGTGTATGGTTAATGATAATTAACTGAACTTGAACCTAAAATGCTGGGGATTTGGCACAGTCAAGTTCACCAAACTGAAACCTGATTAATTATGAGATATTCTGTTTTGCTCATGGTCAGTTCATCTAATACGGAAACACAAAGATTGTGGAAACACTCAGCAGATCAGACAACATCACTTAATTTCTTTAATCTTTCATTTAAAAAACGTGATTTAACATTTCAAGTCAAACACAGTTCTTCGGAAAACTTTGTATGAAAAACAGCTATTGCCATTTTGATTTCACATACTGTACTCAGCTTCTCCTCTGCTTAGACATTCTCTTGAGCAAGGAGCAACTTTTCTACATTAGCACTGTTCAGAATTCCTGAAGTTTTTGTGTCAAATTAACCCTTTCTACTTTTCATTTGAAAACCTTGAAACTTCCTGAAGCACTGTTTTAGAGCTCTTCAGAAATGCCATAAGTGGACACTTCACTACAAATCAGAGCACTAGAATACTGCTTATACGAAATGATTCAACAAATTAACAACACTCAGGAACAAACTTCCCTTTTACATACCAATCTGTAGTTATTGGAGCTCCACTCCAGCCAAGCCCTTCATAAACGTTCCCTCCAATTCTTTTTTACAGCTGCACAGGCCAACCTTGGCTCTGATCAGGACATTTTTACACGGCTTGAAAACTGCATGGCACTTTAAATGTTTTTTTTGTAATATGCATTCTATGAATATTGACTAGATGGAGCTACCAACTTCCATTCTGTGTTTATTGTTACAATTTGTAATAGTAAAGATTGTGGTTTGTTTATTATTTAGAAAATTCATGAATTATATTCATTATTTTTTGAGGATGTGACTAAACACATTGATGAAGGAAGAGCAGTAGATGTAGTGTATTTGGATTTCAGCAAGGCATTTGATAAGGTACTCGATGCAAAGCTTATCGAGAAAGTAAGGGGGCATGGGATCCAAAGGGACACTGCTTTGTAGATCCAGAACTGGCTTGCCCACAGAAAGCAAAGAGTGATTGTAGACGGGTCATATTCTGCATCGAGGTCAGTCACCAGTGGTGTGCCTCAGGGATCTGTTCTGGGACCCCTACTCTTCGTGATTTTTATAAATGACCTGGATGAGGAAGTGAAGGGATGGGTTAGTAAGTTTGCTGATGACACAAAGGTTGGAGGTGTTGTGGATAGCGTGGAGGGCTGTCAGAGGCTGGGCTGAGAAGTGGCAGAAGGAGTTCAACCCAGATAAGTGTGAAGTGGTTCATTTTGGTAGGTCAAATATGATGGCAGAATATAGTATTAATGGTAAGATTCTTGGCAGTGTGAAGGATCAGAGGGATCTTGGGGTACGAGTCCATAGGACACTCAAAGCAGCTGCGCAGGTTGACTCTGTGGTTAAGAAGGCATACGGTGCATTGGCCTTCATCAATCGTGTGATTGAATTTAGGAGCCGAGAGGTAATGTTGCAGCTATATAGGGCCCTGGTCAGACCCCACTTGGAGTACTGTGCTCAGTTCTGGTCGCCTCACTACAGGAAGGATGTGGAAGCCATAGAAAGGGTGCAGAGGAGATTTACAAGGATGTTGCCTGGATTGGGGAGCATGCCTTATGAGAATAGGTTGAGTGAACTCGGCCTTTTCTCCTTGGAGTGACGGAGGATGAGAGGTGAACTGATAGAGGTATATAAGATGATGAGAGGCATTGATCGTGTGGATAGTCAGAGGCTTCTTCCCGGTGCTGAAATGGTTGCCACAAGAGGACACAGGTTTAAGGTGCTGGGGAGTGGGTACAGAGGAGATGTCAGGGGTACGTTTTTTACTCAGAGAGTGGTGAGTGCGTGGAATGGGCTGCCGGCAATGGTGGTGGAGGTGGATACGATAGGGTTTTTTAAGAGACTTTTAGATAGGTACATGGAGCTTAGAAAAATAGAGGGCTATAGGTAAGCCTCGTAATTTCTAAGGTCGGGACATGTTTAGCACAACTTTGTGGGCCAAAGGGCCTGTACTGTGCTGTAGGTTTTGTATGTTTCTGTGTTTCATTACCACAATCAATTACAGTATATTTCATGAATATATTTACATAGATTTCAAAATTATATTAACATTATTTAAAAGAAAATTCCAGCTGTGCAGCAACAAAAGCTATGTGTGTGGGAGCATTTTAGTCAATGCGTGGCCGTGCACTCGTGCAGCTTACTGTTAACACCCTGCCTCTGTCACCAACAACTGGTCCTCACCTTTCAGGCTGTGATACCTAGTCTAAGTTCACCTGGTTTCCCTACCTGGATATGTCTGTGTTCGTGTTTCTACACAGCTGGAGGAATGTATAAGCTCACACTGTCTCAGTGCATTCTTCTCCTCAGTGGTCACCGTGGAAACACATTGCCCAGGTGATTTACTGCCATCCTGCTGACCTGCAGATTGCATGTTTCACTAAGGAAAATTAGCCATGCTTCGCTTCTAAATGATATACCTGCAGCCCAGTGGGAACTTGTATCACCTACACCTGGAGGTCTGCAGGTATGGATCCAAAAGATCAAAAGAATTACATTATATATCACTTTTCTTGTCCCTATCAGAATGCTCTCCAGCAAGTTTACTGATGAACTGGCAGGGGAGGAGCTCATCACCAACAACAATGAGATGGCCTACAGAGAGGAGGTGAAAGAGCTCGAGGCCAAGTGCCAGGCAAGAAACCTCTTCCTCAAAGTCAACAAGACAAAGGAGATGGTTATCGACTTTAGGCAAACTTGCACCACTCACACTCCTCTTTACATCGACGGCGCAGCAGTGGGAACTGCAAGCAGCTTCAAACTCCTGGGGAGTGCACGTCTCACACTACCTCTCGTGGACCCACAATCAGGAAAACTCCGCACCGTGGTGGACAGGAAGGCTCTGCAATGGGTAGTCAAAACCGCCCAACACATCACCAGCATCAGCCAACCCGCCATCAAGGACATACTGTATAAACAGAAAGGAGCTGGAAAAGGGCCAGTAACATCATGAAGGATCCCACCCATCCTGCTCATGGACTGTTTGTCCCACTCACATCAGGGTGGAGGCTACGTGGCATCCACACCAGGACCACCAGACTCAAAAACAATTACTTTCCCCGAGTAAGGCTGATCAACACCTCCACCCACTAACCTACCCCTCCATACCCTCAACCCCCACTACTTCATCACTTCCTGTCAATCACTAGGTACACTCCTGTACCTAGTGTCTCTTAATGGACATACAATCAATCCATGTGTGTCAGCTATCTTATGTATTTATATTTACTGTGTTTATTATTGCGTTCATTATCTTATTGCATTTTCGTGCTGCATCAGATCTGCAGTAACAATTATTTTGTTCTCCTTTACACTTTTGAATTTTGAATCTTGAATCTTGCAACAGGCAAAGAGAGAGCTAAGATGAGGGAATAAGTTACTTGACCTCAACCGAAGCTCATCAACTTGCTGATAATGCAAGCAGGAAGTTGACCACTCCAACCATCACACCGTGCTTAAAGAAATGGCTGGTTTCATACACGGAACAGCATTGACCACATTGTGTGGTATTCCCAGGAGACGGACCCAGGCTTTGTAAAAAGTGACAGGGTAGTGGCTATTATGTACAAAAGCTCAGAAAGTGTGGTGCCAACCAACAGCAGAGAATTCAATAGACATGCCAATTGCCAATGAAGGCACAGACTTGCATGTGAGTGCGAGGTATGACCATGTTGTGTGGAAGTGCTCAGTGGATGATTCACCTCAGAGTCCTGATACTCACACCATCGCAGTACCCCATTCAATACACTCTGTCATCACCAATCTTTACCCCACTCAATACACTCTGTGATCACCAATCTTTACCCCACTCAATACACTCCATCATCACCAATCTTTACCCCACTCAATACACTCCATCATCAATAATCTTTACCCCACTCAATACACTCTGTCATCACCAATCTTTACCTCACTCAATACACTCCGTCATCACCAATCTTTACCCCACTCAATACACTCCGTCATCACCAATCTTTACCCCACTCAATACACTCCGTCATCACCAATCTTTACCCCACTCAATACACTCCATCATCACCAATCTTTACCCCACTCAATACACTCCATCATCAATAATCTTTACCCCACTCAATACACTCCGTCATCACCAATCTTTACCCCACTCAATACACTCCGTCATCACCAATCTTTACCCCACTCAATACACTCCGTCATCACCAATCTTTACCCCATTCAATACACTCCGTCATCACCAATCTTTACCTCACTCAATACACTCCGTCATCACCAATCTTTACTCCGTTCAATACACTCCGTCATCACCAATCTTTACCCCACTCAATACACTCCGTCATCACCAGTCTTTACCTCACTCAATACACTCTGTCATCACCAATCTTTACCTCACTCAATACACTCCGTCATCACCAGTCTTTACCCCACTCAATACACTCCGTCATCACCAATCTTTACCCCACTCAATACACTCCGTCATCACCAATCTTTACCCCACTCAATACACTCCGTCATCAATAATCTTTACCTCACTCAATACACTCCGTCATCACCAATCTTTACCCCACTCAATACACTCCGTCATCACCAATCTTTACCCCACACAATACACTCCATCATCAATAATCTTTACCCCACTCAATACACTCCATCATCACCAATCTTTACCCCACTCAATACACTCCGTCATCACCAATCTTTACCCCACACAATACACTCCATCATCAATAATCTTTACCCCACTCAATACACTCCATCATCACCAATCTTTACCCCACTCAATACACTCCGTCATCACCAATCTTTACCCCACTCAATACACTCCGTCATCACCAGTCTTTACTCCGTTCAATACACTCCGTCATCACCAATCTTTACCCCACTCAATACACTCCGTCATCACCAGTCTTTACCCCACTCAATACACTCCGTCATCACCAATCTTTACCCCACTCAATACACTCCGTCATCACCAATCTTTACCCCACTCAATACACTCCGTCATCACCAGTCTTTACTCCGTTCAATACACTCCGTCATCACCAATCTTTACCCCACTCAATACACTCCGTCATCACCAGTCTTTACCCCACTCAATACACTCCGTCATCACCAGTCTTTACCCCACTCAATACACTCCGTCATCACCAATCTTTACCCCACTCAATACACTCCGTCATCACCAATCTTTACCCCACTCAATACACTCCGTCATCACCAATCTTTACCCCACTCAATACACTCCGTCATCACCAATCTTTACCCCACTCAATACACTCTGTCATCACTAATCTTTACTCCACTCAATACATTCCATCATCACCAATCTTTACCCCACTCAATACACTCCGTCATCACCAATCTTTACCCCACTCAATACACTCCGTCATCACCAGTCTTTACTCCGTTCAATACACTCCGTCATCACCAATCTTTACCCCACTCAATACACTCCGTCATCACCAATCTTTACCCCACTCAATACACTCCGTCATCACCAGTCTTTACTCCGTTCAATACACTCCGTCATCACCAATCTTTACCCCACTCAATACACTCCGTCATCACCAATCTTTACCCCACTCAATACACTCCGTCATCACCAGTCTTTACCCCACTCAATACACTCCGTCATCACCAATCTTTACCCCACTCAATACACTCCGTCATCACCAGTCTTTACCCCACTCAATACACTCCGTCATCACCAATCTTTACCCCACTCAATACACTCCGTCATCACCAATCTTTACCCCACTCAATACACTCCGTCATCACCAGTCTTTACTCCGTTCAATACACTCCGTCATCACCAGTCTTTACCCCACTCAATACACTCCGTCATCACCAATCTTTACCCCACTCAATACACTCTGTCATCACTAATCTTTACCCCACTCAATACACTCCGTCATCACCAATCTTTACCCCACTCAATACACTCCATCATCACTAATCTTTACTCCACTCAATACACTCCATGCATACGAGGAAACGGATCAGAGACAGGGGAATAATGCAGTCCAATGATGACAGTTCTAAGGGGGTTGTCTCAGTACCATGAGAACACTGGCACATCTCCGGCCAAGGCACATGAAGATCAGGTGGGAATATGAATTAGGGCTCCAGGCAAGGTCGCTCTGTCAGAGTTGTTGAGCTCACCATGTGGCCTGCTCCAGATTCTACTCTTCTCTTCTCAGGTTCATATACCTCTTCACCCCTTCACCAACTTCTTAAGGATGATCCAAGGTGAGTGATGCTCAGGAATAAAATGGATTCCCTGTCTACACAACCACAGGCATGGCTGAACCTTGTTAGAAATGCTGAGTAATCATTTAACTGGGAACCTCATGGAAAAGTTCAAAGATTTCCTCCAAATTCCAGTTTGCAATGAAATTAACATTTCTCATGTTCTCCCACAAAATGGCATCTGACCTCTTTTTGAGAAAAAGTCTTTTCTATTCAAAAGGCATTAAAATGGCACAATGCTTTTAACTTCTTGGCCCAAAATGTCCACTGTTTATTTCCCTCCATAGATGCTGCCTGATCTGCTGAGTTCCTCCAGCATTTTGTGCATGTTGCTCTGAATTTCCAGTATCTGCAGAATCTCTGGTGTTTTAACCTCTCTTTGTCCACAGCTTCCAAATTCTGTTAGTTAATCAATACTTAACTGAAATTCATTAGCCCTGACTGTTGGCATGAAACTAACCTCAATCCTTTATGTAACCACCAAGCTATCCAAATGTAATTTGTGATAATCCTTTAAGTACATGATTCAGTCAAATTGGTGGAGATCTAATGAGGTATATCTGTGTATACAGTTAAATGTTTGTCCCAAAGTTAATGTATCATGACATTGTACATAAACATAATTAACCAATGAAGGGAGTTCTCTCACTTTTCCGTGTACATTTTGTCTTTTGTTTAACCCTTCAGAGGCTTCCCTTCTTGGAACAGATGATGCACTCACAGTATCCAGAAGGGACCAAGCCCGAAACTTCTACTGATTGTTCATTTCCATAGATGCTGCCTGATCTGTGAGTTCCTCTGGCATTTTGTGTGTGTTGCTCCAGTTTCCATTGCTTTGTTTGTGGAAACACAAAGCATGCCATTTGGACAACACCATACATTTTTCTAGTCTACAGGAAGTTCTGTTAGGCCAGCATTGCCAGTGACTTGAGTTATAACAATCCAGTAAGCTATCCACACATCCTTTACTTCCACGTTAGTGACTGACTGCAGCTGGAGTTTTTCAGAACCCTATCCAGTTCATCTGTAACCCGACCATTTTGTGCTTTTACCTTCTAATTCTGACTTCTGCCTTCTTCTTTTCCATATCTGTTGAAGGGAAATAACAACTGTTTATTCCCATCTGTAGGTGCTGTCTGACTTGTTGAGTTCCTCCAGTATTCTGTGCCTGTAACTGAAGAATTCCTTGCTGACTTCAATATCTTCAGAATCTTTTTTTTAAAAGTGACACCAGCGACATTCTGCAGGCTATGTACAAATGAATCTCAAGATTGTACATGGTGACATAGATGTACTTTTAGAATAAATTTACTTTGAGAATATTCTTAGGGACAGGATTTGCCAACACTTGGATTTATTTGGGATAGTCAATGTGGCTTTGTGCGGGAGAGGTCCCTTTTCGCAGATTTTACTAGGTTTTTTTGAGGAGGTGGAAGTTTTTGAGGTTAAGTGAAACTTTACGGTATAATCTAGATGATGGTATATCGTACTGTATTGTGCAGGGGGTCGCACAGTAGTGTAGCGGTACTGTTACAGTGACACAGCTCTACAACGCTTTTCAGTGCCAGTGATCAGACGATCGCAGTTTGAATCCTGCTGCTGCCGGTAAGGAGTTTGTACTGCACGGGTTTCCTCCGGGTGCTCTGCTTTCCTCCCACTGTCCAACGACTTGAGGTTAAACTGTGGGCACTCTACGTTGGCACTGAAGTGTGGTGACACTTGCGGGCTGCCACAAGCACATCCGCAGACTGTGTCGGTTGTTGTTGCAAACAACACTTTTCACTGTATGTTTCGAAGCACATTACAAATAAACCTAATCTTCAGTTTTGTATGTTTCCAGCAATTTTTCCCTTTTACTTCAGATTTTCCAGCATCAAATAAACCCAATATTTCAATCATTTTAAAACAAATTTTCCATTGATCATGGGTGATATCAGAGGCTTAATTATTTCTGTTGTCAACCAAGGCTTTTTGAAAGGGCATTGGGCAGATGATGGTGGGAGAATAATCCACAACATACAGGAGAGGGGAATGGGACGGACTGGATTGCTTGAAGAATGAGTATAGACTTCATTATACCGATGGCCTTCACAACAATCTGACAATTCACTAACTCAAACTTGATACCTGGAGCTGCCGTAATAGTCTGTGACTTTGTACCTTGTGTTTAATTGCCTGAGAGACAGGATCAGCTTGTGCTTAGAAAAACATTGTGTAAAATCTTTTATCCCTTGCCAACTTTTTCCACTACTTAAACTGTACTCTGGATATACTTTCCTCTTCAGTGAATGCTTCCAAATAACTCATGCATACATAAGATCGCAGGCAAGCAGTCTCACTGTAACATTACTACTAAACAATTCCTCAGTACAAGAATATATATGTATTTCCATAATCAATTTGCCCCAAAAAAATTATTCCAATATATCTATCTGCTGCCATTATTAATTGACTGCTTAACTGGAATCTACTGATGGTATCCAATTCTGTTGCAAGTTCCATTTGCTTCTCCTTGTTTCCCGTAGCCGGAACAGGTTTTAAGATTAATACCGGGGCAGAGTAACTTGGACTAAGGGCTGAACTGTCCTGCCGAAGGGTTTTGGTTTGAAATGTCGACTGTACTTTTTTCCATAGATGCTGCCTGGCCTGCTGAGTTCCTCCAGCGTTTTGTGTGTGTTGCTCGGATTTCCAACATCTTCAGATTTTCTCTTGTTTGTGGTTAAACCTCTTTCTAAGCTTCTTACTTTGCTTCATCTGAACTCTAAAGACAGCCATGCCAACTTTAGGAACGTGGTGGAGAATCCACAAGGATTTGAGACATGATTCCACCATATGCACCATTCCAGGCACCTTTCGATACACACCAAACTGGATTTTAATCTTCACTGCCATCTATTGAATCCTGAATAAACTATAGCTTTTAAGAGAGCTCACTATTTTGGCCTGGTCTCCAAAAGAGAAGTACAATGAGGATAAGGAATGGGTGTCAGGGGACGATAATCACTGCTGCGCAGAGACAGGACTTTTCAGAATATGCTCTTTGACTATAGATAGAACATAGAACGTAGAATAGTACAGCACAGTACAGGCCCTTCGGCCCACAATGTTGTGCTGACCATGAAAACCTGCCTCCCGTATAACCCCCCACCTTAAATTCCTCCATATACCTGTCTAGTAGTCTCTTAAACTTCACTAGTGTATCTGCCTCCACCACTGACTCAGGCAGTGCATTCCACACACCAACAACTCTCTGAGTAAAAAACCTTCCTCTAATATCCCCCTTGAACTTCCCACCCCTTACCTTAAAGCCATGTCCTCTTGTATTGAGCAGTGGTGCCCTGGGGAAGAGGCGCTGGCTATCCACTCTATCTATTCCTCTTATTATCTTGTACACCTCTATCATGTCTCCTCTCATCATCCTTCTCTCCAAAGGGTAAAGCCCTAGCTCCCTTAATCTCTGATCATAATGCATACTTTCTAAACCAGGCAGCATCCTGGTAAATCTCCTCTGTACCCTTTCCAATGCTTCCACCTATAGTGAGGCAACCAGAACTGGACACAGTACTCCAAGTGTGGCCTAACCAGAGATTTACAGAGCTGCATCATTAAATCGCGACCCTTAAACTCTATCTCTCGACTTATGAAAGCTAACACCCCATAAGCTTTCTTAACTACCCTATCTACCTGTGAGGCAACTTTCAGGGATCTGTGGACATGTACCCCGAGATCCCTCTGCTCCTCCACACTACCAAGTATCCTGCCATTTACTTTGTACTCTGCCTTGGAGTTTGTCCTTCCAAAGTGTACCACCTCACACTTCTCCGGGTTGAATTCCATCTGCCACTTCTCAGCCCACTTCTGCATCCTATCAATGTCTCTCTGCAACCTTCGACAATCCTCTACACTATCTACAACACCACCAACCTTTTTGTCGTCTGCAAACTTGCCAACCCACCCTTCTACCCCCACATCCAGGTCGTTAATAAAAATCACGAAAAGTAGAGGTTCCAGAACAGATCCTCGTGGAACACCACTAGTCACAACCCTCCAATCCGAATGTACTCCCTCCACCACCACCCTCTGCCTTCTGCAGGCAAGCCAATTCTGAATCCACCTGGCCAAACTTCCCTGGATCCCATGCCTTCTGACTTTCTGAGTAAGCCTACCATGTGGAACCTTGTCAAATGCCTTACTAAAATCCACGTAGATCACATTCACTGCACTACCCTCATCTATATGCCTGGTCACCTCCTCAAAGAACCCTATCAGGCTTGTTAGACACGATCTGCCCTTCACAAAACCATGCTGACTGTCCCTGATCAGATCATGATTCTCTAAATGTCCATAGATCTTATCTTAAGAATCTTTTCCAACAGCTTTCCCACCAGAGGCATAAGGCTCACTGGTCTATAATTACCCGGACTATCCCTACTACCTTTTTTGAACAAGGGGACAACATTTGCCTCCCTCCAATCCTCCAGTACCATTCCCGTGGACAACGAGGACATAAAGATCCTAGCCAGAGGCTCAGCAATCTCTTCCCTTGCCTTGTGGAGCAGCCTGGGGAATATTCCGTCAGGCCCTGGGGACTTATCCATCCTAATGTATTTTAACAACTCCAACACCTCCTCTCCCTTAATATCAACATGCTCCAGAACATCAATCTCACTCATATTGTCCTCACCGTCATCAAGTTCCCTCTCATTGGTGAATACCGAAGAGAAGTATTCATTGAGGACCTCGCTCACTTCCACAGCTTCCAGGCACATCTTCCCACTTTTATCTCTAATTGGTCCTACCTGCACTCCTGTCATCCTTTTGTTCTTCACATAATTGAAGAATGCCTTGGGGTTTTCCTTTACCCTACTCGCCAAGGCCTTCTCATGCCCCCTTCTTGCTCTTCTCAGCCCCTTCTTAAGTTCTTTTCTTGCTTCCCTATATTCCTCAATAGACCCACCTGATCCTTGCTTCCTAGACCTCATGTATGCTGCCTTCTTCCACCTGACTAGATTTTCCACCTCACTTGTCACTTGGTAGTGTGGAGGAGCAGAGGGATCTGGGGGTACGTGTCCACAGATTCCTTCACCCTTCCATTCTTTATCTTCCTCACTGGGACAAATTTATCCCTAACATCCTGCAAGAGATCTCTAAACATCGACCACATGTCCATAGTACATTTCCCTGCAAAAACATCATCCTAATTCACACCCGCAAGTTCTAGCCTTATAGCCTTATAATTTGCCCTTACCCAATTAAAAATTTTCCTGTCCACTCTGATTCTATCCTTTTCCATGATAATACTAAAGGCCAGGGAGCGGTGGTCACTGTCCCCCAAATGCTCACCCACTGAGAGATCTGTGACCTGACCCGGTTCATTACCTAGCACTAGATCTAGTATGGCATTCCCCCTAGTCAGCCTGTCAACATACTAGATCCTCCCAAAGATTGTACAGGAACTGTATGGACCTAAGGAACATCACATACAGCAACAGTCATTTGACCATGGAGAAATACAATACATCCTGGTGTCTTCCCTTCAGTTCACATGCAAATAGATAGATAGATACTTTATTGATCCCAAAGGAAATTACAGTGTCACTGCAGCATTGCAAGTGCACATATATACAAATATTAGAAGAGAAGTAAGAAAGAATAAAAATAAGTTACCTTAAAAATAAGATGTACAAGATTACAAGATTGTTGCCCCGGCTATAGGTTGACTCATTATGGAGCCTAATGGCCGAGGGTAAGAATGACATCATATAGTGCTCTTTGAAGCAGTGCAGTTGGCTTAGTCTATTACTGAAAGTGCTCCTCTGTTCAGGCAAGATGTGTGCAGGGGATAAGAAACATTGTCCAAATTGCCAGGATTTTCTAATGAAAACTTCAATCTCTTTGTTAGAGAAATGTTCAGAAAGATCACACAAGTTTAGACATGACTGGCTGAGAACATTTACCACTGGTCCTGGTCCCTTATGGCAAAGACACAGTGAGAGTGCTTGCCATACGTGGTCTTCAGTTCTTCAAGAGGCGTGTCTTATCTATGTCATAACAAAAATGTAATGTGACTTAATGACTTCTGCTCCTGTTATCTACCATAATAAAGTTCTTCAAAAGGCTGGTCATGGTACTCACCAATTTCAGCCCACAGGACAACCTCAATCACTGCAATTTGCCCTATCTTCGAGAAAGGTCTATCCCTCATCTCAGGAACATATCGACAGTAAAGGCATCTACTTTAGACTATTGTTCATTGACTACAGCTCCACCTTCAGTACTGTAATTCCAAGCAAACTCACCTCTAAACTCCTAGACCATGTACTCAACACCTCCCTTCACAAATGGATCCTTGATCTTAGTCTATGCTTTCTCCATCTATCATGCTCTCTCCGAGAACCAGCACAACTATAAACTAAGAAATTATGAATACCTTAGTGGGGAAATATAGTAATGATATCACTAGAGCGTTCATTTTCATCACAGAGTTAAAACGAGGAACCTGAAGCTGAGAAATAGTGAAAATGACATACCTGTTCTGTACAAACTGTTCATAACTTCAGAGAATACGCTCTGTACTTTTTCAGTGATTTAAAAGTTAACCAGGACACCCGCTATTTTCTAAGTTTCTTTTTTGAGTGTAATCATTACAGGATGAATTAATGTTTAATTCACAATCTCCAGTTTTTATTACATTTACTAAATCCACAAGCTCTATTTCTGGGATTTCTGGTGCTAAAAACCTAAAATAAATACAGGCACTATCAACTGTCAACACGTAGTTCCGTAGCTGTCAGCACTCCAGCTGTCAGTGAGAGATTGCAGCAAAGATGGGTTTGGTAAGGCAATGCCGTAGTTTTTATATGTACTGTTGGTATCACAAAGACGCTGGAAATCCAGCGCAACAAATGTAAAATGCTGGAGAAATTCGGCAGGTCAGGAGCAGGTATCACAACGTACATCGAGGGTCTTGGCCCGAAACATCAACTGTACTCATTTCCATAGATCCTGCCTGACCTGCTGATTTCCTCCAGCATTTTGCGCATGGTACATTAATGAATATTGATCCATCAGTACAGCAATGATGGCAATATCATATCAGAGCATCTTGAATGTTACCTGTGCAAGACTTACAGGTAGAGCCCCGAAGAGTGCTTTAGAACCAAGAGACCTAGGGGTATAAAACATAGAACAGAGAACAGTACAGCACAGGAACAAGCCCTTCAGCACAAATCCAATTCAATTAGGAGGAGGTCAAACACATAGAGAGCTGGTGCAGGGATAACAACTTGATGCTTAATGCCACCAAAACCAAGGAGATGATCGTTGATTTCAGACGGTCTCAGCCTGAGCACACACACCCCTCAGCATCAGCGGCTCCACAGTGAAGAGAGTGGAAAACATCAAGTTCCTTGGGGTGCAGATCTCAGACAATCTCACCTGGTCCAGGAACACCACTGGGATTGTGAAACGGGCCCAGCAGAGATTGCACTTTCTGAGGAAGCTTAAACAAGCATCACTCCCCACTAACATCTTAACTACATTCTACAGAGGCGTGGTTGAGAGTGTGCTGACCTTTTGCATCACAACCTGGTACTCCAGCTGCAGTGCTGTCAACAAAAAAGCCTTGCAGAGGGTGGTTAGGGGAGCAGAGAAGGTTACTGGGGTCTCCCTACCTTCTGTCCAAGACCTCTTTCAGAGTCGATGCCTCCAGAAGACATGGTACATCGTTAAAGACCCCTCACACCCTCTCTGCGAACTATTTGTTCTTCTGCCATCAGGCAAACGTTACAGGAGCATCAAAACTAAAACCACAAGGCTACTAAACAGCTTCCTCCCACAGGCAGTCAGACTGCTAAATAGCTGCTCTACCTGACTCTGCTTTGGACACTTTTAACTTGCACTGGACACTTACAACTTGATTTTAACTGACATGTGGCTGTTGTGTTTTACTATTTATTGTTATGTTTATTATTTAGTGTTGCGTGTGTTATGTTATGATTGCACTGCCCTTGAGAAACGCTGTCTCATTCTGCCCTACAGAGCTGATGTACGGTTAGAATGACAATAAAGTTTTTTGATTTGATTTGAATCAATGGGCAACCCAATTAATCCCCTCTGCCTACACAATGTCCATATCATTCCATTTTCCTTTCATTCAAGTGCCTATCTAAACACCTCTTAAAAGTCCATGACCATACACTTCCTACACTACATTCCGTCTACCACCTCTTTGTCCATTCTCCTAATCTGTCCAAATCCTTCTGCAACACTACCTGCACCTCCACATACAGTATCTTCATATCGTTCACAAACTTGGCCACAAAGCCATGCATTCCATCACCCAAATTTTTGACGTATAACGTAAAAAGAAGCGGTCCCATCATCAATGAGTCACTGGCAGCCAATCAGTAAAGGCTCCCTTTATTCACACTCTTTGTCTCCTTCCAATCATTCAAAACTCTGTCCATGCAAATTTCTTTCCTGTAATACCATGGGCTCTTAACTTGTTAAACAGCCTCATTTACAGCACCTTGTCAAAGGCCTTCTGAAAATCCAAGTACACTACATCCACCTTCTTCTATCCTGCTTGTTATTTCCTCAAAGAATCCTAACAAATTTGTCAGGAAAAATTTTCCCTAAAGAGACTGTGCTGACTTTGGCCTATTTTACCTTGTGTCTCTAAGTACTCTGAAACTACATCCTTCACAATCGACTCCACCATCTTCCCAACCACTGAGGTCAGGCTAGCTGGCCTATAATTTGCTCTCTTCTGTCTTCCTTCTCGAAAACTGGAGTGACATTTGCAACTTTTCAGTCATAGAGCCATTGAAAAGTACAGCACAGAAACAGGTCCTTTGGCCCATCTAGTCCGTGCCAAACACTTTAAGCTGCCTCCTCCCATCATAGCCCTTCATAACCCTACTATACGTGTACCTATCCAAGCTTCTCTTAAACATTGAAATCGAGCTTGCATACACCACTTGGATTGGCAGCTCATTCCATACTCATACGACCCTCGGAGTGAAGATGTTTCCCCTCATGTTCCCCTTAAACTTTTCACATTTCACCCTTCACTTCCAGTTGTGGCACTACTCAGGTTCTCCAGACCTGTCAACATCCTCGTAAATTTTCTCTGTTCTCTTTCAACCTCGTTTACATCTTTCCTGTAGGTAAGTGACCAAAGCTGAACACAATACCCCAAATTAGGCCTCACCAATGTCCCTCCAGAACCATTCCAAATCTAGGGAGTCTTGAAAGATTATAACTACTGTCTCCACAATTTCTATAGATATCTCTTAAAGGACCCCGGAGTGTGGTCCATCTGGTCCAGGTGACTTACCTACCTTTGGACCTTTCAATTTCCAAAGCATCCTCTCCCTAGTAATAGCAACTGACACACAAGTAGCTTTCCTGTAATACAATGGGCTCTTAAATGGTAAGCAGCCTCATACGTGGCACATTGTCAAAGGCCTTCTGAAAGGCCAAATATACTGCATCCCCTTTATCTGTCCTACTTGTAACCTCCTCAAAGAATTCCAACAGTTCGTCAGGCATGGAAACCATGCTGATTTTTGTCCGATCTTGTCCTGTGTCACCAAGTACTTCATCCTTAACGATTGACTTCAATACCTTCCCAACCACTGAGGTCAGAGTAACTGGTCTATAATTTTCTTTCTGCTGCCTCCCTCCTTCCTTAAAGAGTGGAGTGTCATTTCCAATTTTCCAGTCCTCTGGCACAGTCCAATGATTTTTGAAAGATCATTACTAATGCCTCCACAATCTCTAACGTTACCTCTTTCAGAACCCTAGGGTGCAGTTCATCTGGTCTGGGTGACTTATGTACCCTTAGGTCTTTTAGCTTTTTGAGCACCTTCTCCCTTGTAACAGTAACTTCACTCACTTCTCTTCCTTCACACACTACAACATCTGGAACACTGCTAGTGTCTTCCACAGTGAAGACTGATGTAAACTACTCATTTAGTTCATTTGCCATTTCTTTGTCCCCCATTATTATTTCTCTGGCCTCATTTTCTAGCGGTCCTGTTTACTAGCTTGCTTTCATCTTTCATCTTTTTCCCTCCTAATGACTCTTTTAGTTGCTCTCTTCCCAATCCTCTGTCTTCCCGCTGAATTTTGCTTTGTTGTATGCCCTCTCTTTTGTTTTTACACTGGCTTTGACTTCCCTTGCAAATAAGTATCCAAAACTGTACACTTATTATTGAAGGGAATAGCCACTGGGGTGCTCTGTGCTAACTATCTATTCACATTTCCATTTCTCCTGACGGTCACCCAGCTACTCGGCTCCTGCAGCTTCGGGGTGACTCCTTCCCTGTAACTCTGAACGATTCTCTCTTCACTCTCCCGTGCAAGCCAGAGGTCATCCAGCTGCTTCTCCAGATCCCTAACACGGTCTCCAAGGAGCTGCAGCTGGATGCACTTCACGAAGATATAGTTCCCTGGGAGGCTCTGGGTCTCCCAGGAGTCCAACTTCTGGCATAAAGAACATGCAACAGCCATTTACTACAGTAAGAGAAAAAAGAGGGAAGCCTAACAGAAGCTTACCCAGAGCCAACCCCTCTTTCGCGTCAAGCCTCCTTTGAGCCAAAGCCTGAAACTCATACTCCGACCACTTGCCTACTCCCAACAATGGCCACTCCGCTTGTCTCTTCTCTACTTTTCAACAGGCATTGCCAACCTGGAAGAAACGTTGTTGCTGTGGCCTGCTCCTGCTGTTTATTGGGCCGCCAGAACGAGCCCAAATGCCCGCAAAGCTCTCCTTATAAACAAGGATAGTTGTCTATCAACAGTCCTATCACTGTGGTTCCCATCCTTCTGTGAAATTACCTTAAACCCTCCCCAACAGTTCCAGCAAACCTGACCACAAGGATATTGGTCCCCTTCTGGTTCAGGTGTAACCTGCCCCTTTTCTACAGGTCATATATTGCCCAGGAGAGATTCCAATGATCCAGAAATTTGAAACTCTGCCTTCTGCACCAGATTCTCATCCACGCAATCATCTGCCAAATCATCCTATTCTTACTCCCACTGGCACAGGAGGTCCTGCATTTCAGCTTTCGAAAGAGCTCCCTAAATTCTCTCTTCGGGACCTCCTTGCTTTTCCTAGCGATGTCATTGTTGGCAATATGTACCAACACTTCTGGCCGCTCCCCTCCCCTTTTAGAATACCATGGACCTAATACGAGGCATCCCTGACTGGGGCACCTGGGAGGCAACACACCATTCGTGTGTCTCTATCGCGTTCTCAGAATCTTGTGTCTACTTCTCTAACTATGGAATCCCCTATCACAACTGCAGTCTTCTTCTCCCCCCTTCCCTTCTGAGCCACAGCACCAGACTCCTCCGGTTGGTAATCCCCCTCAACAGTGTCTAAGAAGGAACACTTATTGCTGAGAGGAATGGCCACTGGGGTACCCTGCACTGGAGGCCCATTTCCCTCCCTCTGCTGACAGTCACCCATTTTCCTGCCTCCTGCAACATGGGGGTGACTACCTACCTGTGACTAGTGGTGTGCCTCAGGGATCTGTGCTGGGACCATTGTTGTTTGTTGTCTATATCAATGATCTAGATAATAATGTGATAAATTGGATCAGCAAGTTTGCTGATGACACTAAGATTGGAGGCGTTGTGGACAGCGAGGAAGGCCTTCAAAGCTTGCAGAGGGATCTCGACCAACTAGAAAAATGGGCCAGACAATGGCAGATGGAATTTAATGCAGACAAGTGTGAGGTGTTGCATTTTAGAAGAACAAATCAAGGTAGGACATACACAGTAAATGGTAGGGCACTGAGGAGTGCGGAGGAACAAAGGGATCTGGGAGTTCAGATACATAATTCCCTGAAAGTGGCGTCGCAGGTAGACAAGGTTGTAAAGAAGGCTTTTGGCATCCTGGCATTCATAAATCAAAGTATTGAGTATAGGAGTTGGGATGTTATGGGGAGGTTGTATAAGACATTGGTGATGCCAAATTTGGAGTATTGTGTACAGTTCTGGTCACCTATCTATAGGAAGGGTATCAGTGAGATTGGAAGAGTGCAGAGTAGATTTACTAGGATGTTGCCGGGTCTTCAGGAGTTGAGTTACAGGGAAAGATTGAACAGGTTAGGACTATATTCCTTGAAGCATAGAAGAATGAGGGGGGATTTGATAGAGGTTTACAAAATTATGAGGGGTATAGGCAGAGTAAATGTGAGTAGGCTCTTTCCACTTAGATTAGGAGAGATAACTATGAGAGGACATGGCTTTAGGGTGAAAGGGGAGAGGTTTAGGGGGAACTTCTTCACTCAAAGAGTGGTGGGAGTGTGGAATGAACTGCCATCTGACATGGTAAATGTGGGCTCACTATTAAGTTTTAAGAATAAATTGGATAGATACATGGATGGGAGAGGTCTGGAGGGTGATGAACTGGGTGCAGGTCAATGGGACTAGCAGAATAAAGTTTCAGCACAGACTAGAAGGGCTGAATGGCCTGTTTTCTGTGCTGTAGTGTTCTGTGGTTCTATGGCTCTATCTATCATCTCCTCAGTTTCCTTTATGAGCCGAATCTTAGGGTTAGGTTTATAAACCTCTCAGGTCTCCCCTCAGCACTCCAGAGAAAACAACCCAAGTTTATCCAGCCTCTCCTTACAGCACATGCCCTCTAATCCAGGCAGCATCCTGGTAAACCTCTTCTGCACCCTCACCAAAGCCTCCACATCCTTCCTATAGTGGGGTAACCAGAACCCTACGCAATACAGCTGCTGCCTAACTAGTTTCATAAAGCTGCAACATAACTTCCTGACTTTTGAATTCAATACCTCAACTAATAAAGGCCAGCGTGCCATATTCCTTCTTAACCACCTACTGTGTAGCCAGGGAGCTATGAATTTAGACTTCAAGTTCCCTCTGTTAAGAGTTTTGCCCTTAAGTTCAAGTTCAAGTTCAGTTTATTGTCATTCAGCCGTACACATGTATAGCACCAAATGTACAATGTGCCTCTGGACCAAGGTGCACAACACAGTACATATAACTCACACACAACACAGGAGGTAACACCGCCACAAGTAAATTAGCAAATAATAAGGTGCACTTACCACACAAGTTGAAAAGTAAACAGTAACGCCACTGGTGCTTCATACATGATGAGAGCCGGGTGATGGCAGGCAGTTCATAGTCTCACAGCCTGGGGGAGAAGCTGTTTCCCATCCGAACTGTCCTTCTGCTAATGCTGCGGTGTCTCCTGACTGACGGTAGGGGGTCAAATAGCCTTCTGGATGGGTGGGAGAGATCATTGACGATGTTGATGGCCCTGTGTATGCAGTGTTTCTGATTGGCTGATAATATTTATAATTTGGAAAATAAGTTCTCAGTACTGTCATTATGGGGGATTTTAACCATCGCAACATGAAACAAAATCAGACAATTAGCTGCCCCACACTTGAGGACCACTTTTATAGCAACATTAAAGGAACATTCCGCCATTTTCCCCAGGCACCCCTTGGCAACTCTGACCATGCCATGAGCATGCTTGTCCCCGCCTGTAAATGAAAATCAGAACAGTCTGTAGTCAGAGTGATGCAACCTTCTTATTCCTGAGTTTTACCCATAAAGACTTAGTGAATAAACCTTCCATTATGTTCCCGCTGAATACAGCTATGGTATTATCCCTGATTATTCGTGCAGCTCCCCGCCCCTTCACCTCCTGTTATGTCTGCTTTTAATGGGTAAGAGCGGTAATGCACGTTTATTTACAGAAATGGCTCCAGCTCCGCACGATAAAATATTTAATGTTGCACTGCTCGTCAAACTAGTGGTTAAGTCCCAAAGGTGAACCTTAAATTCAGAATCTTTTGATCTTAAGGCATGAGTATCAATATTAACTCTAAAATTGTAACTTGGATGAAATATCCTAGCAACATAATATCACTTGTGTATGTATGACATTTTTCAGTGTTTCCACTAAAGATGAAAATTTCATAAATATGAGAAATTCTGCAGGTGCTGGAAATCCAGAGCAACACACACAAAATGCCAGAGGTACTCAGCAGGTCAGGCAGCATCCGTGGAAATGAATAAACAGTCGACGTTTTGTGCCGAGACCCTTCATCAGACTGAAAATTTCATCCTTGTTTCCATGTCAATATTTTATGACCATATTTAATTAGAGCAGGACTAGGCCACAGCCTCTCAAGCCTACCGCACCAGATAGTAAGATCTTGATTGACCTGACTGTCCGTGGAAGCTGAGACTTCTGCTTGAAGAATTTCCCGTCACAGTAGGCGATGAATCGCTGGAATGCTCTGCTCCCGGGAATGTGGGATTGCTCAATTCCACATTCTTGCCACCCCCAGTAAACTTTCACCTTCTGCTTTCAACCATTCATCTTCAAACAGCTTTAAAAACATTCAAAGACTCTACTACCACTGCCCTTGAAGAATTCCAAAGTTTCACTGCCATCTGAGAAAAATTATTTTGCCTCACCTTTGTGGCATTATAAATTTCTGACATCACAATATTTGTAAGTTTTCTGTAGTGTAATGTCAGAAAATACTTCCCTCTACTGCATGCCACAGGTAAAGCAAACACTCAACAATAGCTGCACATGGGCAAAAGAATATTCAGTGACAAGAGCATAAAACTTTGAAGACTGCCCCACCATTCAGTATGATTGTGACTGATCGTTTGCGTCATAAATCCATACCCCTTTATTCATCGATTTATCAAATATCATCCATCTCCACTTTAAATACAACCCCATCACAAATTTAAATTACTGAGATGAATAAATATTACTGACTATGTTGCACTTGGAGTGTACATTGCCTGGTCCTCCTCCTCTGCCAAGATTCCCCATTCAAGTTGAGGAGACTACCTCTTAAAAAATGCTGCCAAATAACACCCAGCTGTCAAGAAACCAATGGTTGCTCGGGATATAAAACCTAGACCTTCAACTCTTCTAGTTAGATAACATAAATAAACATAGGGGTAGGCCGTTCAGCCCCTCAAAATCGCAAGGGTAAAAAGAGTCATGATGAGGGGTCTCATCCCGAAACTTGGACTGTTTTACTCTTTTTCATAGATGCTGCCTGTCTGCTGAGTTCCTCCAACATTTGGCATGTGTTCAAGCAAAATCTGGAGATTTTCTCTTGTTTGTGATTTTGTGTGTGTTGCTTGGATTTCCAGCATTTGCAGATTTTCTCGTGTTTGTGAAAGATAAAAAGACCCTGATGGGTGTTATATAAAGGTTGCAAGCAGTAGCCAGGATGTGGGGTGAAAACTATAATGGAATATAGAAAATGCATGTCAAAAAGGCAATGCTACAATAGACACTGGGGATTTCAATATGCAGGTAGATTGGAAAAATTAAATTGGGTGCCGGATCCAAAGAGAGAGAAGTTCTAGAGATGGCTACGAAATGGCTTTTTAGAGGAGCATTGCGCTCACTTGAGGATCAGCTGATCTGGATAATGAACCGGTTTGATTAGAAAGCTTACGATAAAGGAACCCTAAGGAGGCAATGATAATTATATGTGATAGAATTCAGCCTGCAGCTTGAGAGGAGAGAAGCTAAAGACAGGTGTATTAAAGTGGGGTAAAGGGAATTACAGAGGCATGAGATGAGCTGGCCAAAATTGATTGGAAGGGGACACTAGCAGGGATGATGGCAGAGCAGCAATAGCAAGAGTTCTGGGAGCAATTTGAAAGCACAGAATAGATACAATTTATCCCAAAGAAGAAGTATTCTAAAGGCAAGATGACAGAGCTGTGGCTGACAAGGGAATTCAAAGCCAACATAAAAGCCAAAGAGAGGGCATAAAATAGAGCAAAAATTAGTGGGAAGTTAGAATATTGGGGAGCTTTTAATAACCAACAGAAAGCAACTAAAAAAGCCAGAAGGAGAGAAAAAATGAAACATGACATTTGCAGACGACACCAAGATTGGGGGTGTAGCGGACAGCGTGGAAGACTATCAGAGCTTGTAGCATGATCTGGACTGGCTGGAAAAATGGCAGATGGAATTTACTGCAGATAAGTGTGAGGTGTTGCACTTCGGTAGGACCAACCAGAGTAGGTCTTGCACAATGAACACTCCGGCACTGAAGACTGCAGTAGAACAAAGGGATCTGGGAATATTGGTTCATAATTCATTGAAAGTGGCGTCACAGATTGATAAGGTCATAAAGAAAGCTTTTGGCACAATGCCCTTCATAAATCAAAGCTACCTAGTGTTGGGAACTGTCTCTGTGTCCACGCCTTCGCTAGGTAGGTCTGGCCGTTTGCTGCTACCTAGTGTTGGGAACTATCTTGTCGTGTTTAGCATTCTGTGTATCAGTCCCGGCCCTACGTCCTGTTCCCAAGGAGGAGGCCCAGCTCTGTGTTCCATGTCCTTATGTTCCTGTCTCTCCCTCGACCAAGGCTCTGCGTTCCTGTCTCTCCCTCGACCAAGTCAAGACTTCCGGCTTTGTTTTCCGAGGTTCCTGTTTCCCAAGACCACGTCATGTCTTCGCCTAGTTCCGGAGTCCAAGCCCGAGTCAAGTCCCAGCTTCTGGGTCCTTATCCAGTCTCTGGCTCGGAGTCCGAACCCAAGCCTCATCACGTCCTCGCCTCGAGGAACCCAAGCCTCATCACGTCCTCGCCTCGAGGAACCCAAGGCTCCTCATGTCCTCGCCTCAAGGAACCCAAGCCCTGTCACGTCCTGGGACCCCAATTGTTTACAATATATATTAATGACTTGGATGAGGGAATTAAATGCAGCATCTCCAAGTTTGCGGAAGACACGAAGCTGGGCGGCAGTGTTAGCTGTGAGGAGGATTCTAAGTGGATGCAGGGTGACTTGGATAGGTTAGGTGAGTGGGCAAATTCATGGCAGATGCAATTTAATGTGCATAAATGTGAAGTTATCCACTTTGGTGGCAAAAACAGGAAAACAGATTATTATCTGAATGGTGGCCGATTAGGAAAAGGGGAGGTGCAACGAGACCTGGGTGTCATTATACACCAGTCATTGAAAGTGGCCATGCAGGTACAGCAGGCGGTGAAAAAGGCGAATGGTATGCTGGCATTCATAGCAAGAGGATTCGAGTACAGGAGCAGGGAGGTACTACTGCAGTTGTACAAGGCCTTGGTGAGACCACACCTGGAGTATTGTGTGCAGTTTTGGTCCCCTAATCTGAGGAAAGACATCCTTGCCATAGAGGGAGTACAAAGAAGGTTCACCAGATTGATTCCTGGGATGGCAGGGCTTTCAAATGATGAAAGACTGGATGAACTAGGCTTATACTCGTTGGAATTTAGAAGATTGAGGGGGGATCTGATTGAAACGTATAAAATCCTAAAGAGATTGGACAGGCTAGATGCAGGAAGATTGTTCCCGATGTTGGGGAAGTCCAGAACGAGGGGTCACAGTTTGAGGATAAAGGGGAAGCCTTTTAGGACCCAAATTAGGAAAAACTTCTTCACACAGATTGGTGAATCTGTGGAATTCTCTGCCACAGAAAACAGTTGAGACCAGTTCATTGGCTATATTTAAGAGGGAGTTAGATATGGCCCTTGTGGCTACGGGGATCAGGGGGTATGGAGAGAAGGCTGGTACAGGGTTCTGAGTTGGATGATCAGCCATGATCATACTGAATGGCGGTGCAGGCTCGAAGGGCCGAATGGCCTACTCCTGCACCTATTTTCTATGTTTCTATGTTTCTATGTCCTCGCCTCGAGCAACCCAAGCCTCCTCACGTCCTCACCTCGAGGAACCCAAGCCTCGTCACGTCCTCGCCTCGAGGAACACAAGCCTCCTCACGTCCTCGCCTCGAGGAACCCAAGCCTCGTCACGTCCTCGCCTCGAGGAACACAAGCCTCCTCACGTCCTCGCTTCGAGGAACCCAAGCCTCCACACGTCCTTGCCTCGAGGAACACAAGCCTCGTCACGTCCTCACCTCGAAGAACCCAAGCCTCGAGGAAGCCAAGCCATGTCGAGTCCTGTAGCCACGTCATGTCCTCGCCTAGTTCTGGGGTCCGAGCCTGAGTCAAGACCCAGGTTCTGGGTCCTTGTCCAGTCTCCGGCTCGGAGTCCTAGCCCAGGTTCCTAGTTCCCAGTTCTCTGTCCTGGTCCCATTTGCCTAGCCAATGTCCTAGCCCAAGTCTGTGTTCTTGTCCCAGCTCGCTAATCAAGTCCTGTTCCTAGTACTCCAGTGTCTGTGTCTTCCATTTGGGTCCATTCCCAACGCCCCACATTATGACACACTCGCCTTCATCAGCTTGAAAAACTCAATCAAGTTAGCAAAGGCATCAGACCACAAACCCTACAGAGGACAGTAAAAACCACTGTGAGGATCACTGGGGATCCCTCACCCCTATTTGTGATATTTACCCTGAGTAATTGATGCAGATAAAGAGGCTGAAGCATGGCTGAGGATGCCCACCACCCGTCCCACAACCTCCTTCATCCACTCCCGTCGGTACCAGGTTCACGAGCATCCGGACTAGGACAGCCAGACTGGGGAACAGCCCACCACCCGTCCCACAACCTCCGACATCCACTCCCGTCGGTAGCAGGTTCACGAGCATCCGGACTAGGACAGCCAGACTGGGGAACAGCCCACCACCCGTCCCACGACCTCCTTCATCCACTCCCGTCGGTAGCAGGTTCACGAGCATCCGGACTAGGACAGCCAGACTGGGGAACAGCCCACCACCCGTCCCACGACCTCCTTCATCCACTCCCGTCGGTAGCAGGTTCACGAGCATCCGGACTAGGACAGCCAGACTGGGGAACAGCCCACCACCCGTCCCACGACCTCCTTCATCCACTCCCGTCGGTAGCAGGTTCACGAGCATCCGGACTAGGACAGCCAGACTGGGGAACAGCCCACCACCCGTCCCACGACCTCCTTCATCCACTCCCGTCGGTAGCAGGTTCACGAGCATCCGGACTAGGACAGCCAGACTGGGGAACAGCCCACCACCCGTCCCACGACCTCCTTCATCCACTCCCGTCGGTAGCAGGTTCAGGAGCATCCGGACTAGGACAGCCAGACTGGGGAACAGCCCACCACCCGTCCCACGACCTCCTTCATCCACTCCCGTCGGTAGCAGGTTCACGAGCATCCGGACTAGGACAGCCAGACTGGGGAACAGCCCACCACCCGTCCCACGACCTCCTTCATCCACTCCCGTCGGTAGCAGGTTCACGAGCATCCGGACTAGGACAGCCAGACTGGGGAACAGCCCACCACCCGTCCCACGACCTCCTTCATCCACTCCCGTCGGTAGCAGGTTCAGGAGCATCCGGACTAGGACAGCCAGACTGGGGAACAGCCCACCACCCGTCCCACGACCTCCTTCATCCACTCCCGTCGGTAGCAGGTTCAGGAGCATCCGGACTAGGACAGCCAGACTGGGGAACAGCCCACCACCCGTCCCACGACCTCCTTCATCCACTCCCGTCGGTAGCAGGTTCACGAGCATCCGGACTAGGACAGCCAGACTGGGGAACAGCCCACCACCCGTCCCACGACCTCCTTCATCCACTCCCGTCGGTAGCAGGTTCACGAGCATCCGGACTAGGACAGCCAGACTGGGGAACAGCCCACCACCCGTCCCACGACCTCCTTCATCCACTCCCGTCGGTAGCAGGTTCACGAGCATCCGGACTAGGACAGCCAGACTGGGGAACAGCCCACCACCCGTCCCACGACCTCCTTCATCCACTCCCGTCGGTAGCAGGTTCACGAGCATCCGGACTAGGACAGCCAGACTGGGGAACAGCCCACCACCCGTCCCACGACCTCCTTCATCCACTCCCGTCGGTAGCAGGTTCACGAGCATCCGGACTAGGACAGCCAGACTGGGGAACAGCCCACCACCCGTCCCACGACCTCCTTCATCCACTCCCGTCGGTAGCAGGTTCAGGAGCATCCGGACTAGGACAGCCAGACTGGGGAACAGCCCACCACCCGTCCCACGACCTCCTTCATCCACTCCCGTCGGTAGCAGGTTCAGGAGCATCCGGACTAGGACAGCCAGACTGGGGAACAGCCCACCACCCGTCCCACGACCTCCTTCATCCACTCCCGTCGGTAGCAGGTTCACGAGCATCCGGACTAGGACAGCCAGACTGGGGAACAGCCCACCACCCGTCCCACGACCTCCTTCATCCACTCCCGTCGGTAGCAGGTTCACGAGCATCCGGACTAGGACAGCCAGACTGGGGAACAGCCCACCACCCGTCCCACGACCTCCTTCATCCACTCCCGTCGGTAGCAGGTTCACGAGCATCCGGACTAGGACAGCCAGACTGGGGAACAGCCCACCACCCGTCCCACGACCTCCTTCATCCACTCCCGTCGGTAGCAGGTTCAGGAGCATCCGGACTAGGACAGCCAGACTGGGGAACAGCCCACCACCCGTCCCACGACCTCCTTCATCCACTCCCGTCGGTACCAGGTTCACGAGCATCCGGACTAGGACAGCCAGACTGGGGAACAGCCCACCACCCGTCCCACGACCTCCTTCATCCACTCCCGTCGGTACCAGGTTCAGGAGCATCTGGACTGGGGAACAGCTTCCTCCCTCAGGCTGTGAGACTTGTGAATACCCTGTCATCACCGAGGTCTTGTCACCAGGTCAGCGAGCTGTTCACTGCTTACCCTGCTGTGCACTGGGCGCATTTTGTATGATATTTGTTTATGGTAATATTTTGTGTTATATGCTGTGAATTGTGGGTGCACCGTGGTCTAGAGGAATGCTCCTTTGTTTCATTGTATATACGTACACTCAGATGACTATAAAGTTGAACTTAAACTTGAACTAATAAGCCACCACTTGCCCACAGCAAAACCATGCAACTGCCCTTAAATGCTCATATATCCTGTCCTACAAAACCTCCCAACTAGATTTCCCACTACTGACATGATATTCGGTGGTGTATACTCCAGCTCTCATTCCCACCGAGGGTTATTGACTTGAAACTTGATCTCTGTTTTCATACACACTGTCTGACTCAATATGCATATTCAGGAATCAAGTGTACAGTATGAGGCCATGAGGGACTGTACAGGACAGGAGAAGACATCGGAGATGGGGTTGTGACTGTGAGGGAACCGTACAGGGCAGGAGAAGACATCGGGAATGGGTGTGTGACCGTGAGGGAACTGTACAGGACAGGAGAAGACGTCGCGAGTGGGCGTGTGACTGTCAGTTTGGGTAAGGTTGAATAGGTTGGGCCTTTATTCCCTAGGACATAGAAGATTGAAGGGAGATTTGATGGATGTATACAAAATTATTGGGTGGTGGGGTGGAGATATGTCTTGACCAAAGGAGGTGTAAGGTGGCTCGTTCCTTCTGCTAGCCTGCTAGTTTGCCTTGGGCAACATGTAGCACCTACATAGCATCCATCCCTCCCCTGATCAGGGTCACGTGAATCCATGGAAGCAGGTGGTAAGAGCAGTCGGTGCGTATCACAAGTCCTGTTTATACCACCACTGACACCAGGCAGACAATCTCTGAAGAGTACTTGATGATGGCTGGGGTCACCCAATTTGTAAAGACACTGCCATGAAGAAGGAGGCAAATGGCAAAGCACTTCTGTAAAGATAGTTGCCAAGAACAACCTTGTTCAAAGATCATGATCACCCACATCATATGACAGGCACATAATGTTGATGGTACAAAATTATGAGGGGTTTAGATAGGGTAAATACAAACAGATGTTTTCCAGAGGTTGGGTGAGACTAGAACCAGAGGTCATGCATGAAGGGTGAAAGGTGAAATGTTTCAGGAGAACATGATGAATAACATCATCACTCAGAGGGTGGTGAGAGTGCGGAATGAGCTGCTAGTACAAGTGGCGAATGTGGGGTTGATTTCAACATTTAAAAGAAATTTGGATAGTTACACAAATGGAAAGGGTAAGGAGACTTACGTCCAGATGCAGGTAAGTGGGACTAGGCTGAATAATGTTTCAACACAGACTAGATTGGCCGAAGGGTAATAGAAGAGTTGTAGTATTTGATGATTTCTGTGACTCTAGGAGAGTGGACCATGGGAGAAAGAGAAAGAAGGCATAGACCCACAGATGCTGCCTGACCTGCTGGGTTCCTCCAGCATTTTGTGTGTGTTACATCTGCTTTAAGCTAACCCACTCAGTTTAAATGCATGCCCTCTCGTACTGGATATTTGGACCCAGGGAAAAAGATAACAGCTGTCTAATCTGTCTATTTCTAATCTTCTTGGAAATAAATGAATAAACCTTTATCCCTATCAGTTTACTGTGGCAGATGGCATTCTCTACATTGCTGTAAGGTAGTCACAGGAGATACTTTGTACATCATATCTCGTTGTTTACAGGGGACAGCCCTTTTGTACTGAATGGTCATTGAACCCATTGGCTAATAGTTATCGTTTCCAAAAGCTACATTTTGACCTTGGGAACTTTTTTTGCCTTTTCCATTTGGTAGCAAAGCACAGTTCTCTTAACTGCTCGGAGCTCCCAGGAAATTGTCACTTTCTACATATCTGTTCACGCAAATTCATGTAAATTTAAGTTCTGCCTGTTGTTATCATTTGCTACGGTCAGACACTGGTGTCGATGGATTCAGCTACAAAGCACTAAACCCAAAAATAAAGCTAAATAAAATACAGACCCATTCGAAACTGTAAGCCAGCCAGATTAAAGACCACACACCTATCCAGCACAATAGAGTAGTGGTTAGCGTATTAGCAATCACCAATCAGGGTTAAGTTCCCCAATTCCTGTAAGGGGTTTGTACGTTCTGCCTGTGTCTACATGGGCTTCATAAGGACATAAGAAATAGGAACAGGAGTCAGCCATCTGGCCCGTCGAGCCTGCTCCACCATTCAATAAGATCATGGCTGATCTGGCCATGGACTCATCTCCACCTCCCTGCCTTTTCCCCATAACCCTTAATTCCCCTACTTTGCAAAAATCTATCCAATTTCATCTAACAGAATATTCTGCAGGCTGCTCCACGAGGCGAGGGAAGAGATTGCTGAGCCTCTGGCTAGGATCTTTATGTCCTCATTGTCCACGGGAATGGTACTGGAGGATTGGAGGGAGGTGAATGTTGTCCCCTTGTTCATAAAAGGTAGTAGGGTAGTCTGGGTAATTATAGACCAGTGAGCCTTACGTCTGTGGTGGGAAAGCTGTTGGAAAAGAATCATGGTCTGATCAGGGACAGTCAGCATGGCTTTGTGAAGGGCAGATCGTGTCTAACACGCCTGATAGAGTTCTTTGAGGAGGTGACCAGACATATAGATGAGGGTAGTGCAGTGGATGAGATCTATGTGGATTTTAGTAAAGGCATTTGATAAGGTTCCACATGGTAGGCTTATTCAGAAAGCCAGAAGGCACAGGATCCAGGGAAGTTTGGCCAGGTGGATTCAGAATTGGCTTGCTTGCAGAAGGCAAAGAGTCATGGTGGAGGGAGTTCAGATTGCAGGATTGTGACTAGTGGTGTCCCACAAGGATCTGTGCTGGGACCTCTACTTTTCCTGATTTTTATTAACGACCTGGATGTAGGGGTAGAAGGGTGGGTTGGCAAGTTTGCAGACGACACAAAGGTTGATGGTGTTGTAGATAGTGTAGAGGATTGTCGAAGATTGCAGAGAGACATTGATAGGATGCAGAAGTGGGCTGAGAAGTGGCAGATGGAGTTCAACCCAGAGAAATGTGAGGTGGTACACTTTGGAAAGACAAACTCCAAGGCAGAGTACAGAGTAAATGGCAGGATACTTGGTAGTGTGGAGGAGCAGAGGGATCTGGGGGTACGTGTCCACAGAACCCTGAAAGTTGCCTCACAGGTAGATAGGGTAGTTAAGAAAGTTTATAGGGTGTTAGCTTTCATAAGTCGAGGGATAGAGTTTAAGGTATATGGAGGAATTTAAGGTGGGGCTTATATGGAAAGCAGGGTTTGAGGGTCGGCACAACTTTGTGGGCCGAAGGGCCTGTAATGTGCTGTACTATTCTATGTTCTATTAAGTATATTTACTGAGGTGGCCTCCACTGTTTCATTGTGCAGAGAATTCCACAGATTCACCACTCTTTGGGAAAAGCAGTTTCTCCTCACCTCCATCCTAAAACTAATCCCCCGAATCTTGAGGTTATGTCCTAGTTCTAGTCTCACCTATCAGTGGAAACAACTTTCCTGCCTCTATCTCATCTATCCCTTTCATAATTTTATACGTTTCTATAAGATCACCTCTCATTCTTCTGAATTCCAGCGTGTACAGTCCCAGGCGACTCAATCTCTGCTCATAGTCTAACCCCTTCATCTCTGGAATCATCCAAAGCCAGTATATCCTTCCTCAAGTAAGGAGACCTTTCCTCTGTGTCCTCAGTTTCCTCCCACAGCCCAAAGACATAAGGGTTAGAGTTAGGATTAATGAGTTGTTGGCATGCCACACTGGCACCAGAAGCATTGTGACGCTTGTGGGGTGCACCCAACAATTCCTCACCGATGTTGATGTATACGTGACAAATAAAATTCATCTTTGCATTTATAACACTGAGCTGGTGCTGATATCAGATATTCATCTAGCAAATCTCTGGACCATTTCTTAGTCGGACCCCTGAGACACTGTAGAGTGTGCAGGTGAAATATATTGATGGTCTCCTAAATGAGGGCACCAATTCATAGAGTCATAGAGCACTACAGCATACAAACAGGCCCTTTGGCACATCCAGCCCATTCCCATTCCCATTGATCTGCACCCAGACCATCCATGTATCTCTCTGAACTTCTCTAAAATATAGCATTCAATCCTGCATTCACCACTTCCACCGGCCGGCAGCTCATTCCACAATCGCACCTCCCTCTGAGTGAAGAAGTTCCCCATCAGGTTCCCCTTAATTACTTCACCTTTCACCCGTAACTTATGACCTCTGTTTGTGGTCTCAGTGGACAAAGCTTGCTTGCATTTACCGTATCTATACCGCTCATCATTTTGTATACTTCTATCAAATTTCTCTTCATCTGACACTTCACGGAATAAAGTTCAAACCTTTCCCTATAACTCAAGTCCTGGGAACGTCCTGTATTCTTTCAATCTTGTTGATAACTTTCCTATCTTATGTATATAACTTCAACATAACATCCCAACTCCTATACCCAATACTTTAATTTATGAGGGCCAATGTACCAAAAGCTTTCTTTATAACCCTATCTACATGTGACGTCATTTTCCAGGAATTATGGACCAGTATTCCCAGATCCCTCTGTTATTACTCTATAGGAGAAGGCCTCTTGGCCCATGCCAGCACCTAGTACGTTGGTTTATTATTGTCACATGTACCAAGGTATAGTGAAAAGCTTTTCCATCCATACAGATATTTCATTACAACAGCCCATCGAGGTAGTACAATAACAGAGTGTCGAATAAAGTGTTACAGTTACAGAGAAAGTGCAGTGCAGGCAGATAGTGTGGTGCAAGGTCATAATGAGATATACTTTGAGATCGAGTTCATCTTTACCTACTAGAGGACCATTCAATAGTCTAAAAACAGCTTGAGAAAAGCTGTCCTTGAGCACAGGGGTATGTACTTCAGGCTTTTGCATCTGCTGCTGAATGGGAAACATAGAAACATAGAAAATAGGTGCAGGAGTTGGCCATTCAGCCCTTCGAGCCTGCACCGCCATTTATGATCATGGCTGATCATCCAACTCAGAACCCCGCCCCAGCCTTCCCTCCATACCCCCTGATCCCCGTAGCCACAAGGGCCATATCTAACTCCCTCTTAAATATAGCCAATGAACTGGCCTCAACTGTTTCCTGTGGCAGAGAATTCCACAGATTCACCACTCTCTGTGTGAAGAAGGTTTTCCTAATCTCGGTCCTAAAAGGCTTCCCATTTATCCTCAGACTGTGGCCCCTCGTTTTGGACTTCCCCAACATCGGGAACAATCTTCCTGAATCTAGCCTGTCCAATCCCTTTAGGATTTTATACGTTTCAATCAGATCCCCCTAAGGAAGGAGAAGAGAGAATGTCTGGGATGGACGGGGTGGTCTTTGGTTATGCTGACTGCTTTACCAAGGCAAAAAGAAATCAGATAAAGCCCATGGAAGGAGGGACTGTTTACTGAGCTCTGCTGGACCGTGTCCATCACTCCCTGCAGTTTCTTGCAGTCTCAGGAAAGCAGCGGCCGCACCAAGCCATAATGCATCCATGTAGGAAGCCTTCCATTGTGCATCTGTAACAACTGGTGCAGGTCAAAAGGTCCAACTGGTGCCCGATTTCTTCAGTATCCTGTGGAAATAGAGGCTCTGGTAAGCTACAAATTCGGACCAGGACAGGCTATTGGTATTGTTTATTCAAAGAAACACGTAGCTCTCAGGACTCTTGGTGTAAGCAGGATCATGCACAGCACATCCTTTCTGAAGTCAATGAGCAGCTCTAGTGATTTGCTGCCTTTGTGGGAAAACCACGTCACTGGGCTGTCTGTCTCCCTCCTGTACTTTGACTCATCATTACCTGAGGTATGAACAGCTATATTATTTGAGAGAACCCTAACTCGTTAGAGGTTCTGCTGAGGATCTTCTACGAGTCTGTGGTGGCCAGTGCTATCATGTTTGCTGTTGTGTGCTGGGGCAGCAGGCTGAGGGTAACAGACACCAACAGAATCAACAAGCTCATTCCTAAAGCCAGTAATGTTGTGGGATGGAACTGGACTCTCTCACAGTGGTGTCTGAAAAGAGGATGCTGTCTAAGTTGCATGCCATCTTGGTCAATGTCTCCCATCCACTACATAATGTACTGGGTGGACACAGGAGTACATTCGCCAGAGACTCATTCCACCGAGATGCAACACAGAGCGTCATAGGAAGTCATTCCTGCCTGTGACCATCAAACTTTACAACTCCTCCCTTGGAGGGTCAGACACCCTGAGCCAATAGGCTGGTCCTGGACTTATTTCATAAATTACTGGCATAATTTACATATTACTATTTAACTATTTATGGTTTTATTACCATTTATTATTTATGGTGCAACTGTAACGAAAACCAATTTCCCCCGGGATCAATAAAGTATGACTATGACTATGACTAAAATTGTGAGTGTATAGCAGGGGTCTAAGGATGTGGTCTTATGCTGAGGGTAATCGTAGTGGAGTTATTGATTGTAGTCTGAAGGTCAGGAAGTCAATGATCCAGCAGCAAAGGGAGGAATTAAGTCTCAGGTCAAGGAGGCTGGAGATGAGCTTGCTTGGAACAAGTCATCTTGTCAGTCCCATTTCCCTACTCTTTCCCAGTTTGAATATTGTGAGCTGTTGGGTTCCTTATCTAAGAAAAAAAAATGTGCTGGCATTGGAGGAGGTTCACGAGAATGATTCCAGGAATGAAAGGGTTAATGTATGAGGAGTGTTTGATGGCTCTGGGCCTGTACTCACTGGAGTTCAAAAGAACGAGAGGGGACCAGATATTAAAAGGTCTATTGTGAGGGAGTCTAGAACCAGAGGGCACAGCCTTGGAATAGTGGGACGTCCATTTAGAACAGAGACGAGGAGGAATTTCTTCAGCCAGAGGGTGGTGAATCTGTGGAATTCATTGCCATAGACAGCTGTGGAGGCCAAGTTGTTGAGTATATTTAAAGTGGAGGTTGATAGGTTCTTGATTAGTAAGGGTGTCAAAGGTTACGGGGATAACGCAGAAGAATGGGGTTGAGAGGGATAAGAAATCAGCCATGATGGAATGGTAGAGCAGACTTGATGGGCCAAATGGCCTTATTCTGCCCCTGTGGTCTTCTGGTCTAATAGACCTATGAATTACTCCCATTCACTTCTCTTAATGCCCTGTTTCAGTGAATTCCATTTCCTGTCTGCACAGCTCATTTAGTTTATGTAAATCTTCTTCAAAAACATAATCACCTCTCTGAATAGTCTGTCTGTGCTTTAAATTCTCTGATTACATTCAGTGTGCAGAAGAACATCTCTGAATGCACATGTTGAAGCTTGAAACACAAGGCCTACAGGAGCAGAAGACTATGAACGTACGCCCAGTGTCCATTTTATTAGGTTCAGGAGGACCCTAGTAAAGCAGCCACTCAGTGTACATAGCAATTGAAAGCTTTGAAGCATCTTTTTCTACTTTAAATGTGTTTTCTGTTTTTCATGTTGTTATTTAGCTGGTGAGGTCTTTCACTGATTCAGTTATGGTCATTGTTCTATTATAGATTTTACTGAGAATACCCGCAGGAAAACCAATCTTGGGGTTGTATGTGGTGACACAGATGCACTTTGAACTTTGAACATTAGCTCATTTCATTTCAGCTGGAATGTGCAATGAATTCTTTACAAAACACGTTTGTGAAAATGGGCTGGATGATAGATATTGCCAGTACTGACTGACCCTGATAAAAATCCCTCCTCTGTTTCCTACGCACAGACAGTAACAAATTGTTACACTAAACTATAAAAGTTAAAAGTTTATCAGCTAATTGTTCATTGGTAGAAGGCAGTAGCAGAAACCTCAGTCTATCCTGTACAAGTAACTTGTAGGCTGTGCTGTTGCTATCCAGCTCACTTTGATAGCACAGTACAGCGTGGGGACAGGCCCTCAGCCCACAAAGTTCTGCTGAACTAACTAAATTAGTAATCAAGTGACTAACTAATCTCCTCTGCCTGCACAATGTCTGTATCTTTCCATTTTCCCAACATTCATGCTCCTATCCAAACATCTCTTAAAAGTCCCTAAAATATCTACATCTAGCACCACCCCAGGCAGCACCCTCCATTCTCTGAGTAAAAAACTTACCTCTCACACCTCCTTTGAAAACTACCCCCGCTCATCTTAAATGCATGATACTGTCTGTCTACTCTATCTCTGCCTCTCATAATTTTATAAACCTCTATCAGATCTCCCCTCAGACTCCACTGCTCCAGAGAAAACAAGCCAACTTTGTCCAACCTCTCATTAAAGCTCATGCCCTTCAATCCAAGCAACCTCTTCTGCACCCTCTCCAACCCTCGACAATCGTCCTGTAACCATATCTTTGTGCAATTCTCCAGATACAGCCTAACTAGAGTTTTATAAAACTGCAAAATAACTTGCTGATTTTTGAACTCAGTGACTCGACTAATAAAGACAAGCCTGCCATATGCCTTTTTAACCACCCAATCGACCTGTGTAGCCACTTTCAGGGAGCTATGAACTTAGACGCCAAGATCCCTCGACTCATCAACACTGTTAAAGCTCTTGTCTCATTTGAAAGGACCTAGGTTCACAGGAGACGTCTGACTCAATGGATTTCCTAACCAGGCATTAAACAGTGCCTGGGCGCTGTGCCACACCAGGGATTTCTCAATCTTTACAGCCTTGAAACTGAGTATTTTGTAACTTGTTGATCTGCACTCCAACCCTCCTCTGCTTCACATTGCCAAGAATTGACAAATAACAAATTCAGGTCCCAGTTAATCAGGTCAAAAAGTACGTTGTTAAATCTGTTTTTACCAGGAGAACTGAAATGATGCACCACGGGGTGGGGGCCAGCAGACCCCACCCCCCCCCCCATCATGAGGACATGGGCATGAGGAAGCAGGGTCAAGCACGAAAGAAGGGACTGCAATGCTTGGGTCATATGCAAAGCTAAACACAGCTTTCTTTACAAGGCAAGCATGAGTGTCTGCTGGCAGCTCGTTCCACACTCTCACCACCCTGAGTGAAGAAGTTCCCCCCACCCCCCCATGTTCCCTTTAAATATTTCACCTTTCACCCTTAACCCATGACCTCCAGGTCTAATCTTACCCAAGCTCAATGGGAAAAACTGCTTGCATTTACCCAATCTGTACTCTTCATCATTTTGTACACCTCAGTCAAATCTCCCCTCATTCACCTACGCTCGGGGGAATAAATTCAGAACCTATTCGGCATTCCCCTATATCTCAGGTCCTATCAGAACCTATCCAACATTCCCCTATATCTCAGGTCCTATCAGAACGTATCCAACATTCTCCTATATCTCAGGTCCTATCAGGTCCTATCCCACACTCCCCAATATCTCAGGCCCCATCAGGTCCTATCAGAACGTATCCAACATTCCCCTATATCTCAGGTCCTATCAGGTCCTATCAGAACGTATCCAACATTCTCCTATATCTCAGGTCCTATCAGGTCCAATCAGAACGTATCCAACATTCTCCTATATCTCAGGTCCTATCAGGTCCTATCCAACATTCCCCTATATCTCAGATCCTCATGTCCCAGCAAAATCCTTGTCAATTTCCTCTGTACTCTTTCAGTTGTAGATAGGTGACCATAGCTGCACATAATAGTTCAAAGTTAATTTCCTTCAACCACTGCTTTGATAACTTTCCTAGCTATACTTTAGAACAACCTTCTTCAAAATCATCGTCTGCCTGTGTACCTTTCATTAACTAATCCTCTTTCCATGTCATAATCTAGCTCAACCTGTCTGCTCTTACTTTGTGCAATAATCTTCTAAGTCACACTTGACTGAATGATTTCTAGAATTACAGTGTACTGCATAAGACAATAAAATATAGTAGCAGAATTAGGACATTTGGCCCATTGAGTATGCTCTGCCAATTTTCTTCTCAGCCCCAATCTTCTGCCTTCTCCCCGTATCCCTTCATGCCCTGATCAATCAAGAATCTATCAACTTCTGCTTAAATATATACCGACTTGGCTTCCACGGTTTCTTCTGGCAAAGAATTCCACAGAGTCACCACTTTCTGGCTAAAAAAATTCCTCCTCATCTCTGTTCTAAAAGGATGCCCTCCTATTCTGAAGCTGTGCCCTCTGGTCATAGATTCTCCACCATAGGAAACATCCTCTCCACATCCACTCTATTAAACCTTTCACCATTCTGAATTCCAGTGAATAGAAGCCCAGAGCCATCAAATGCTCTTCAGATGATAAGCCACTTAATCCTGGAATCTTCTTCGTGAACCTCCTTTGAACCCTCTCCAGCTTCAGCACCGCCTTTCTAAAATAAGGGGCCCGAAACTGCTCACAGAACTCCAAGTGAGGCCTCACCACTGCTTTATAAAGTCTCATCATTACATGCTTGCTTTTATATTCTAGTCCTCCAGAAATTAATACTAACATTGCATTTTCCTTCCTCACCACAAACTCAACCTGCAAATTTATTTTTAGGAAATCCTGCACAAAGACTCCTAAGCTCCTTTGTACCTCAGTTTTATAATTTCTCTCCATTTTGAAAATAGTCAACTCTTTCATTTCTTCGACCAATGTGCGTGACCGTACACTTCCCGACACTGTCCATCTGCCACTTCTTTGCCCATTCTCCTAACCTGTCTATGTCCTTCTGAGGCCTCTCTACTTCCTCAGAACTACCTGCCCCTCCACCTATCTTCATATTGTCTGCAAAATTTGCAACAAAGCCATCAATTCCATCATCCAAATCATTGACATATAACGTAAAAAAGAATTGGTCTGAGTACAGACCCCTGTGAAACACCTTTAGCCACCAGCAGCCAGCCAGAAAAGGCCTCTTTATTCTCACTCTTTGCCTCCTGCCAGTCATCCACTGCTTTATCCATGCTAGAATCTTCCCTGTAATACCATGGGCTCGTAGCTTGTTACACAGCGTCATGTGTGGGAACTTGTCAAAGGTCTTCTGAAAATCCAAATACAATATCAACTGATTCTCCCTTATCTATCTTGACTATTATTCCTTCAAAGAATTCCCACATATTTGTCAGGCAAGGTTTTCCTTTAAGAAAATCATGCTGCCTCCAAGTACCCTGATAATCAACTCCAACATCTTCCCAGCCACTGAGGTCAGACTAACTGGCCTATATTTTCTTTCTTCTGCCTCTTTCCTTTCTTAAAAGTGGCGTGACACTTGCAATTTTCCAGTCTTCCGGAACCATTCCAGAACCTAGTGATTTTTGAAAGATCATTACTACTACGATCTCTTCAGCCACCTTTTCCAGAACCCTGGGTGTACACCATCTGGTCTAGGTGCCCTTTTCTCACTGTTACCATCAGGTAGGAGGTACCGAAGCCTGAAGGCACACACTCAGTGATTCACCAACAGCTTCTTCCCCTCTGCCATCCGATTCCTAGATGGACACTGACCTGTGAACACTCCCTCACTTTTTGAATATATATTATTTCTGTTTTTGCGTGATTTTTAAACTCCAACATACATATATGTAATTGACTCATTTATTTATTTATTTATCTTACGTATTACATTGAACTGCTGCTGCTAAGTTAACAAATTTCACGACATATGCCGGTGATAATAAGCCTGATTCTGATTCTGAGGTGACTTATCTATCTTCAGAGTTTTCAGTTTCCCAAGAACCTTCTCTTTAGTAATGGTAACTTCACACACTTCATGACCCCTGACACCTGGAATTTCCACCATACTGTGAGTGTCTTCCACAGTGAAGACTGATGCAAAATTCTTATTCAGTTTGCATGCCATTTCCTTGTCCCCCATTACTATGTCTCCAGCATCGTTTTCCAGCAGTCTGATATTCACTCTCACCTCTCTTTTATACTTTATAATTCTGAAGAAACTTTTGGCATCCTCCAATATTATTATCTAGCTTACTTTTGTATTCTATCTTTACTGTCTTTATGACTTTTTAGTTGGTTTCTGTTGTTATTTGAAAGCTTCCCAATCCTCTAACTTCCCACTAATTTTTGCTCAATTATATAACCTCTCTTTGGCTTTTATGATGGTTTTGACTTCTCTTGTTAGCTACGATTGTGTCATCTTGCCTTTGGAATGCATCATCCTCTTTGGGATGTATATATCCTGTGCCTTCCAAACTGATTCCAGAAATTCCAGCCATTGCTGCTCTTCCATCATTCCTGTCAGTGTTCTTTTCCAATCAATTTTGGCCAATTCCTCTTTCATGCCTCTGTAATTCCCTTCACTGCACTGTAATAGTGATACATCTGACTTTATTTTCTTCTCAAAAGTCAGGGTGAATCCGATCATATTATGATCAGTTTCCCCTAAGGGTTCTTTTACTTAAGCTCTCTAATCAATTTCATATCATTACACAACATCCAATCCAGAACAGCTGATGCCCTAGCGGGCTCAACCACGAGCTGCTATAAAAAGCCATCTCACAGGCAGTCTAGTGATTCACCCTCTTGGAATCCAGCACCAACCTGATTTTCCCAATCTACCTGCATAGTGAAATCCCCATGACTATTGTAACATCTCCCTTTTGGCATGCATTTTCTATCTTCCATTGTAATTTGTATACCACATCTTTACTACTGCTTGGGTGTCTGTATATAACTCCCATCAGGGTCTTTTTACCCTTGCAGTTCCTTAGCTCTATCTGCAATGATGCAAGAGATTCTGACCCTATGTCACCTCTTTCCAATCATTTGATTTCATTTTTTACTGGTTGAGCAACACCACCCCTCTGCCTTCCTGCCTGTCCTTTCGATACAATGTGTATCCTTGGGCATTAAGCTGCCAGCTATAATGTTCTTTCAGTCATTATTCAGTGATGCCTACAACATTATACAGGCCAAACTGTAACTGCGCTACAAGTTAATTTTATTCCATATACTGTGCACATTCCAATATAACATCTTCAGTAGGGTGGATAGCCAGTACCTGTTTCCCAGGGCACGAATTGCAAACACCAGAGGGCATATGTACAAAGTTAAGGGAGGGAAGTTTAGGGGAGACATCAGGGGTAAGTTTTTTACACAGAGGGTTGTGGGTGCCTGGAATGACTTGCCAGGGATGGTGGTGGAGGTTAAAACATTAGAGGTATTTAAGAGCCTCTTGGACAGGCACATGGATGAAAGAAAAATAGAGGGTTACGGGGTAGTGTGGGTTTAGTACGTTTTTTAAGGAATATATGGGTCGGCACAACATCGAGGGCCGAAGGGCCTGTACTGTGCTCTCATATTCTAGTGTCTAGTGTCCTGTATTCACCCTTTTTGATTTTATCAGCCTTTTACATTAGAACTCATCCTGTTGACTGCAATTTTGCCCGATCATCAGCCTCTCCTTGCTAGGAGAGTCACTGTACATCACCTCTGTTTGTAAACCAGCTACCTCATCTTCAGCACTATCACTCATTCCCCTACTCAACCTTTCCCTATATCTTTCCTTTGATATCCTCCTTAATTTACAAGGCTGCAGCCGGGACATGAGGACTTGAGTTACAGGGAAAGGTTGAATAGGTTAGATGATTTCCTTTTGACATCCTCTTTGATATTTAGTGACTAGGGCACTGCACAAAATTCTTAGGCACCCCCGATGTTTTAAATGGTTTCAGATGGTATGGCTTCCACTGAGCACTGATCTCAACATCACTGAGGCTCTCTGGAATTACCCGGAGAGACAGAAGTAAGGAGACAGCCAATGTCTGCTGAAGAACTGTGGCAAGTTCTCCAAGATGCCTGGAACAAGCTATCAGCCAATCGATTTTCTTACAAAACTGCACAACAGTATACCTGAGAGAATTGATGCAGTTTTAAAGGTGGTTACACCAAACATTGATTTGATTTAGTTTTTTACTGTTTACTGATTTTTGTAGTTTTTTTTGATATTTAGTAACTTTTCAGTTCATTATATTTGAAAGCATCTTCACTTTACAGATTTTTTTTACATATGCCGAAGACTTTTGCACAGAACTGTATACTGCATTCCAAATTCAGACATGGATGGGAGTGAGATTCTTCAGTCTGTCCATCAGATGCACATAGAACTGCAACACAACTGGTAGGTGAAACATAGCACCCACCTCCTGCCGTATCCACAGTCAAGACTGTGGGTCCCACACTGCTTCATCAGACAGCATTTGGGATCGTCAGAAATGGAAGCAAGTCATCCTCGGTATTGAGACACCTTGATTCTGAAGAAGGAAAGAAAGATTAGCTTCATTTGTCACTTGTACATCAAATGAGTCAGTGACAAACACAGCTGAAGAACGTGCTTGGGATCACCACACTTCCAGTACAAAACTAGCATGCCCACAGCTCACTAACCCCAGTCATACATCTGTCGAATGTGGGAGGAAATGGGAGTTCTCAGAAGAAACCCACATGGTCACAGGGGATTCATGAAATAGAGGACAGATATTTGAGGTGAGAGGGGAGAGATTTAGTAGGAACCTGAAGGATTTTTTTTCACCCAGAGGGAAGTCCAGATATGGAATGAGCTGCCAGAGGAAGTGGTTGAGACAAGTACATTAACAACATTTAAAAGGCACTTGATAGGAAAGGTTTAAAGAATGTGGGCAAGTGGGACTAGTTGAAACGGTAGTCTTGCTCAGCTTGGACAAATTGAGTCATTCCATGCTGTATGACTCCATGACTTTGAGATGCTGTGGGCTGAGACTTGTGCTGTTCATTTTTTTCCTTTTTTAACCCCCTGCCCTCTGCCTTTCCCAAATGTTTTGGGATCATTGCTTCTCAAGCAGGTGTACACGGATCATCCAGAGATAGTAGCTATCCTCACTGTTAGTGTTGTGCTGAAAAGTAAGCAACTCCTTCCTACGGTTTCTCAGAACAAAACCATGGAAGAGATTATATCAGCTGATAGTCAGACTGCTGACTGAGGCACTTCACAAATTCCCTTGACCTTGCACCCTTTCATAGTGCATCAAGTCCAGACTGAAAAGATACAGCAGGTCCAAGCCTAGAAACAATAAACACTCCCTCAGCACCTTCCTCAGGCCTCAGGGCTGAAGAGTACTGGTATAGTAAAACAAAATCTTGTAGATTTGCAAAGGGCAGAAAGAGTAATGAGACATGGGAGCATAATTAGGCCATTCAGCCCATTGTTTCTGCTCTGCCTTTCCATCATGGCCGATTTATTTTCTCTATTAACCGCATTCAGAGTCAGAACCAGAACCAGGTTTAATATCAGTGCCCTATGCCTTGAAATTTGTTGTTTTGCGGCAGCAGTACATTTCAACACACTGTATAAAAAACTATAACTTACAATAATACAATAAAGAAGTAAATAAAAATTCAATGAGTAATGCAAAAAACGAAGAAAATAATGAGGCAGTGTACATGGGTTCATTTTCCTTTCACAATGTCGGTCTTCAGGCTCCTGTACATCCTCCATGATGGTAGCAATGAGAAGAGGACATGTCCTGGTTGATGAGGGTCCTTAATGATGGATGCCGCCTTTTTGAGGCGTCGCCTTTTGAAGATGTCCTCAATGCTGGGGAGGTAAGTGTCCATGGTGGAGCTGGCTAAGTTTGCAACCTTCTGCAGCATTTCCTGATCCAGTGCCGAGCCCCACTCCCCATACCCAATGGTGATGCAAGCAGTTAGAAAGTTTTCCATGGTATATCTGTAGAAATTTGCAAGTATCTTTGCTGACATGCCAAATCTCCTCAAACTCCCAATGAAATGTAGGCAGTGTCAAGCCTTTTCTTTGCAGCTCCATTGATATATTGGGCCCAGGATATATCCTCAGGGATGTGGACACCCAGGAACTTAAAATTGTTCACTCTTTACACTTCAGATCCCTCAAACAGGTCTTGTGTGTGTTCCCCTGTGTTACCCTTTCTGAAGTCCACAATCAATTCTTTGGTCTTACTGATGTTGAGTGTAAGGTTGTTGCTGCGATGCCACCAACTGATCTACCTTGCTCTATAAATAGTTTAACAGGAAAGAGGCTATCTCTCTCAGAGGCCTCACAGGCACGGGAGTGCACCATACACTGTGTAGAATCTCATGTGGTGATGCGAGGGCATACAGGAGCAAGATATGCCAACTAGCGGAGTAGTGTCGCAGGAAGACAAAAGAGCTGATTGTGGACTTCGGGAAGGGTAAGATGAAAGAACACATACCAATCCTCATAGAGGGATCAGAAGTGGAGAGGGTGAGCAGTTTCAACTTCCTGGGTGTCAAGATCTCTGAGGATCTAACCTGGTCCCAACATATCGATGCAGTTATAAAGAAGGCAAGACAGCAACTATACTTCATTAGAAGTTTGAAGAGATTTGGTATGTCAACAAAAACACTCAAAAACTTCTATAGATGTACCATGGCGAGCATTCTGACAGGCTGCATCGCTGTCTGTTATGGGGGTGGATGGCGGGGGGGAGCTACTGTACAGGACCAGAAGAAGCTGCAGAGAGTTGTAAATTTAGTCAGCTCCATCTTGGCTACTAGCCTACAAAGTACCCAGGACACCTTCAAGGAGCAGTGTCTTTGAAAGGTAGTGTCCATTATTAAGAACCTCCAGTATCTAGGGCATGCCCTTTTCTCACTGTTGCCATCAGGTAGGAGATACAGAAGTCTGAAGGCACACACTCAGCGATTCAGGAACAGCTTCTTCCCCTCTGCCATCCAATTCCTAAATGGACATTCCGTTTTTGCACGAATTTTGATCTATTCAATAGATGGATACCGTAATTGATTTAGTTTTTTTCATTCTTCTGTATTATGTATTGCATTGAACCGCTGCTGCTGAGTTAACAAATTTCACCACACATTCCGGTGATAATAAACCAGATTCTGATTCAAGTCTGCTCTGCCATTTGATCGTGGCTAGTTTATTATCTCTCCCAACTCCATACTTCTGTCTTCTTCCCGTAACCTTTGACACACTTTCTAATTAAGTATGTAAACACGAGGAATTCTGCAGATGCAGGAAATTCAAGCAACACACATCAAAGTTGCTGGTGAACGCAGCAGGCCAGGCAGCATCTCTAGGAAGAGGTACAGTCGACGTTTCAGGCTGAGACCCTTCATCAAGACCCACGTTCCAAGAAAGGATGTGATAGTGAGTCTGAGTCAAAATGTGGTCGAAAAGTTGAAGAGACAAAGAAATCACAGATGGGGAGCAGTGAGAGATGGTTTCACTGAACTCCCTTCGAAGAGAAGATTTAAACTTCTTCAGTGTAGGCATCACCAGAAGAGGCTTTGCAGTAGTGAATTTAAAAACGCAAACACGAGGAATTCTGCAGATGCAGGAAATTCAAGCAACACACATCAAAGTTGCTGGTGAACGCAGCAGGCCAGGCAGCATCTCTAGGAAGAGGTACAGTCGACGTTTCAGGCTGAGACCCTTCATCAAGACCCACGTTCCAAGAAAGGATGTGATAGCGAGTCTGAGTCAAAATGTGGTCGAAAAGTTGAAGAGACAAAGAAATCACAGATGGGGAGCAGTGAGAGATGGTTTCACTGAACTCCCTTCGAAGAGAAGATTTAAACTTCTTCAGTGTAGGCATCACCAGAAGAGGCTTTGCAGTAGTGAATTTAAAAACGCAAACACGAGGAATTCTGCAGATGCTGGAAATTCAAGCAACACACATCAAAGTTGCTGGTGAACACAGCAGGCCAGGCATTATCTCTAGGAAGAGGTACAGTCGACGTTTCAGGCTGAGATCCTTCGTCAGGACTCAGCCCGAAACGTCGACTGTACCTCTTCCTAGAGATGCTGCCTGGCCTGCTGTGTTCACCAACAACTTTGATGTGCGCTAATTAAGTATGTATCAGTCTCCACTTTAAGTATACTCAATGACCTAACCTCCATGGCTGTCTGCAGAAATGAATTCCCCAGAGTCACCGCGTTCTGGCAAAAGAATTTCCTCTTCATCTCTACTCTACAGGGACATCCTTCTATTCTATGGCTGTGCCCTCTGGACCTAGACTCTCCCACTATTGGAAGCATGATCTGCACGTTCACCCTATCTAGAGCTTTCAGTATTAGCAAGACACACAAAACGCTGGTGAACGCAGCACTCATAGGAAGAGGCACAGTCGACGCCCCGGGCCGAGACCCTTCGTCAGGACTAACTGAAGGAAGAGACATCTCTTCTTTCCACCAGCATTTTGTGAGTGTTGCTTGAATTTCCAGCATCCGCAGATTTCCTCATGTTTGCGCTTTCAGTATTAGGTTAGTTTCAGTGATGACCCCCTTCCCATTCTTTTAAATTCTGGCAGGTACAACCCAGAGTCATCAAACACTCCTTGTCTGTTAATTTTTTCATTCCTGGACCATTCTCGGGAATCTCCTGTGGAACCCCTCCAATGCCAGCACATCCTTTCCTAGATATGGGGCTGAAAACTGCTCACAATATTCCAAATGTGCTCTGACCAATGTCTTAGAAAGCCTCAGTATTATATCCTTGCTTTTATAACAATGCAAATGAGAATCACAGGAGATTCTGCAGATGCTGGAAATCTAGAGCAACACGCACGGAATACTGGAGGAACTCAGCAGGTCAAGCAGCATCAATGGAAATGAATAAACAGTTGACATTTCCGGCCAAAATCCTTCACCAGGACTGAAAATGAAGAGGGGAGAAGCTGGAAAAGAAGTCTCTTCTTCCTTCCTTTCCAGTCCTAATGAAGGGTCTCGGCCTGAAATGTTGTCTTTTCCTGCTGAATTCCTCTGGTATTTTATGTGAATAACAATGCAAATGCTCAGTTTAGTCTCTCAAAGATCTTTGACCTTTTGAATCATGTGCATTATTGCAGAATACATCATGCCTCAACAAGACCTTCACATCTGGCACATGTATCACACATCCAGCTTCAGCCTCAGTGCTAGTTACAATGTGTGATTCTGGAAAGTTCTCCAAATCCCGTGTGATAAAAGGGAGCATTTTTTTGCCAAAGCTTTAAACCAACTATATTCCGGTAGTCTACAACAGAAAATCTGTGAATTAACTTTTGTTTTGATGCAAAGGTGAATAAAGCTTGGAGACCTCTGTAGCTAGCTGGCTGATAGATTCCTTTTCTTCACTGAAAGGAGGCTCAGAATTCCAGAATAAAGGAAAAAGCAGAAACAAGAAGTTGGCAAATGAACTGTTGTTTTTACTTCTTGATTGACACATCTGAACTTTGAGCCAAATCATGTGACTGCAAAAACGAGAGAGAGAGATCAACAACAGTATAAATAGCCCAGAACATCTGGGATCTGAATAGCAAGAGAAAGCAGACCAGTACAGGAAGGAGCAGTGAACAAGAACACGTAAGACCGTTATTTTATCATCTTTTTTTCATCCATTTGTCAGAGTATAAAGGATTTAATTTTTAAAGCTTTGTGAAATTCGTAAATATCAATGATCTCAGGAAAACAAAATTGCCTGAATTTGTTTATGTGCTCAGTTTACTCCGGCAGTGTGTTGTGTTCTTCATTGCAACCCACCGAGTGTTTTAACCAGTGGGTGACACCTTCTAAATTCTGGAATAATTTTGATTACTTTTATTGCATTAATTTTCAGAAGTTGTTTTGCCACACAAAACTAACAGATTTGACCCACACTAACATTGTAGTGTTAGATTATGTGGTAATTATTTGTTACTGGAACGGTTCTGGATTAAGGGGCAACTAGGTAAAAGAGATCTGAAAATCTGGGATTGTTAGAAAAGAGAAGAATTTTACAGAGCGTTTAAAGTCATCAACAGTAAGGAAAGAAAATAATTTTCCACTGACAGTAGACTTAAACAAGTGAGGAAACTGGATAAATACTGTAATTGCAGAAGAAAATATTGCAAAGATGTGGGGAAAGTGCCAGCAGTTTCCTGATCGACTAAATAAACTATTTCTGTGCTGCAGTAGGTTGCAAATCCATGACAATCTTTGTTGCGCTAATTTTTGAAAGAAGCTGTGCTGCAGCTTTGCATTGCAATACTGCTTGGGTTTATTAGAGCGTTCTCACACACAGTAATGAGCGACCGTCAGTAATAGAAGCCGTCGGCCAACTTCGCTTCTGACTGCGCAACAGGCTGATGCTTAATGTGATACTCAGAACTTTGCCCTTTTTGTACGCGAGCAGTGCGGTATTATGTATTGAGGGCGCACCTTCCCGTATCTCAGCCGACTGTCATAGTTAACATGAGTTTCACCTATTTCCACACCATTTAATTCACAAAGAATATACAATATTGCTTCGCTTTTCTGACAGACACCCACCAGTGTTTGTAAGGATATTTTATGCTTGGAAGTCAGCCAAATTTGGAATGAAGCAAAAAAATTTAATCCGAAGCAGGTCGTGAAATTTGTTTTATGGCAGCTACACAGTGCAATACGTAAAAATGTACCGCAAGTTCAAATAAGAAATATATATTAAAAAAAAGTGCAAAAAGAAAGCAAAATAATGAGGTAGTGTTCATTGAGTGCAAATCTTCAGGCTTGTGTACCTTCTTCCTCATGGTAGCAATGAGAGAGGGCTGAACTAATATCACAGACATATTTGGTCCTGTTTAATAACCAATGACCTTGTTGTCTCTACCAACTATAAATAATTCCAGCTAAACAATGATTAAAATGTGCTGTTGCTCCAGAGGCTGTTGACAGCAAACTGGATCATACTGGAAATGTACACCAGCTGAGGAACATCTGAGAACAGATGCGATCAGTTCAAGGACTTTTTTTCAAGGGTTGGACAAAGGATAGTCAGTTTAAGACACTGAGTTGCTAGTTCTGCCATAACTGGCACCTGATCTCCCTGTTTGACCATTAGATATCAGGAATCCACAACATTTTGTTGTAAAGAACACAGAACAGTACCTCAGTACAGGTCATTCAGCCCACAATGTTGTGTTGAACCAAATAAATTAGTAATCGAATGGCTAACTAAACTAATACCTTCTGTCTATACAATGTCTATATTCCTCCATTTCCCTTACATTCATGTGCCTATCTAAAGATCTTTGATAAATCCTCACATGACATGTCAAAGTCACGTTTATTGTCATGTGCACGAGTGCAATGAAAAATCTATTTGCTTCTCCCTCACAGGCACAGAACCTCAGATATACAGCAAATCAGAAACACAAGAAAGTTTGCAGATGTTTGAAAAATGCTGGAGGAACTCAGCAGGCCGGGCAGCATCTTTATCAGGACTGGAAAGGAAGAGGGAAGAATCCAGAATAAGAAGGTGGAAGGAGTGGGAAGAGTACAAGCTGGCAGGTGATAGGTGAGGCCGGGGAGGGGGAGGTGGGTGAGTGGGAAAGCGGGGGGGGGATGAAGCAAGAAAATGGGAGATGATAGCTGGAAGAGATAAAGGGCTGAAGAAGGCTTCTGATAGCAGAGGGGTGTGGACCATGGAAGAATGGGAAGGAGGGCAAGAACCAGAGGAAGGTAATGAGCAGATACGGAGGAGAGAAGCTAAAGGGTCTCAATCTGAAACATCGACTGTTCATTCCTCTTCATAGATGTTGCCTGACTTGCTGAGTTCCTCCAGTATTTTGTGTGTGTTTTATCATGTAAGCAACATTCATAGGAAAAAACAAAAACTAAATGTAAATGAAACACAACTTTTACAAGAAAGAAGATAATTGTACAAAAGAATGCCCATTTTAGTATGAAGTATAGGCATTGCAGGCATCGAAGTGTTTTCAGATGGAAACAAAATTAAATCACTGGAACTTCTCTGATGACAAATGAATTTCATCTTTTAAGTTGCCATATCCTAATAAAATTACTTACTAAGATTCAAGATTGTTTAATGTCATTTCCAATACACAAGTATAAACAAAGTAATTGTTACTCCAGATCTGACTCAGCGTCAAAAACCACAACAAAAGACACAATAATAAAAAAACACAATAAACATAAATACAAATAGCTTATATACATAGATTGATTGTGTGTCCATAAAGTGACTCTAAGCACAGGAGTGTCTGTACATAAGGAGACTGACAGGAAATGATAAAGTAGTGAGGATGTGTCTGAGTGGGTTAGTGGGTGGAGGTGTTGATCAGCCTTACTGCTTGGGGGAAAGCAACTGTCTTTGATTCCAGTGCTCCTGGTGTGGATGCTACGTAGCCTCCTCCCTGATGGGAGTGGGACAAACAGTCCATGAGCAGGGTGGGTGAGATCCTTCATGATGTTACTGGCTCTTTTCCAGCACTCTTGTGTATATGTGGGGTAGTACCACAAAATATAATTCCCAAATGACCAGGAAACCTCTCAGAATCGGTGAACTAACAGCAGACTCTGGCACTCATTCCAACATAGAACAACAGAGCATAATTCCCCAGACTGATCAGTTGCTCCAATGTTATGTGTCAATTAGGGACAGGTTGAGAAATTGAGTCCTTTATTGAGAATTGAAAATTGTCTGTCTGAAGATGCATCAGACTGTGATCCAATCAAAACAGCTCTGATCTACGGAATTACACTAATCTGAAACCACCCCCTCCATTCTCAACAAACTATGCCACAGGTGAACTTTCCATGAATCACGTGATGAATGTTTAGCTGAGGAGGCATGTCGTATTGAAGGTGAGATTGAACCTGTACATCTCTGCTTCTGTTTCAGCCAAAGCCCTCTGCATCAATGCAGAAGGGCCTGGGTATTGCCCTGACTCTCTGCCTACTCCTTGTGGGCTGGGCAGAGAGTCAGGGACAATGTGAGAAACCATCAGCATGGACGATTGCATCCAAAGACCCCATGAAAGACTCGCTGGGGAAAGTGACAGTGGTGGCATTATTCCAGGCTAGCTGACAGTTCTGTCTGGTACAGGCAGCCAGGTAAGTAAACAGTTGCTCCTAATTTTGTTAATAACATAAACTATTTTGATAATCACTTGTAGAATCTCAAAGGTTCATTTATTATCAAAGTATATATCCATATACAACTTTTAAGTTTCGTCTTCTCCAGATAGCCACGAAACAAAGAAACAGCATGGAAATGGTTCAGAGAGGAACATCAAACCCAAATCCCTCCTTCCCCAGGTGAAACACACAGAATATAAAACCCATAAATCTAAGAAAGTCCGCAATCCAAAAACACAGAACCACGGTAATACCTTTGTCATAGTCATAGTCATACTTCATTGATCCCGGGGGAAATTGGTTTTCGTTACAGTTGCACCATAAATAATAAATAGTAATAGAACCATAAACAGTTAAATAGTAATATGTAAATTATGCCAGTAAATTATGAAATAAGTCCAGGACCAGCCTATTGGCTCAGGGTGTCTGACCCTCCAAGGGAGGAGTTGTAAAGTTTGATGGCCACAGGCAGGAATGACTTCCTATGACGCTCTGTGTTGCATCTCAGTGGAATGAGTCTCTGGCTGAATGTACTCCTGTGCCCACCCAGTACATTATGTAGTGGATGGGAGACATTGACCAAGATGGCATGCAACTTAGACAGCATCCTCTTTTCAGACACCACTGTGAGAGAGTCCAGTTCCATCCCCACAACATTACTGGCTTTAGGAATGAGCTTGTTGATTCTGTTGGTGTCTGTTACCCTCAGCCTGCTGCCCCAGCACACAACAGCAAACATGATAGCACTGGCCACCACAGACTCGTAGAACATCCTCAGCATCGTCCGGCAGATGTTAAAGGACCTCAGTCTCCTCAGGAAATAGAGACGGCTCTGACCCTTCTTGTAGACAGCCTCAGTGTTCTTAGACCAGTCCAGTTTATTGTCAATTCGTATCCCCAGGTATTTGTAATCCTCCACCATGTCCACACTGACCCCCTGGATGGAAACAGGGGTCACCGGAACCTTAGCTCTCCTCAGGTTTACCACCAGCTCCTTAGTCTTTTTCACATTAAGCTGCAGATAATTCTGCTCACACCATGTGACAAAGTTTCCTACCGTAGCCCTGTACTTAGCCTCATCTCCCTTGCTGATATATCCAACTATGGCAGAGTCATCCAAAAACTTCTGAAGATGACAAGACTCTGTGCAGTAGTTGAAGTCCAATGTGTAAATGGTGAAGAGAAAGGGAGACAAGACAGTCCCCTGTGGAGCCCCAGTGCTGCTGATCACTCTGTCGGACACACAGTGTTGCAAGCACACGTACTGTGGTCTGCCAGTCAGGTAATCAAGAATCCATGACACCAGGGAAGCATCGGCCTGCTCATCAACAAAGACAGAGACACCACACGACTGCTGATCTCAGTGTTGCTGGTGAGAACATGAAGAAATCTTCGTTCGCTGTATGTACTTTTCACACAGTAGGGGAATTAACGTTTATGGGGAAAAGGCAGGGAGGTGGATCTGAGTTTACGGACAGATCAGCCATGATCTTATTGAATGGCGGGGCAGGCTCGATGGGCCGGATGGCCGACTCCTGCTCCTATTTCTTATGTTCTTATGTTCAGCACAACAGTCAGCTCAGTTTTGCAGGAGCCCACTTCTGAATGTGTAGCTCTCTCCTGCTTGATACTAGTTAAAGCTAGAACACAGAACGTTACAGCACCTTCCATGATGTTGTGCTGACCTTTTAAACTACTCTAAGATCAATCTAACTCTTCCCTCCAACATAGCCTTCCATTTTCTTATCATCCAAGAGTTTCTTAAATGTCCCTAATGTGTCTGGTTCTACCGCCACCTTTAGCAGGGATTCCACACGCCGCCCAACAACACTCTTTGGAAAACCGACCAATGACATACCCCTTTCACCTTTAAATTATACCTCCTTGAATTAACCATTTCCGCCCCAGGAAAAAGTCTCTGGCTAGTTACCTCTCATCCTCCTTCACTCCAAAGAGAAAATCTATCAAAGTATAAGATTCTGGCTCCCATCCCCTTGCCCAACTGGTTTAACCCCTCCGCAACAGCTTTAACAAATGTGCCTGCAGAGATAAACATCTCTTGTGTAGAGTTTATACATTCCCCAAGAAAGATAGTGCTTGGAACTTCGTCCTTTTTGTACTCATCTCAGGAGGGAAGGTGGCGTGTGGTCCAGGACTTGATATGGAAAATCATCGGACTTTTCACATTGAATACGAATTGACAAACTTCCATCAAGATTAGAACCACTTTTTAATGATTCTTGTTGTTGGGTGTAGAATTAATTCAGACAAATCCTGTCATGAAATGGTTAAATATAATGTTAGATTTATTTTTTGTATTTTATTGTCCATTATAGAGACATAGAAAACCTACAGCACAATACAGGCCCTTCGGCCCACAGAGTAGTGCCGGACATGTCCCTACCTAAGAAATTACTATACTTACCCATAGCCCTCTACTTTTCTAAGCTCCATGTACCTATCCAAAAGTCTTTTAAAAGACCCTGTCATTTCCGCCTCCACCACCGTTGCCGGCAGCCCATTCCACACACTCACCACTCTCTCAGTAAAAAACTTATCCCTGACATCTCCTCTGTACCTACTCCCAGCACCTTAAACCTGTGTCCTCTTGTGGCAGCCATTTCAGCCCCGGGAAAAAGCCTCTGACTATCCACACGATCAATGCCTCTCATCACCTTATACACCTCTATCAGGTCACCTCTGATCCTCCATCGCTCCAAGGAGAAAAGGCCGAGTTCACTCAACCTATTCTCATAAGGCATGCTCCCCAATCCAGGCAACATCCTTGTAAATCTCTTCTGCACCCTTCCTGTGGCTTCCACATCCTTCCTGTAGTGAGGTGACCAGAACTGAGCACAGTACCCAAGTGGGGTCTGACCAGGGTCCTATATAGCTGTAACATTACCTCTCGGCTCCTAAATTCAATTCCATGATTGATGAAAGCCAATACACCATATGCCTTCTTAACCACAGAGACAACCTGCGCAGCTGCTTTGAGTGTCCTACGGACTCGGACCCCAAGATCCCTCTGACCCTCCACACTGCCAAAAGTATTACCATTCATACAATATCCTGCCATCATATTTGACCTACCAAAATGAACCACTTCACACTTATCTGGGTTGAACTCCATCTGCCACTTCTCAGCCCAGTTTTGCATCCTATCAATGTCCCGCTGTAACCTCTGACAGCCCTCCATGCTATCCACAACACCTCCAACCTTTGTGTCATCAGCAAACTTACTAACCCATCCCTCCACTTCCTCATCCAGGTCATTTATAAAAATCACGTAGGGGGTCCCAGAACAGATCCCTGAGGCACTCCACTGGTGACTGACCTCCATGCAGGATATGACCTGTCTACAACCACTCTTTGCCTTCTATGGGCAAGCCAGTTCTGGATCCACAAAGCAATGTCCCCTTGCATCCCATGCCTCCTTACTTTCTCAATAAGCCTTGCATGGGGTACCTTTTCAAATGCCTTGCTAAAATCCATATACACTACACCTATTGCTCTACCTTCATCAATGTGTTTAGTCACATCCTCAAAAAATTCAATCAGGCTCGTAAGGCACGACCTGCCTTTGACAAAGCCATACTGACTACTCCTAATCATATTATACCTCTCCAAATGTTCATAAATCCTGCCTCTCAGGATCTCCTCCATCAACTTACCAACCACTGAGGTAAGACTCACTAGTCTATAATTTCCTGAGCTTTCTCTACTCCCTTTCTTGAATAAAGGAACAACTTCCGCAACCCTCCAATCCTCCGTCCCAATTGATGATTCAAAGATAATTGCCAGAGGCTCAGCAATCTCCCCCCTTGCCTCCCACAGTAGTCTGGGGTACATCTCATCCAGTCCTGGAGACTTACCAAATTTCATGCTTTCCAAAAGCTCCAGCATATCCTCTTTCTTAATATCTACATACTCAAGCTTTTCAGTCTGCTTCAAGTCATCACTACAATCACCAAGATCCTTTTCCATAGTGAATACTGAAGTAAAGTATTCATTAAGTACCTCTGCTATTTCCTCCGGTTCTATACACACTTACCCACTGTCACACTTGATAGGTCCTATTCTTTCACGTCTTATCCTCTTGCTCTTCACATACTTGTAGAATGCCTTGGGGTTTTCCTTAATCCTGCCCGCCAAGGCCTTCTCATGGCCCCTTCTGGCTCTCCTAATTTCCTTCTTAAGCTCCTTCCTATTAGCCTTATAATCTTCCAGATCTCTAACATTACCTAGCTCTCTGAACCTTTTGTAAGCTTTTCTTATGATCACTATCTCCAAAATGCTCTCCCACTGAGAGATCTGACATCTGACCAAGTTCATTTCCCAATACCAAATCAAGTACAGCCTCTCCTCTTGTAGGCTTATCTATGTTTTGTGTCAAGAAACCTTCCTGAACACACCTAACAAACTCCACACCATCTAAACCCCTTGCTCTAGGGAGATGCCAGTTGATATTTGGGAAATTAAAATCTCCCACAACAACCCTGTTATTATTACACCTTTCCAGAATCTGTCTCCCTATCTGCTCCTTGATGTCCCTGTTACTATTGGGTGGTCTATAAAAAACACCCAGTAGAGTTATTGACCACTTCCTGTTCCTAACCTCCACCCACAGAGACTCCGTAGACAATCCCTCCATGACTTCCTCCTTTTCTGCAGCCGTGACACTATCTCTGATCAACAGTGCCACACCCCCACCTCTTTTGCCTCCCTCCCTCTCCTTTCTGAAACATCTAAAACCCAGCCCTGAAGTAACCATTCCTGTCCCTGAGCCATCCAAGTCTCTGTAATGGCCACCACATCATAGCTCCAAGTACTGATCCACGCTCTAAGCTCATCTGCTTTGTTCATAATACTCTTTGCGTTAAAATAGACACATCTCAAACCTTCGGTCTGAGCGTGTTCCTTCTCTATCACCTGCCTATCCTCCCTCTCGCACTGTCTACAAGCTTTCTCTAATTGTGAGCCAACCTCCTCTTCCCCAGTCTCTTCAGTTCGGTTCCCACCCCCCAACAATTCTAGTTTAAACTCTCCTCAGTAGCCTTAGCAAATCTCCCTGCCAGGATGTTGGTCCCCCTGGGATTCAAGTGCAACCTGTCCTTTTTGTACAGGTCACACCTGCCCCAAAAGAGGTCCCAATGATCCAGAAATCTGAATCCCTGCCCCTGCTCCAATCCCTCAGCCACACATTTATCCTCCACCTCATCCTATTTCTATTCTCATTGTCGTGTGGCACAGGCAATAATCCCGAGATTACTACCTTCACGGTCCTGCTTCTCAACTTCCTTCCTAACTCCCTGTAGTCTGTTTTCAGGACCTCTTCCCTTTTCCTACCTATGTCGTTGGTACCAATATGTACCACAACCTCTAGCTGTTCTCCCTCCCACTGCAGGATATCGTGGACACGATCTGAAACATCCGGACCCTGGCAGCTGAGACGTAAACTACCATCTGAGTTTCTTTCCTGCGTCCATAGAAATGCCTTTGTGTACTTATTTTATTATGTTATTTTATTACGTACTTATTTTTATTATTGTTACCTCAGAGTATAGGGGTTTACATTTTTTTTTAACTCACCATCTAATTTAGGAGCTGTCTAAAGACAAGTGCTAACACTGAATGGGGTAAATGGCCACGTAAACTGCCTTGGCACAGCGACACTGTAATGCAGCAGTATTACCACTAGAGGGCCTCTGTAGCTGCAGCAAGCATGTGCTCCCGACTGGCAGGTTGGCAGAGGTGCTCATTGCAGTCTTTAACGTAGATGAACAACTCAGACAGTTTAATCATCGCTCTCTGAGAACCTGAGACGGTTCACACTGCCAGACTGAGATTAATGAAGGGTCTCAGCCCAAAATGAAGACTGTAGTCTTCAATACATGCTGCCTGGCCTGCTGAGTTTCTCCAGTATTAGCTGTGTGTTGGTGACGCTAAGACTGTTCATCACATCTGAATGACTGAGACAGTGGGACTATTCACACTGAGACTGTTCACACTGTGACTCTGAGAATGTTCACACAGAGACACTGAGACTGTTCACACTGAGTGACTGAGACACTGTGACTTCACACTGAGACAGTGAGACTGTTCACACTGAGATGGTGAGACTGTTCACACTGAGTGACTGAGACAGTGCAATGACTGTGGTCTCACTGTCTCAGTCACTCAGAGTGATGAACTGGATCACTGTGAGAAGTTGTATGGAGTGGAACAGTGGCCAGGTTTTGAAACTGACTGACTTGTACTGTGAAACAAATGCTACAATTCAGAGTACACAGGCCCCTGGATTGGATAGGTTCTTGATTAGTCAGAGTGTCAAAGGTTCCAGGGAGAAGGAAGGAGAATGGGGTTGAGAGGGAAAATAAATCAGCCATGATGGAATGGCGGAGCGGACTCGATGGACTGAATGGCCTCATTCTGCTCCTATATCTTATGGTCTAATATTTGTAGCTCAGTAAAACATCCAGGCACATCCAGCTCAGCCTGATTTACATCAGGTTACAGTTTTGTCACTGTGTTACTGTGTGATTTATCGTTGCAGTCTGAGGCGCCTGAAGCAGAGACTGGATCATGAGGGTTTCTTGAACATCTCCTACGTGGTGGTAAATCACCAGGGAAACAAGTCCCGTGAACTTTACCAACAGCTGAATGCAAAGCTGGCAGGAGCCCTGCCAGTGTACCAACAAGATGAGAATCAGAGTGATGTGTGGACACTACTGCAAGGCGAGAAGGATGACTTCCTCATCTACGACAGGTCAGTTTTCACATCGTGTGAGTGTCTGATGGTTTTCCAGCCATTGCTGTACAGTGAAATGGACACATGGATCGGCAATTACCCCGCACACACTCACTACTACATAGGTAATGTAGCAGCACCATTGAGTAGCAGTTAGTGTAACACTATTACAGCGCCAGGACTTGGGTTCAATTTCCACTGCTGTCGACGAGGTTCTTCCCGTGACCACGTGGGTTTCCAAACACATTCGGGTTACCAGGTCACATGGGTGTAGTGGGGCGGTGCAGGCTCCTCGGGCCGGAAGGGCCTGTTACTGTGCTGTATCACTAAAAATAAAATGAATAAATACACAAGCAAACAGGCAGGGAAGTAAATGGATAGATAGAAAAAGAGCAAACAGCAGCTTACTACACAGTACAGCAGAGCAACAGGCTGTTCAGCCCACAATATTTACACAAAACACTATGGCAAATTAAACTCAGTCCTTTCTCTCTGTACATCGTCAACACCCCTCCATTCTCTGCACTGTCATACTGTACCTCCATCTAACAAGCTCCTGAACACCACAAACATTTTTGCTTTCACCACCACCTCTAATTGTCCACTCCAAGTATGCATCACTCTCTGTGGGGAAAAAAACTCACACAATTGATCCCTATCACACACTGCAGGTCACAGACTTCCTATCAGAATAATCTGCTGGTGCAGGGTCTCAACATGAAATGTCAGCAGTTCCATCTCCTCCACGGATGCTGCTCAGCCTGTTAAGTTCCTCCAGCTGATCGTCTGTTGCTCCAGATTCCAATGTCTGCAATCTCTCTCTCTCGTGTGTACATCCCTTCCTCGATACCCTGCACCTCCTATTGCCAACCCAAGTTTGGATTCAATTAGCCAGCTGCCCTCTGCCTTCATCTTCTGGACTAGTCTAGAGACATATATACACAAGAGCAGCAGGCTCTTTCACCTAGCTCATTCATGCTGACCAAGATAAGCCAGTCCCATTTACCTATAACCATATAACAATTACAGCATGGAAACAGGCCATCTCGGCCCTTCTAGTCCATGCCGAACTCTTACTCTCACCTAGTCCCACCAACCTGCACTCAGCCCATAACCGTCCATTCCTTTCCTGTCCATATATCTATCCAATTTAATTTTAAACGACAACATCGAACCTGCCTCAACCACTTCTGCTGGAAGCTCGTTCCACACAGCTACCACTCTCTGAGTAAAGAAGTTCCCCCTCATGTTACCCCTAAACCTTTGCCCTTTAACTCTCAACTCATGTCCTCTTGTTTGAATCTCCCCACTCTCAATGGAAAAAACCTATCCACATCAACTCTATCTATCTCCCTCATAATTTTAAATACCTCTATCAAGTCCCCCCTCCACCTTCTACATTCCAAAGAATAAAGACCCAACTTGTTCAACCTTTCTCTGTAACTTAGGTGATGAAACCCAGATAACATTCTAGTAAATCTTCTCTGTACTCTCTCTATTTTGTTGACATCTTTCCTATAATTTGGTGACCTGTTTATGTTTATGTTTAGCCTGTATCCCTCTAATCCATTCCCATCTACGTACCTATCCCAACGTCTTTTCAATGCTGTAAAGTTGCCTCCACCATTCCCTCTGTAGCTCCTTCATATCCTTACCACCTACTATTTATCCACCTTTTTGCTTTCAAAGACATCTAACACTTTCATCTTTTAAATACTGACATCCTCATGCTCCTCCCTGCAAAAGGATTAAAGTGGCAGTGCTGAGCATGTGAGATACAGGATGAATGGGGGTGATGGGATTCCTCTGCTAAGAACCAGTATTAATCTGGTGGGCCGAATGGCCCTCTGCTGCTTTATAATAAACAAGTAAATAGAGGTAAACAGAATTATAAGGGGTATAGGTAGGGTAAAAGCAAGCAGGCTTTTTCCACTGAGGTTGGGTCCGACTAGAACTAGAGGTTATGAGTTAAAGGTGAAAAGTGAAATGGTTAAGGGGAACATAAGGGGGCAACTTCTTCACTCAAGAGGGCGATGAAAGTGTGGAACAAGCTGCCAGTCTAAGTGGCAGATGCGGGTTCTATTTCATCATTTAAGAGAAGTTGGTTAAGTGCATGGATGGAAGGGGTGTGGTCTGGGTGCAGGTCAATAGGACTAGGCAGAATAACAATTCAGCACAGGCTAGATGGGCCAAAGGGCATGCTCCTGTGTTGTGGTGCTTTATCAGTCTAAAGCCATTTATTGATTGGTATGTGCATATATATCCAACAGGTGTGGCCAAAAGACCTTTCACTTGGAACTGCCATACACCGACCTCAAGCAAGCATATGTGGAGAATGGAATTAAGCAAACATATTGTGAAACAGTCTGCAGCAATTGTTCTTTGGCGGTAAGCATCAAGTTGTAAATTTGCCCTGTATTACTCTGGTGGGAATGCCAGTGACAGAAGTCCTGGGACAGAATCTGGGTAGTGGATCAGATAGTGGAGAAGGAAATCTTACAATATTGGGTCGAATGCAGAGCAGCAGAATCGATTCAGCTGTGAATGATAACTTTAATGTTAGTCTGCAAAATAACAAGCCATGAGGGGCCACAAAAATGAGAGAGAAACAGGAACTAAACACAACAGGTAACAAGGTAAACTTTAGGCAGGGAGAGTGAAAGGTAGGAGGCTGGTTAGTCCAATGAATGAACATGGACTGTGGCTGAGAGCTGGGTTTAAATAGGCTGCCGGGGATGAGACTGGAATGAGCAACGGGTGAATTCTGTTAGCTGAGTGGAGACTGGGAGGTGCCTGTGGGAACAGACCTAACAGTTAATCTTTACCTTCAGATCGGACATACAGGAGCTGTCACACTGACATGTCTGTATGTGATCATGTACAGATATAAAGAGAGAAAGAATGATGTCTATCTCTAATGCATTTTTCAGAGAAAAATGGAAAGCCTCTGCTCTCTCACCAGCGTGGTTGCTCTTCCTGCCCCTATGTACAACTGCATGGAGTGTCACCCCTACTGCTGTGAGCAGACATGTGCAGAAGAACTAGTCCATCTATGTATCCTTCATAGGATTTAAATTTCAGGCTGGAACCATGGTCATGCTGCAGCAATATATTTAGCACCTTTGTAACACATTCATCTGCAAGGCTTCTGAGAACAAATCCCTACAAAGGATTGCAAGAACTGTTGAGGGGATCATTAGGGTGTCCCTTCCACCTGTCAGAGATATTTATCAGGGACGATGCATATGCAGGGCTCTTAGCATTGTCAATGATACCTCCCATCTGTCCTCTGTCCAAAAATCTCTTTGCCCCCCTACCATCAGGCAGGAGGTACCAAAGTATTAGACTTGTTGGGATATGAAACAGCTTCTTCCCCCAGACAGTAAGAATTCTGAACTCCCTGTCACCACTCAGGTCTCATCACTTATGAAGTGCCAGTAGTGTTATACTGTTTACTTTTTAACTTGTGTCGTAAGTGCATTTTATTATTTGTTAATTTATTTGTGGTAATATTACTTCATGAGTTATATGTACTGTGTGGTATAGCTTGGTCCAGGGGAACATTGTTTCATTTGGCAGTATACATGTGTACTGTTGAACGACAATAAACTGAACTTGAACTTGAAACTTCTAGCGAATTAGTACCTCAGGTTATTATCACTGTCTTCTAAGATGTGAAATTAGTTGTTTTGCAGCAGAATAGCGGGGAGATTCATCTGGTAAGACTGCATCATGTTTTCATTTGAAAACCATGATTACATGATTACTTTAAATGCCACACTTATAATGTATACATGGATTCTGAATTAAAAGCAATTAGAAGTGTGAGGAACATTTACAGCATTTGAAATATTCTTTCTTTCCACCCTCAGGACCAGCCCTCGGAATGCAATGTCAGAAGTACAGAGGAACAAAGAGGAACTGAAGTAGATGGCCGTCAAGGCCACCGTCACAGCCATGTACATCATTCCCATAAAAAAGCTGTGAGACGTCCTATCCCCAAGGACAGAACCCACTCAGACTCGGGTGATCACGAGCATCAGCAGAATCACCATCATTTCCAGCACTCACACGACCTGGTAGATTCATGAGCAGACACAAAGAGCTGAAAGAGGATGTACAGCTGAAAGCCCAGCGGCATGTCAGCTCTAATAGGGATCAGGTGATGATGATACTGCCGTCAACTGCACCACCAGAACTCTTCAAATGAGGGAGTATTCTGACAGTGCAGCAAGCGGTCATCATCCTGACAGTGACAGGTAGAGGTTGATGGGGTGAAGCTGTCTGAATCCTGACAGTGACGGCTGCTGTCTGCACTCTGACCAGACCGCACTGTGCTGCAGCAGGACCAGTGACAACCAAGCAGAAACTGAGAATGACAAAATGGGCAGCAGTAAGCGCTCTCATCGGAAATGTAAACTGCTGTTCATTTTCCTAAGTTTGAAACCACTTGGATTTCAACTTTAGGATTTTCTGCAAGTCCTATACTCCATCATGAGGACCAGACAGCATTACTTGCCCCATCAGTATGACATCCAGGTTAGTCCTTGTCCATTTTGCATCTTTTCCCACTCCTTGTGGTTGTTTCTATGAGGACAGCAGCACAAACTACACTGTAGTAGCTGCTAGCTGATTTAAGACAAGCACAAAGGGAAAATGAGTAAAATGGAGAAGCTAATCTTCACAGCCTGCAACAACTTACCAAATCAACCAATCTGCATTCTAATCCATCTGCTTTTACTGCAAGAATTTTGAAAACGTAGATTTCTCTACTTTGCATTATCCCATGAAATTCTGCTGCGCGAAGCAACCAAAAGCGTTTCTTAACAGTCAGCAAGTAACAGCTAAAGTTACTGGAATTAAACACATCTAGAGTACAAACTGAATCTCATCTCAAATACATCATTTTCCCATTTGCTTTATGGTCTATCAAAGAAATTAACATAATTGTCAATGTCCAGCTAGCAGACCACAGAAAGGCATTTAGTTAAAAAACAAAAGAGAAGATGAAGAAATACATGTGATCTGTTTGAAGGCAAGTGCCATACTTCATGACAGTTACTAGGGAAACTGTGACCCTAGTTAACCTGAAATCCCACTATGGCAAATGCAGGCAGATTACGTACCTGGAATGATTGTAATGCACAGAAAGTGTAAAAAAATGTCAATAAAATGTCTGCTTCTGGAAATCCTTGTACAGCTGTGTTCTTGGGAACAGTTTTACTAATAGTCACATCAATTAACTAATATTAAACGTGACAATTCAAAGATTAATCCTCACCTGTCTTCACCTATCATCTTCTACTATGTACTCCTTTTCCTCACCCCACCTTCTTATTCTGGCATCTTCCCTCTTCCTTTCCAGTCCTGATGAAGGGTCTTGGCCTGAAATATGGACTGTTTATTCATTTCCATAGATGTTGCATGACTTGCTGAGTTCCTCCAGCATTTTGTGTGTGTTCTGGATTTCCAGCATCCATACAATCTCTTGTGTTAAGATTAATCCTTTCTGTCTCCAAACATTCCAGTAATATTTAATGAAAGTATGAACAGATATATTATTTTTTAAGTGGAACACAGAAGAGTAGAGCACAGGAACAGGCCCTTCAGCGCACAACACTGTGCTGAACCAATTTAACCAGTAACTAAATGCAAAATTAAACTAGCCTCACCTGCCTACACAATGTTGATATCCCTCTATTTTTTCCACATTAATATATCCATCAAAGAGCCTTGAAAACACTTCTTTTATATCTGCCTCCAGTGCAGTCCAGGCACCCACCACTCTGTGTAGAGACTCCTTTGAACCTCCCCCCTCACCTTAAGCACATATAGATAGATAAATATACTTTATTGATCCCGAGGGAAATTGGGTTTCGTTACAGCCACACCAACCAAGAATAGAGCACAAATATAGCAATACGAAAACCACAAACAATCAAACAGCAATATGCAAACTATGCCAGATGGAAATAAGTCCAGGACCAGCCTATTAGCTCAGGGTGCCTGACCCTCCACGGCAGGAGCTGCAAAGTTTGATGGCCACAGGCAGGAACAACCTCCCGTGATGCCCAGTGTTGTATCTCGGTGGAATAGGGCTGGAGTCCAACAGCAAAAAGTTCAATATCCGGGCTACAAACACGTTCCTCGATCGTAATATGACCAGGATTGCACCATCCGTTGTTAACCAGAAGAGTAAGCCCCCAACTCCTTTACGCTTACCGCTCTCAGTGCACTTCCAGTCAGCCCGAACGGTCTGGAAGCCGTCCATGGAAAAGTATTCTCTGATATTAACATTCTGACTCTGAGAAAAAATTACCAGCTAACTATGCCACTCATTATAAACTTCATTAGGTTTTTTTTCAGCCTCCTCCAATTTCAGTTCAAAGTGAGTTTATTATCAAAGTACATACACGTCACCATATACACCCCTGAGATTCATTTCCTTGTGGACATACTCAATAAATCCATAATAGAATCAATGAAAGACCACATCAACTTGGGTGTTCAACCAATGTGCAAAAGACCACAAACTGTGCAAATACAAAAAGAAATAAATAATAAGAAGAAATATATAAGCAATAAATATTGAAAGCATGAGATGTAGTTTCCTTGAAAGTGAGTCCATAGGTCATGGGAACATTTCAATGAGATGGGCAAGTGAATTGAGTGAAGTTATTCTCTTCGGTTCAAGGGCCTGGCGGATGAGGGGTAATAACTATTCCTGACCCTGGTGCTGTGGGTCCTGAGGCTTCAGTACCTTCTTCCTGATGGCAGCAGTGAGAAGAGATCATGACCTGGGCCGTGGAGGCCCCTGATAATGGATGCTGCCTTCCTGTGACAATGTTCCAGGTAAATGTGCTCAATGGTGGGGAGGGCTTTACCCACGATGGACCGGGTCATATCCACTACTTTTTGTAGAATTCTCCTTTCAAGGACATTGGTGTTTCCATTCCAGGCTGTGATGCAGACTGTCAATATATTCTCCACCACACATTTATTGAAGTTAGTTGAAGTTTTAGATGCCAATCTCCTCAAGAAGTAGAGGTGCTGCCATGCTTTCTTTGTAATTACACATATATGCTGCAGCCAAGACAGGTCCTCCATAATGACAAATATGAGGAATTTAAAGCTGCTGACCCTCTCCACCTCTGATCCCCCGATGAGGACTGGCTCATGGACCTCTGGTTTCCTCCTCCTCCTTAAGTTAATAAGCAGCTCCTTCATCTTGCTGACATTGAGTGAGAGGTGGTTGTTGTAGCACCACTCAGCCAGATTTTCAATCATCCTCCTATCTGCTGATTTGTCACCACCTTTGAATAAGCCTACAACAGTGGTGTTGTCAGCAAACATGAATATGCCATGGGAGCTGTGCTTAGCCACACAGTCAAGTGAGTGTAAAGCCACTCAATGTAAAGTGAGTGGAGCCAGGAACTAAGTACATAGCCTTGTGGTGTAGTTTGTAAAATGAAGGAGATCATGGAGGAGATGTTGTTGCCAATCTGAACTAAGTGAGGGAATGCAGGATCCAATTGCACAAGCAGCCAAGGCCTTGAACCTTATTGGTTAGTTTTGAGGTAATGATAGCATTAAATGCCAAGCTGAAGTCAATAAAAAGCATCCTGAGTATTCATCTTTGCTGTCCAGATGTCCCAGCGTTGAGTGAAGAGCTAATAAGATGGCATCTGCTGTGGACCTGTTGCTCCGGTAGGCAAAGTGGAGTAGATCCAAGTTGTTTCTCAAGCAGGAGTCGATATGTTTCATCACCAACTTCTCAAATCACGTCATCACTGTAAGTGCTCCTGGATGATAGTCATTGAGGCAAGTTACCATATTCTGATACGTGAAGTCTGCTTGAAGCAGATGGGTATCTCAGACTTCTGAATGAGGGGCTAAAGATCTTAGTGAGCACTCTAGCCAGTTGATCATCACAGGTCTTTAGCACTTGGCCAGGTACCCCGTTCTGGGTGGGATGCTTTTTACGGGTTCTTCCTCCTGATGCCTGCATGATGTTGGCTTCAGAGTCTGAATCACAGGATCATTAGGGGCTGAGGGAATTTGTGATGCCTCCTCCATGCTTTGATAGTCAAAGCAAGCGTACAAGGCATTGAGCTCATCTGGAAGCAAAGCCCTGTTTTCACCTATGTCGCTTGATTTTTGCTTTATTGGAAATGATAGCATTCAAGCCCTGCCACAACTGTTGAGCATCCTTGATTCATTTTTTTTTTCAGATAGAACAAGCAAATTTGTCCAAACTCTTCTGATAACATGTCATCTAATCTAGGCAACACCCTGGTGAACTTCTACCTCCTTTCCAAATACCACACATTCTTCTTATAATGAGGCAACCAGAACTGTATGCAGTACTCCACATCAGCCTAACTACAGTTCAATAAAGCTGCAGCATAAGTCCTAACTCTTGAACACATTTCCTTGACTAATAAAAGTAAGCATGCCATATACATAGAAAACATAGAAAACATAGAAAATAGGTGCAGGAGTAGGCCATTCGGCCCTTCGAGCCTGCACCGCCATTTATTATGATCATGGCTGATCATCCAACTCAGAACCCTGCACCTGCCTTCCCTCCATACCCCCTGATCCCCGTAGCCACAAGGGCCATATCTAACTCCCTACCTTGGTTACCACCCTATAACTTTCAGGGAGCACTGGATTTGGACCCAAAGATTCCTATAAACATTAACCATAAGATATAAGGGCAGAATTAGGCCATTTGGCCTATCAAGTCTACTCCACCATTTCATCAAGGCTGACACAATGTTCCTCTCACTCCCAATTTCCTGTCTTGTCCCCACATCCCTTCATGTCCTGACCAATCAAGAATCTATCAACCTCTGCCTTAAACATACATAAAGACTTGGCTTCCACAGCTGCCTGTGGCAAAGAATTCCACAGATTCACCACTCTCTGGCTAAAGAAATTCTTCCTCATTTCTATTCTAAAAGGACACCTCTTTATTCTGAGGATGTGTCCTCTGGTCTTAGACACTCCTACCATTGGAAACATCCTCTAACATCCATTCAATCAAGGCCTTTCAACATTCGATAGGTTACAAAGAGATTCCCCCTCATTCTTCTGAATTCCACTGAGAACAGGCCCTGACCCATCAAATGCACCTCTTATGATGAGCCTTTCAATCCCAGAATCATTTTCGTGAACCTCCTTTGAACCCTCTCCAATGTTCAGCACACCCTTTCTCAGACAAGGAGCCGAAAACAGTGCCTTATAAAGACTCAACATTATATCCTTGTTTTTATATTCTAGTCCTCTCAAAATGAATGCGAACATTGCATTTGCCTTCCTCACCATTGAACCAACCCACAAATTAACCTTTAGGGGATCTTGTACGAGGACTCCCAAGTCTTGTTACACCTCAGATTTTTGAATTTTCTCTCCATTTAGAAAATAGTCATGGCTTTTATTTCTTCTACCAAGGTGCATGACCATACCCTTCCTGACCCTGTATTCATCTGCCACTTCTTTGCCATTTTTCCTGATCTGTCTATATCCTTCTGCAACCTCTTTGCTTCCTCAACACTACCAGCCTCTCTACCTATTTTCGCATCATCCACAAACCTGGCCACAAAGACATCAATTCTGTCATCCAAATCACTGACATATAACATAAAAAGAATTGGTCCCAACACAGACCGCTGTGGAACACCACTAGTCACGGGCAGCCAACCAGAAAAAACTCCCTTAATTCCCACTCTTTGCTTCCTGCCAATCAGCCAATGCTTTATACATGCTAGAATCTTTCCTGTAATACCATGGGCTCGTAGCTCGTTAAGTAGCCTCATGTAAGACAACTTGTCAAAGGCCTTCTGAAAATCCAACTACACAATATCAACCAATTCTCCTTTATCTATCCTGCTTAATGCTATTAAGAGTCCTGCCATGAACAGTGTACTGTCTCTTTACATTTGATCTGACAAAGTGCTATTTTTCAAATTGGACTGGGGTAAAGTCCATCTGCCATTTCTTTGCCCATATCTGCAGGTGATGTCATGGTCCAGTCCGTGAAGTCCGCATTCCGGTTCACGGTCCGGTCCATCGATCCTTGCTCCAGGTTTTCCTGTCTACCCTGTTTCTGTTCCTGTTGAGCACTAAGTGAGGCAGCTGATTCTCATTGGGGCTGGCTGCATAAATACCTCCAGAGACCAGGGTGTGGCAGCTGGATTGTTCTTGTCCTTACTCCTTGTATCCCTTCCCCTGCCTTCTGTTTCCTTTCCTGAAGCCTTGCCTGGTCTTGCCGGTAACTCTCGCCTCGCCTGAAGTTCTTGTCTTGCCTTGCATTGCCGGAAGCCTTGCCTTGTCTTGCCGGTAACTCTCGCCTCGCCTTGCCTGAAGTTCTTGTCTCACCTTGCATTGCTGGAAGCCTTGCCTTGTCTTGCCGGTAACTCTCACCTCGCCTCGCCTGAAGTCTTGTTTTGGAGCCACCCTGTATCTATGTCCCTTCCTGTCCCTTGCCTCCATCGGGTAAGTCAGGCCAGATTGCCGTTACCCTGCGGTTGGTTCTGTCCCTTCCTGTCCCTTGTCTCCGTCGGGTAAGCCAGGCCAGATTGCCGTTACCCTGCGGTGGGTTTTGTCCCTTCCTGTCCCTTGCCTCCATCGGGTAAGCCAGGCCAGATTGCTGTTATGCTGCGGTGGGTTCTGACCCTTCCTGTCCCTTGCCTCCGTCGGGTAAGCCAGGCCAGATTGCCGTTACCCTGCGGTGGGTTCTGTCTCTTCCTGTCCCTTGCCTCCGTCGGGTAAGCCAGGCCAGATTGCCGTTACCCTGCAGTGGGTTATGTCCTTTCCTGTCCTTTGCCTCCGTTGAGTGGAGATCTGCACCCTGCCCAGGAGGAGCTTCAAGACCCCAAGCCTCTAACCAAGCCTCGCCTCGAGTCTCTAGCCGAGCCGAGCCCCAAGCCAAGCTTCAAGACCCCAAGCCTCGTCTCAAGCCTCTGGTCCCAAGCCTCGTCTCAAGCCTCTGGTCCCAAGCCTCGTCTCAAGTCTCTGGTCCCAACCCTCACCTCAAGTCTCTGGTCCTAAGCCTCACCTCAAGTCTCTGGTCCCTAGCTTTGCCTCTGGTCCCTAGCCTCGCCTCAAGTCTCAAGCCTGAAGACTCCAGCCTCATCCTGCCTGCCAGCCAAGTCACGTCCTTGCCTGGTTCTGGGGTCTGAGCCAGAGGGAAGACCCAGGTTCTGGATCCTTATCCAGTCTCTGGCTTGGAGTCCAAGCCCTGGCTCCTAGCTCTCTTGTCCTGTCCTGTTCTGGGTTCCTGGTTTTCGTGTCCATGTCCTAGCCCTCACCCTGTATCCTAGTCCTGTCCCTAGTACTTCAGTGTCTGTGTCTTGCACTTGGGTCCGTACCTAGCCACCACCTTATGACAGGTAATTAGTATCATCAACTTTCAACGCTATTTATAACACACCTATCTCTGTATTATCTGCGAACTTACTAGTCTACACTTTCATTCAGATCTGTCTCTATCTCTATTCCTATATAAAATCACAAACTGCAGCAGACCCAGTATGGATCCCTGTAGAACATCACTAGCCCAACTAGAATAAGTCGCATCAATCAGGTGGATTGCATGCATCCTAACTTTCTGGATGAGACTCCCATGAGGGACTTCATCAAAATAGTTTTCTAAATCCATACAAACAACATCTACAGCTCCACCTTCATCAACATCAGCATAAGAGCTGATCATAGAAGTTCAGGAAGAGGTGGTGCACATCCTTCTGTTGATATTAATGGTGTTGAAATTGAGAACTGGAAGTTCCTAGGCGTGAACATCATCAACATCTTCCCTGGACATATCATGTTGATGTCAAGGACAAGAAAGCTTACTAATATCTCTACTTCCCCAGGAACCTAAAGAAACTTGTCATATTCCCATTGATTCTTACCAATTTTTTATTGATGCACCATAGAAAGCAGCTTAGTAGTTATCTGCCCATGACCACAATAAACTGCAGAGAGTTGTGGACGCAGTTCAGCACATCACATTACATGAACCAGCGCCCCCCCACCCCCCCACCCCCCCCCCAGCCACCCACAGGAACTCTGTCACAGAGCATTAGCCATTCATTAGTCCTCCAGAACTTTGCTTGTGATTAGAGAGGACATGAAGTTCTTGTTCAGCCCCCAGCAATTTCATCACTTGCCTCTGTCAATAACGTGTAGTATATCTCATCAGGCCATGGGGACTTGTCCACCTTTAACAAACCTGTCAACATAATGCTTTAAGCACCATATGTTTGATATCAAAGTCAAAATTTAGTTCTTCATCTGCACAAGTCCATGCATACACAAGCACAGCATCATAGGCTCACAGCATTCACAAGAAAAACATAAATTAAACGTAAATTAGACCCATCTTTCACAAGGGAACACGATTAGAATAAAAATACATTCCAAAGTGGTCATATTGTTGATATACTGAGGGAATGATTAAGGTTGTACTGGCTGGTTCAAGAACCTAGCGGTTGAAGGGAAGTCCAATCACAAACAAGAGAAAATCTGCAGATGCTGGAAATCCAAGCAACACACAGAAAATACTGGAAGAACTCAGCAGGCCGGGCAGTTGAAGGGAAGTAGCTGTTCCCGAACCTGGTGTGGCACTTCAGCGTTCTGTCCCTCCTGCTCAATAGATGGCACAGCACAGATTGTGGAGATCTTTGATGAATGTTGCCTTCTTGAGGCAGTGCCTCCTGTATATATTACCGATGGTGGGGAGGGGTGTGCCAACAATTCAGCGGGCTAAGTTTACCACTCTCTGCGCTTCTTGTGTTTCTACACATTCAAATTGTCGTACCTGATGATGATGATGCAGCCATCCAGAATACTTTCAACAGTACATTTGTAGAAGTTTGTTAGAGTGCTCGGTGACATGTCAAACCTCCTAAGAAAGTAAAGATACTGGTGTGCCTTCCTTGTAATTGCATTTATGTGTTGGTCCAGGACAGTCATCCATTATGTCAATGCTCAGGAAGTTAAATGTGCCGACTATTTCCATTGCTAAACCCCCAATATGTATAGACTGGCACATACACCTTCTTTCTCCTCCCTGCAGTCAACAATCGTCTGTAGTTTTACTGAAGTTGAGCAAGGGGTTGTTGCGGCACCACTCAACCAGGTGTCCTGTCTCGCTCCTGTACGCTGACCCATCACCCCTTGGGATTCATCCAACAACAGTAATGTTCATCAGCAATGGAATGGTGCTTTAGCCTCATGAAAATCATGAAACTATACAGCATGGAGAATGGCCACCACTGACCAGTGGGATCCATCCATAATAGTTCAAGTTCAAGTTTATTCTTACCTGACTGTACATCAGACTTTATTCTGTGGAACATAGAAGATTGAGGGGAGATTTGATAGGGGTACAGGTATACAAATTATGAGGGGTATAGATAGGGTAAATGCTTTTTCCACTGAGGTTGGGTGGGACTACAACTAGAGGTCATGGGTTAAGGATGAAAGGCAAAAAGTTTAAGGGGAACATAAGGGGGAACCTCTTCACTCAGGGTCGTGGGACTGTGAAACAAGCTGCCACCATAAGTGGTGCATGCAAGGTCGATTTCAACATTTAAGAGAAGTTTGGATAGGTCCATGGATGGTGGGGATATGGAGGGCTATGGGAGTAGGCAATTTAAATGGCTTGACACAGATTAGATATGCTGATAGGCCTGTTTCTGTGCTATACTTTTCAATGACTCTATATATACAACCAAACAAAACAGCATTTCTCTGGACCAGTTACCTACAAAACATACATCACACACAGTACATAAAACAAAATATTACCACAAATAAGTTAATAAAATATAATTCAAAGTACATGCAGTATGTAGCACAGGTAATCAGTAGGCACTCAACAATACAGCAAACAACTCACTGTCCTAATGAAGAGACCTCGGTGGTGGCAGGTTATTCATCAGTCTCACAGCCTGAGCGAAGAAGCCGTTACCCAGTCTGACAGTCCTAGTCCTGATGCCCCTGAACCTCCTTCCTGATGGTAGTGAGTCAAAGAAATTGTAAGTTGGGTTGTGGGGATCCTCAACAATGCTTTGCCTGGCACCTGACCCTTCCACACAGCTCTCCTTTTTTCTATCATCCATGTGCCTACCCAAAGAGTCTCATAAATGTCCTGTTAAAGAGTTTCTTATAACTGCAAAGTGTGTTCATTCTGCCAGCCCATCAACAGTATCTTGCAGTCTGCAAAGTGTTTTAATGGTGCCTTTAACACTGTCTCTATCTTGTTTCACAAGCTAAAACTCATTACAAATGCTTAATCAGATCTGTAACATTTATTTAAATTCACTTGAACAATGAATGAAAGAACCTTACAAGCTGAAATATGTGGTCAAACATACAGAGGGAGGAAGTCATTTCTGGTTCAAAGCATTGCAGGAGTAACAACCTCTGGTCTACTCAATATTCTCCCATCAGTCTCTGACCCTGGTGGATCTGAATGAGCAGCCAGCCACTAACCCTCTGACACACATTTAGTGTAAAATGAATTATTCTGTAGCAGAAAACCTAAGACCAAGTGCAACTCAGAGACAGCATCTCAACACCAGCTTCAATCCACACCTTGCATCTAGCAAGATTCTGCAACAAAATGAACTGATGCTAAATCTTCCTACGCTTCAGCTGTAAGGTGTGAGTGAAGCCTTGCTGCTGTTCAAGCTCTCGAATGGTTCGGCGAAGCGCTGCAACCTCCCGGTTCTTCTCTTCCTGGAGATGCTGTAACTTCTGTCAGAAGAGAAACAGACCAACAGGTTGGTCAGTCTGACAATGGGACGAACACTTGAGACGTGCTAACATCAGGTATGTTAAGGGCAAATTTCATTGAATTAACTGTACTGATGTCCCTGACATAACAGAAAGTATGGATGAAGTTAGTACAGGCACTTACTAAAGCTATACTTTTCAAAGGGAAGAGGGACATGGTAACCTGAAGGTGTAATTGGCTAAGGGATGGAACATTATAACACAGTTCTTCAGCCCACAATGTTGAGACGCCCTTTTAATCTACTCTGAGATCAATCTAAACCTTCCCTCCCACATATTTTCTTCTGACATGAAACTAGGTGGTGTCATTGACAGTGAAGACAGTTATCAGGATATACAGAGGGATCTTCATCAGCTGGGTAAGTTGGCCAATGAATGGCAAATGGAGTTTAATTCAGATAAGGGTGAGGTGCTGCATTTGAGCAGACAGACCATGGTAGGACTTCACAGTGAGCGGCAGCGCCCAGGTGACCGTGGTAGAACAGAGAGGCATAGAAATACAAGAATATGGTTCCCTGAAAGTGGATTCATAGGTAGACAGGATGGAGAAGGAAGATTTTGGCATGCAGACTTTCATTAGTCAGTGCATTAAGTACAGAAGGTGGAATGTTATATGAAGTTGTACAGAACATTGTTCAGGCCACTTTAGGAATATAATCTTCAGTTTTGATCACTCTGATATAGGAAAGACCTCTGATATAAGATGGAAAGAAGGCAGAGGCGATTTAAGACCCTAAGACTATAATACAGGACAGAATAAGGCACTTTGGGCCATCAAAACTACCCCGCCATTCCATCATGACTGATTTACTATCCCTCTCAAACCCATTCTAGTGCCTTCTCCCCATGGGGAAGGTGGGACCTGTACAGATTGGATGGGTTGCACCTGAACTCGAGGGGGAGCAATATCCTTGCAGGTAGGTTTGCTAGCATGGTTCAGGAGGGTTTAAACTAATTTGCGAGGGGGATGGGACCCAGAGCGATAGAGCAGTGAAAGAAGTGCATGGAGTAAAGCCAGATCTAACATACAGAGAGGCTTTGAGGAAAGAGAGGCAGAATAAAGGGTGTAAAGGTAGTAAGGTAGAAGGGCTAAAGTTTGTGTACCTCAATGCAAGGAGCATCAGGAACAAAGGTGATGAACTGAGAGCTCGGATACATACATGGAATTATGATGTACTGGCCATTACAGAGACTTGGCTGGCACCAGGGCAAGAATGGATTCTCAATATTCCTGGATTTCAGTGCTTTAAAAGGGATAGAGAGGGGGGAAAGGGGAGGAGGGGTGGCATTACTGGTCAGGGATACTATTACAGCTACAGCAAGGGTGGGTAATGTAGCAGGATCCTCTTTTGAGTCAGTATGGGTGGAAGTCAGGAACAGGAAGGGAGCAGTTACTCTATTGGGAGTATTCTATAGGCCCCCTGGTAGCAGCAGAGATACAAAGGAGCAGATTGGGAGGCAGATTTTGGAAAGGTGCAAAAATAACAGGGTTGTTATCATGGGTGACTTTAACTTCCCTAGTGTTGATTGGCACCTGATTAGTTCCAAGTGTTCAGATGGGCCACAGTTTGTTAAGTGTGTCCAGGACGGATTCCTGTCATAGTATGTGGACAGGCCAACCAGGGGGAATGCCATACTAGACCTAGTACTAGGTAATGAACCAGGTCAGGTCACAGATCTCTCAGTGGGTGAGCATCTGGGGGACAGTAACCACCACTCCCTGGCCTTCAGCATTATCATGGAAAAGGATAGAATCAGAGAGGACAGGAAAATGTTTAATTGGGGAAGGGCAAATTATGAGGCTATAAGGCTAGAACTTGCGGGTGTGAATTAGGATGATGTTTTTGCAGGGAAATATACTATGGACATATGGTCGATGTTTAGAGATCTCTTGCGGGATGTAAGGGATAAATTTGTCCCAGTGAGGAAGATAAAGAATGGTAGGGTGAAGGAACCATGGGTGATAAGTGAGGTGGAAAATCTAGTCAGGTGGAAGAAGGCAGCATACATGAGGTTTAGGAAGCAAGGACCAGATGGGTCTATTGAGGAATATAGGGAAGCGAGAAAGGAGCTTGAGAAGGGGCTGAGAAGAGCAAGAAGGGGGCATGAGAAGGCCTTGGTGAGTAGGGTAAAAGAAAACCCCAAGGCATTCTTCAATTATGTGAAGAACAAAAGGATAACAGGAGTGAAGGTAGGACCGATTAGAGATAAAGGTGGGAAGATGTGCCTGGAGGCTGTGGAAGTGAACGAGATCCTCAATGAATATTTCTCTTCGGTATTCACCAATGAGAGGGAACTTGATGATGGTGAGGACAATATGAGTGAGGTTGATGTTCTGGAGCATGTTGATATTAAGGGAGAGGAGGTGTTGGAGTTGTTAAAATACATTAGGACGGATAAGTCCCCGGGGCCTGACAGAATATTCCCTGGGCTGCTCCATGAGGTGAGGGAAGAGATTGCTGAGCCTCTGGCTAGGATCTTTATGTCCTCGTTGTCCATGGGAATGGTACCGGAGGATTGGAGGGAGGCGAATGTTGTCCCCTTGTTCAAAAAAGGTAGCAGGGATAGTCCGGGTAATTATAGACCAGTGAGCCTTACGTCTGTGGTGGGAAAGCTGTTGGAAAAGATTCCTAGAGATAGGATCTATGGGCATTCAGAGAATCATGGTCTGATCAGGGACAGTCAGCATGGCTTTGTGAAGGGTGGATCGTGTTTGACAAACCTGATAGAGTTCTTTGAGGAGGTGACCAGACATATAGATGAGGGTAGTACAGTGGATGTGATCTATATGGATTTTAGTGAGGCATTTGACAAGGTTCCACACGGTAGGCTTATTCAGAAAGTCAGAAGGCATGGGATCCAGGGAAGTTTGGCCAGGTGGATTCAGAATTGGCTTGCCTGCAGACAGCAGAGGGTCGTGGTGGAGGGAGTACATTCAGATTGGAGGATTGTGACTAGTGGTGTCCCACAAGGATCTGTTCTGGGACCTCTACTTTTTGTGATTTTTATTAACGACCTGGATGTGGGGGTAGAAGGCTGGGTTGGCAAGTTTGCAGCTGACACAAAGGTTGGTGGTGTTGTAGATAGTGTAGAGGATTGTCAAAGATTGCAGAGAGACATAGATAGGATGCAGAAGTGGGCTGAGAAGTGGCAGATGGAGTTCAACCCGGAGAAGTGTGAGGTGGTACACTTTGGAAGGACAAACTCCAAGGCAGAGTACAAAGTAAATGGCAGGATACTTGGTAGTATGGAGGAGCAGAGGGATCTCGGGGTACATGCCCACAGATCCCTGAAAGTTGCCTTACAGGAAAATAGGGTAGTTAAGAAAGCTTATGGGGTGTTAGCTTTCATAAGTCAAGGGATAGAGTTTAAGAGTTGCGATGTAATGATGCAGCTCTATAAAACTCTGGTTAAGCCACACTTGGAGTACTGTGTCCAGTTCTGGTCGCCTCACTATAGGAAGGATGTGGAAGCATTGCAAAGGGTACAGAAGAGATTTACCAGGATGCTGCCTGGTTTAGAGAGTATGCATTATGATCAGAGATTAAGGGAGCTAGGGCTTTACTCTTTGGAGAGAAGGAGGAAGAGAGGAGACATGATATAGGTTTACAAGATAATAAGAGGAATAGATAGAGTGGATAGCCAGCACCTCCTCCCCAGGGCACCACTGCTCAATACAAGAGGACATGGCTTTAAGGTAAGGGATGGAAGTTCAAGGGGGATATTAGAGGAAGGTTTTTTACTCAGAGAGTGGTTGGTGCATGGAATGCACTGCCTGAGTCAGTGGTGGAGGCAGATACACTTGTGAAGTTTAAGAGACTACTAGACAGGTATATGGAGAGAATTAAGGTGGGGGGGGTTATATGGGAGGCAGGGTTTGAGCGTCAGCACAACATTGTGGGCCAAAGGGCCTGTAATGTGCTGTACTATTCTATATGTTCTATAATCTTTGATACCCTGACTAATCAAGAACCTATCAACTTCCACTTGAAATATATCCAGTAACTTGGCCTCCACAGCTACCCACGTCAATAAATTCCAGATCTGGTTGAAGAAATTCTTCTGGTCAAAGATCCACTGATGTTACAAGGTGGGTTGGTAGGTCCAGATATTAGACTTCAGCGATCTCTAAAGACAAAGGTCAGGTTGACGGGTGCTGATGACAAAGGCCTATGATCCCAAAGGGCTATAGTCGGTGGGCTCTGAGAAAGAAGGCTAGCGAACCCCAGTGGGAGATGCAGCAAGAAAGGGTTTGTTTTTCTGTTGTGGCTGCCTTGTTGTATGTTGGCTGTATGTTGTCTGCTGAACATTGTGGGAATGCTACATTGATGCCAGAAGTGTGGTGACACAAGCACAATCTCGAACTCTATTGCTCGCTAATGCAAACAGCACATTTCACTGTATATTTTGAGATACATGTGATAAATAAATCTAATCTAAATTGAACTGAATGAGTCGTCATCAGTATGATTGAGGACCAGGTCAGCAGCAGGTACAGCTTGCCATGACAGAGGGCCATGAGGAGTTTAAAATTGCCCAGTTGATACTGGAACCGGAAGCTGTAACTGGTGGTGGGGTGACAGCACAGGTAGTAGTGCAGTGTTGTTTCGCAGTAACTTAGGTCTGATTATGACCTCCCCTGCTCTCCAGTGGGAATTGCAAATTCTATTTGTGACTATGTGCATTCCCTCCCAGATCCCAAACAACTTCCCTTTGTGTGAGGTGTTTGGTGGGACAACTGGAGGTGGTTTGTTAAGAATGGTGAATAGGTTATCGGGGAATAGTTGCGAAATATAATGGGTTAACTGGCCTGCTTAAGAATAATGCAGAAATGACATGGAAAGATTGGACAGTTAGAAAAGCTTTTCACAAGGCAGAAATGCCAACTACAAGCTGGTATAATGTTAAGGTGATTGGAGGTAAGTATAGGAGGGATGTTAGACGTAAGTTTTTTTTTAACAGAGTGGTGGCTGTGTGGAGGGTGGTGGTAGAGGCAGATCTATTAAGCTCATTTAAGAAACTTTTAGAAAAGAACATGAAAGATAAGAAAATTAGCGGGTTATGTTGAAGGGAAAAGTAAGATTGACTTGGAGTAGGTTTAAAGGCCGGCACAATATCGTAAGCCATAAGCCTGTACTGCGCTGTGCTGTTTCATGTCCTATGAAAACGTAAGCGACATTAGTCCATCCAGGAAACATTTTTACTCAGAAACTCACCCTCTTGAAGATATTGTGAGGTAAAACAGACAGATCGTGATGTGGAGACTTCATTGAGGTGCTCTGGATCTTCACAAGCTTGGAGTTAAACTGCATAAACAGTACAATAGACTTATCATTATGACACACAATGTAACATTTCCCAATCCTATTGCCTTGAACATAAAACAATCCCAGCAGCAGAAACAGATAGTGGACCAGTGTATCAGGATACAGTATGTAAAGAAGGCTTGACCCAAAAGCAGAGACAATTTAGCTTTAGTAACAGACCGCAAAATAACAAGCCTCAAGGGCCACAGAATAAGAGAAAACAGATGCTTAACTCTAGAGGGTAACTGGAGGTTTGGAAGAGTGAACAAGGAGCATGGATGAGAGCTGGGTTTAAATGGGCTGCAGGTGATGAGTTGGAAATGTGTGTCAGGTGACTCCTGTTAGCTGGGTGGAGACTGGGAGTTGCCTGCCTGTACAGGCCTGACAAGTATTTATAAACCTTCCTGCCTACCTTTTCATAACCTTCAGTTCACTCTTGGGGTTAGAAATTGGTCGCATAGCAGTGTAGGCTCATTGGGCTGAAGGGTCTGTTACTGTGCTGCATCTCCAAATAAAATAAAATATCAGGAATATCATTCCAGCCTCTCGTCCTCATGGAATTGGGTGGCTTTACAAGATCACTATAAGCAGAGTTAAAAGTTAAAGTCTGTCCCGAGCCTTGTGGCCCATCAGGCTGGTGCTTATGCCGGTTTCTGTGGTGTGAAGTCTCTGAGAGTATGAGACTCTAGACTACCAGAAAAACTGTTCCGATGATAAAACTAACATTAATTAAATATCAACAACAGGAATTCTGCAGATGCTGGAAATTCAAGCAACATACATCAAAGTTGCTGGTGAACGCAGCAGGCCAAGCAGCATCTATAGGAAGAGGCGCAGTCGACGTTTCAGGCCGAGACCCTTCGTCAGGACTTTTTTTTTTTTTTTTTAGATTATGAGGACACTCAGTCCTCGTTTATTGTCATTTAGAAATACATGCATTAAAAAACGATATAATGTTTCTCCAGAATGATATCACAAGAAATACAGGACAAACCAAGACTAAAACTGACAAAACCACATAATTATAACATATAGTTAGAACAGTGCAAATCAATACCGTAATTTGATAAAGAGCAGACCATGGGCACAGTAAAAAAAAAAGTCTCAAAGTCCCAATAGCCTCATCACCTCATGCAGGCGGTAGAAGGGAGAAACTCTCCCTGCCATGAAACTCCAAGCGCTGCAAACTTGCCGATGCAGTACCATTGGAAGCACCTGACTGCAGCGGACTCTGAGTCTGTCTGAAAACTTTGAGCCTCCAACCAGCCCCTCCGACACAGCCTCTCCGAGCGGTTCGACCCCACTCGGCCTGAAACGTCGACTGCACCTCTTCCTATAGATGCTGCTTGGCCTGCTGCGTTCACCAGCAACTTTGATGTATGTTGCATTAATTAAATATCAGTAGTTCTCTTGGTGAATTTTATGCTTAAATGAAATTCAGAAATAATTACATTTAAAGAAAGAAGTATTTTCTCTACAATGACAACTTGCTGGACTGTTCTGGGAATAAAGCATGCTGAGTGCTTTCTAAGAATGACACGTACAAGTTGTTTTTCAGGAAGCACTGACGCGATAAGCTGTCTGGGGTTCATTAAATCATCAATGGCTAACTCCTCACTTACTAGCTGGCTGCTTGTACAAGAAGATGTAACCTGGAGGCTTCTCAACTGATCCTCTAGGAATTCAAGAATGAGGAGATAAGGTGGTGCTGGTTCCCTGACAGGTGGCATGGAAGAGGGAAAAGTTCAGGACAGACGGGGCTCAGACCATCACTGACATTAGCTGAAGGGGAGAAACAAAGAGAGAGGAGAGGGATAGGAATATTTAAGAGAGAGGGAATATTGAGAGAGTGAGAGAGAATACTGAGAGAGAAGGAGAGAATACTGAACGAGAGGATATGGAGGGAGAGAATACTGTGAGAGAGAGAAAAAGGAATAAAATTGTGAGGAGAGAAAATTGAGAGAAATAGAAAGAGAATACTGAGGGAGAAGGAGAGAATATTGAGAGAGAAAAAGAGAGAGAATAGTCAGACAGGAGAGAATATTGAGTGAGAGAATATTGAAAGAGAGAATGTTGAGAGAGAAAATATTGAGAGAGAGAGAGAGGGAGAGAGAAAGAGAATATTGAGTGAGAGAATATAAAGTGAGAGAGAATATTCAGCAAGAGAGAATATTGAGAGGGAGTGAATATAGTGAGAGAGATTGAGAGAGGAAGAAAATTAGGAGTCCGAAATCATTGAAAGAGAATATTGAGAGATATTATTGAGAGATTATTAACAGAAAGAGAGAGAAGGAGAGAATATTGAGAGAGGGAGAGAATATACAGCAAGAGAGAATATTGAGATGCAGTGAACATGGTGAGAGAGACCAAGAAAGGAAGAAAATTGAGAGTCGGAAATCATTGAAAAAAGCGAGAATATTGAGAGAGAGAAAAATTGAAAGAGAAATTATTGAGAACAAGTATATTGAGAGACAGAGTATTTGATGGAGAATATTGAGAAAGAGAATATTCAGAGAGTAAAGGAGGAAATATTGAGAGGACATTGAGAGAGAGAGAAAAAAATATTGTGAGTGAGAATATTGAGAGAGAGAGAATATCATGAGACAGATAACATGTAAGAGAGGAATTATTGTGAGAGAGAACATTGAAAGAGAGAAAGAATATTGAGAGAGGGAAAATGTTGTGAGAGGGAAAATATTGAGAGAGGGAGAGAGAATATTGAGAGAAGGAGGAGAATATTGAGAGAGGGTGGGGATATTGAGAGAGGGTGGGGATATTGAGACGGAGGGGATATTGAGAGGGAGGGAATATTGAGAGGGAGGGAATATTGAGAGGGAGAGAATATTGAGAGAGAGAATATTGAGAGGGTGAGAGTATTGAGAGAGGGAGAGACCATTGAGAGAGGGTGAGAATATTGAGGGAGGGAATATTGAGAGAGAGAAAATACTGACAGAGGGATAGAATATCGAGAGAGAGAGAGAAGGGGGAGAGAGGGAGGGGGAGAGGGAGGGGAGAGGGAGGGGAGGGAGGGGGAAGAGAGAGAGAGAGAGAGAGAGAGAGAGAGAGAGAAAGAGAAATATTGAAAGTGTCATGTTCCAGCCCGTGATGTCCGCATTCCGGTTCACGGTCTGGTCCATCATTCCCTATTCCAGGTTTTCCTAGTTTTCCAGTTTTCCCCAGTTTCTGTTGAGGCAGCTGATTCTCGTTTGGGCTGACTTCATAAATAGCTTCAGGATCCAGCCTCTGGCTACTGGACTGTTCCCTTCCTTCTGTATCCCTGACAGTTGCCACGGCAAGTTACCTCGGCAGTTATCACGGCAAGTTTCCTCGACGGTTACCACGGCAAGTACCTCAGCATTTACCATGGCAAGTAACCTCGGCAGCCATCCCAGCCCTGTGTCCTAGAAGGGTTCCGGTGGCTCGGAGCCCCAAGAAGGAGTCCCGGCTCCGAGCCCCGCCAAATACCCAAGAGCCAGCCAAGCCCAGTCCAAGTACCCAAGAGCCCAGCCATGTAGCCAAGAGCCGAGCCCAACCAAGTATCCAAGAGCCAAGCCAAGCCAGGTCCTGGAAACGCGTCCCAACCAGGAGTACCTCGTCCGTTCCAAGAGTCAAGAGCCAAGTCCAGCCGAATCCAGAGTTCCACGCCCATCCCAGTGCTGGAGTACCTCGTCCTGTGCTGGGAATTCCTCGTCCCATCCTGGAGTCTCTCGTCACGCACAAGAACCTCTCCTGTTCCAAGCCTTGTCCTAGAGCCTCGTCCAGTCCATGTCAAGGCTTCGTATTCCCTGTACTATTTTTGTGTCTCGTCTGTTCCTAGTCCCAAGTCCTCACCTGGATCCGGATTCCGAGCCCGAGTCAAGACCCATGTTCCGGGTCCCTGTCCAGTCGCTGGCTCGGAGTCCTAGTCCAGGCTCCTTGTTTCAAGTTCCTCGTCCAGGTCCTTCGCTCCCAGTCCAAGTCCTAGCCCAGGCCCAGTCCTTGGCTCCTCCAGGGTCTGTGTCCATGTCCAGCATTGTTTCCTCCCGACTTCCCTTGCCTTCTTGACACTCCTAGTCTGGTTCCTAGTATGTCAATATCTGTGCCTTGTATTTGGGTCCGCCACCAGCGTCCCCTTATGACAAAGAAAGGGTGAGAATTTTGAGAGAGGGTGAGAGAAAGTATTGAGAGAGGATGAGAGAATATTGATTGGGAGAAACAGTGTGTGCGTGAGAGAGAATATAGCGAGAGAGAGAATATTGTGAGAGAGAGAGAATATTAGACCATAAAACCATAAGACACAGGAGCAGAAGTAGGCCATTTGGCTCATTGAGTCTGCTCCGCAATTGAATCATGGCCTATCCAATTCTTCCACACCCCTGCCTTCTCCCCATACCCTTTAATGCCCTGGCTGATCAAGAACCTATCTATCTCTGCCTTGAATGCACCCAATGACTTAGCATCCACAGCCACTCATGGCAACAAATTCCACAGATTTACCACCCTCTGACCAAAGTAATTTCTCTTCATCTCTGTTCTAAATGGACGTCCTTCAATCCTGAAGTCGTGCCCTCTTGTCCTAGACTCCCCTACCATGTGAAATAACTTTGCCATATCTATTCTGTTCAGGCCTTTTAACATTCGGTATGTTTCTATGAGATCCCCCCACCCCCTCATTCTCCTGAACTCCAGGGAATACAGCCCAAGAGCTGCCAGACCTTCCTCAAACAGGAACCCTTTCATTCCTGGAATCATTCTTGTGAATCTTCTCTGAATCCTCTCCAATGTCAGTATATCCTTTCTAAAATAAGGAGCCCAAAACTGCACACAATACTTCAAGTTTGGTCTCGCGAGTGCCTTATAGAGCCTCAACATCGCATCCCAGCTCTTATATTTTATACCTCTAGAAATGAATGCCAACATTGCATTCGCCTTCTTCACCACCAACTCAAGAGTTTAACCTATAGGGAATCCTGCACAAGGAATCCCAAGTCCCTTTGCATCTCTGCATTTTGAATTCTCTCCCCATCTAGTCTTCCCATTTATTTCTTCCACTAAAGTTCATGACCATACACTTTCCAACATTGTATTTCATTTGCCCCTTCTTTGCCCATTCCCTTACACTATCTAAGTCTCTCTCTGCAGGCTCTCTGTTTCCTCAACACTACCCACTCCTTCACCTATCTTTGTATCATCAGCAAATTTAGCCACAAATCCATTAATCCCATAATCTAAATCATTGACATACATCATAAAAAGCAGTGGTCCCAATACTGAACCTTGTGGAACTCCACTGGTAACCGGCAGCCAGCCAGAATAGGATCCCTTTATTCCCATTCTCTGTTTTCTGCCATTCAGCCAATGCGCCACCCATGCTAGTAACTTCCCTGTAATTCCATGGGCTCTTATCTTTTTAAGCAGCCTCATGTGCGGCACCTTGTCAAAGGCCTTCTGAAAATCCAGGTACACCATGTCTACTGCATCTCCTTTGTCTATCCTGCTTGTAATTTCCTCAAAAAATTGCAATAGGTTAGTCAGGCAGGATTTTCCTTTCAGGAAACCATGCTGGCTTTGGTCTATCTTGTCATGTGCCTCCAGGTCATCATCGTGGCTATCCCTCGAGGTCGAGGATGATGCCTTCGTTCCGCTGATCTATTTATGAGCTCTCAAGTGGCTTATGAGTCCAATCTTGGCTTTGAAAGTTCTTCCGCATCCAGGACAGATAGTTTCAGATGGCAGATCGGGCTTTGGTTGTTGCTGCCTCTCTTTCCATTTTCTTCTCTTTTCTTCTAATTCTGCACATCTGTTGGCTTCGAAAATTGCTGTTCCTTCTCAGATGATGGCTTGCCAGAGTTTCCTGTCCTTGGCACTGGTTTCCCAATTGTTGATGTCGCTGTTACATTTCTTCATGTTGGCTTTTAAGACGTCTTTGAATCTCTTCTGTTGTCCGCCTCTTTTACGTTTGCCTTCTTTCAGCTGGGAGTAGAAGATTTGTTTCGGCAGAGGTTCGTCTTTCATCCGAACAACATGACCGCTCCATCTTCGTTGGTTCTTGATGACATAAGCTTCAATGCTTGTTGTTTTTGCTTCATTTAGCACACTGACGTTGGTTCTTCTATCTTCCCAGCTGATATTTAAGATGTTTCGAAGAAAGCGTTGTTGGAACTTTTCAAGTGCCTTCAGATGTCGTTGGTATGTTGTCCAGGTTTCTGATGCATACAGGATCTCTGTAATCAGATCCCTAACTATCGATTCCAACAACTTCCCAACCACTGATGTCAGGCTAACAGGCCTATAGTTTCCTTTCTGCTGCCTCCCACCCTTCTTAAATAGCAGAATAACATTTGAAATTTTTCAGTCATCCGATACAATGCCAGAATCTATCCATTGAAAGATCGTTGTTATTGCCTCCGCATTCTCTCCAGCTACTTCCTTCAGAACTCGAGGGTGCATTCCATCAGGTTCAGGAAATTTATCCAACCTCAGAACATTAAGCTTCTCAATTGTAATTTTCACTGCACATACTTCACTTCCCTGACATTCTTGAATGTCCAGTATACTGCTGATGTCTTCCACTGTGAAGATTGATGCAAAATATGCATTCAGTTCCTCTGCCATCTCTGCGTCTCTCATTACAATATTTCCTGCGTCATTTTCTATTGGTCCTATATCTACTCTCGACTCTCTTTTCCCCTTTATATATTTAAAAAAGCTCTTAGTACCTTCTTTGATACTAGTTGCCAGCTTCCTTTCATAATCCATCTTTTCCTTCCTAATGACCTTCTTAGTTTCCTTCTGCAAGTTTTTAAAAGCTTCCTAATCCTCCATCTTGCCACTAGCTTTGGCTTCCTTGTATGCCCTCTCTTCTGCTTTTACTTTGGCTCTGACTTCACTTGTCAGCCACAGTAGTGTCCTTCTTCCATTCGAAAATTTCTTCTTATTTGGAATATATCTGTCTTGCACTTCCTTCAGTTTTCGCAGAAACTCCAACCATTTCTGCTCTGCTGTCCTTCCTGCTAGTGTTCCTTTCTAGTCAACTTTGGCCAGTTCCCCTCTCATGCCACTGTAATTTCCTTTCATCCACTGAAATACCAACACATTGGAATTTAGTTTTTCCTTCTCAAATTTCAATGTGAACTCGATCATATTGTGATCACTGTTCCCTAAGGGTTCCTTAACCTTAAGCTCTCTTATCACCTCCAGATCATTGCACAACACCATCCAGCACAGCTGATTCCCTAGTAGGTTCAACAACAATCTGTTCCATAGAGAGAGAGAGAAATTATTGAGAGAATGAATATTATGTGAGAGAAAATACACAGCAAGAGAATGTTGAGAGAGAATATTGAGTGAGAGATGGAATATCAAGGATGAATATTGAGCAAGAGAGAATGTTGAGAGAGTGAGAAAGTACTGAAAGAGAATATTGAGAGGGAGAGAGAATTTATTGAGAGAGTGAACATTCTGAGAGACAGAGATGACATTGAAAGAGAGTGAATATTGAAAGAGAGAGAAAATATTGAGCGAGAACATTGAGTCAGAAAGTATTGAGAGAGAATATTAAGAGGGCGAGATTGAGACTATTGAAAGAGGAGAGAGTATTGAGAAAGAAATAGAATATTCAAAGAGCGAGTGAAATTATTGCTAGAGAGAGAATATTGAGAGAAAGAGGGAACATTGAGAGAGCATTGAGAGTGAAAAAGATAATATTGAGAGACAGAAAATATTGTGGGAGAGAGAATATTGAGAGAGAAATTATTGAGAGAACATTGATAAATATTGAGAGAGAGCACAAGAGAAGGAGAGAATACTGAGAGTCTGAAATCATTGACAGTGAGAATATCGAGAAAATATTGTGTGAGAGAAAGAATATTGAGAGAGAGATTACTGAGAGAGAATGTGGACGGAGAGAATATTGGAACAGAATATGGAGAGAAACAAATGGAGAATATTGAGAGGGAGAATATTGAAAGAGACAGAAATCAATGAGAGACAGAATATTCACAGAATATTGTGAGAGAGAATATTGACAGAGAGGGAATATTGACAGAGAGAAGTCTGAGAGAGAGGAGAGAATATTGTAAGAGATTATTGAGAGAGAGAGGGAATAGTGAGAAAGAGAGAGAGAGAATGAGAGAACATTGAGAGAGAAGAGGAGGAGAATATTAGGAGAGAGAGAGTATTGGAGAGAGAGAATATTGAGAGAATGTTTTGGGAGAGAGACTATTGAGAGAGAGAGAGAGAGTGAGAATAGCAGAAGAGAGAATGGGGGAATATTGAGAAAGGAGGAGATAATATTGAAAGGGAGAATATGTAGAGTGAGAAAACATTGAGAGAGAAGGGGTGAATATTGACAGAGAGACAGGCTGAATGTCGAGAGAGAAAGAGAAAGAATATTGAGAGACAGAGAATGTTGAGAGAGAGAAATTACTGAGTGTGAAAGAGGGACGGAATATTGAGAGAAAGAAATTATTGACAGAGAGAGAATATTGAGAGAAATTATTGAAAGAGTATTAAGAGAGACAGAGAGAATATTGAGAGAGAGGGAGAGAGTATTTAGAGCGAGGGAGAGAATATTGAGAGCGAGAGAATTAGACTAGATCAGATTAGATTAGATTCAACTTTATTGTCATTGTGCCGAGTACATATACAAAGCTAATGAAATGCAATTAGCATCTGACCAGAAGTGCAAAAGAATAGTATTATTTACAAAATAACTGTGAATAAGAAGTAAGTGCTACAGCATATAAAATTACTGAGACAGTCCAATATGGGTGCAATACTGCTTAGTGCTGTGATGTCAAGTTCAGCAGGGTCACAGCCTCAGGGAAGAAGCTCTTCCTGAGCCTGCTGGTGCGGAAACGGAGGCTCCTGTAGCGCCTACCGGATGGGAGGAGAGCAAAAAGTCTATGGTTAGGGTGAGATGCATCCTTGATAATGCTTTTCACCCTGCCCAGGCAGCGTTTATGGTAGATGTTCTCAATGGCGGGCAATTGGGTGCCGATTATCTGTTGGGCACTTTTCACCACCCATTGGAGTACTTTGCGGTCCGGTACAGGACAATTGCCATAACACACTGAGATGCAGTTAGTGAGTCTGCTCTCAATAGTACAGCAGTAAAAGTCCGTCAGTATCCTGGGACAGAGGTGAGCTTTCTTGATGCTCCGCGGGAAATAAAGGCGCTGTTGCGCCTTTTTGATCAGGATGGAGGAGTTCAGGGACCAGGTGAGATCATCGGAAATGTGGACACCAAGGAATTTGAAGCTTGATACACGCTCCACTACAGCTCCGTTGATGTAGATGGGGACATGAGTGTGGCTCCTAGCATGCCTGAAGTCCACAATAATCTCCTTGGTCTTCTGGGTGTTAAGGGCCGGGTTGCTGTCGGCACACCATGCGGCCAGGTGCTGGACCTCATCCCTGTAGGCCGTCTCGTCATCCCCTCTGATCAGGCTAACCACCGTGGTGTCGTCTGTGAACTTAATTATGGAGTTAGAGCCGTGTACAGGAATGCAGTCATTGGTGAAAAGGGAGTACAGAAGAGGGCTCAGCACACAGCCTTGAGGCAAGCTGTTATACAGGGTGAGAATGGAGGAGAAGAGGTTGTCTAACTTAACAGATTGGGGTCTGTTAGTCAGAATATTGAGTGTGAGAGAATATTGATTGTGACAATTGAGAGAAAGAATATTGGGAAAGAGAATATTGAGGAAGAGAATATTGAGAGAGAGAGAAATTATTGAGTGAGGGTGAATATTGAGAGACAGCGTGAGGCTATTGACAGAGAATACTGAGAGAGGGTGAAAGAATATTCAGAAAGAGAATATTGAGAGAGAAAATATTGTGAGTGTGAGAGAGAGTGATAATTATAAACCAATATCTATTGAAATGGTCCATGCATATGAACACTAATCCCATTATCTCGCATTTTGTTCGTAGCTTTCTCTATCCATTCCTTTCCTATCCACACACCTGTCCAAACATCTTTTCATCATTTTAATTATATCTACCTCAGGCAGCTTGTTCGATATACCCACCAACTCTTGTCTGAAGAACTTGCCCCTCAGGTCTCCCTTTAATGTTTCCCCTCTCACTGTAAACCTCTCCCTTCAAATTTCAGATTCCTTTCCCCTGGAAAAAAAGATTCTGTCCAAGAACCCAATCTATGTCCCTCATAATTTTGTATACTGTACCTCTATAAAGACATCAGTCTGCCTCCTATGTTACATTGAGCAAAGGCCCAGTATATCCAGTCCCTCCTGTTTGAGGCAGTATGGCAGTGTCCTGGGGAATCTCTCCTGCTCTTCTTCTATTGTTGCCACATTTCCCTGTAACGTTCTGACCAGAGCTCTACACAAGCTTTCCTACGGGGCGGCGGGGGGGAGGGAGCGCGGAAAGGTGGAAGGGGGTACATTTTAAGATGATTGGAGGAAAGTACAGTTGAGATGTGAGAGGTACATTTTTTCCTCAGAGAGTGGTGGGTGTGTTGAATGGGCTGCTTGGGCTGGTGGTTGGATTGATTAGGAAGTGGATGAAAGAAAAATGGAGGGGTATGTGGGAGGGTAGGGTTAGATTGATCTTGGAGCAGGTTAAAAGGTCAGCATAACATTGTGGTCCAAAGGACCTGAAATGTGCAGTAATGTTCTATGTTTTATTTCTTGCTGTGGCAAAGGGCTTTGACCTGAAGGACTAATTCTATATCTCTTTCTACTGATGTTTTCAGACCCAAGGAGTGTGATGTGATTTTATTTCTTGTTTTCAGCATCTGTGGTACTTGATTATTTTCAATTCTTATTCCACTTCTGTCAGTTCCCAGGGAGGGGGATGTAGTTATAACATAAGAAATAGGATCAGGAGTAGGCCAGGTGGCCCATTAAGCCTGCTCCATCATTCAGAAAGATCGTGGCTTATCTGGCCATGGACTCATCTCCACCTACTTGCCTTTTCCCCATAACCCTTAATTCCCCTACTTTGCAAACATCTATCCAACCTCATCTTAAATATATTTACTGAGGTAGCTTCCACTTCTTCATTGGGCAGAGAATTCCAGATTCACCACTCTTTGGGAAAAGTAGTTCCTGCTCATCTCCATTCAAAATCTACTCCCCCAAATCTTGAGGCTATGTCCCCTAGTTCTAGTCTTACCTACCAGTGGAAACAAGCCTCTATCTTATCTATCCCTTTCATAATTTTATATGTTTCTAGAAGATCCCCTCTTATTCTTCTGAATTCTAGTGAGTACAATCCCAGGCAACTCAATCTCTCCTCACAGTCTAACCCCCTCAACTCTGAAATCAACCTGGTGAACCTCCTCTGCACTGCTTCCAAAACCAGTACGTCCTTCCTCAAGTTAGGAAACCAGAACTGCACACAGTACTCCAGGTGTGGCTTCACCAGTACCCTGTACAGTTGCAACATAACCTCCCTGCTCTTAAACTCAATCCCTCTAGCAATGAAAGACAACATTCAATTTGCCTTCTTAACAGCCTGCTGCACCTGCAAACCAACCTTTTGTGATTCATGCACGAGCACTCCCAAGTCCCTCTGCACAACTGCATACTGCATTCTATTACTATTTAAATAATAATCTGGTCTCCCATTTTTCCTTCCAAAGTGCATGGCCTTGCATTTACCAACATTGTACTCCATCTGCCAAACCCTTGCCTACTCACTTAACTTATCTATATCTCTCTGCAGACTGTCCGTGTCTTCTATACAATTTGCTTTTCCACTCAATTTAGTGTCATTAGCAAATGCAGAGACACTACACTCGGTCCCCTCTTCCAGATTGTTAATGTATATCGTGAACCGTTGTGGGCCCTGCAGCACACTGCTCTCCACTGATTGCCAACCAGAGAAACACTCATCTATCTCAACACCCTGCTTTCTATTGGTTAACCAATCCTCTATCCATGCTAATAAATCAACCCCAACTCTACGCATCCTCAACTTATGGACAAGTCTTTTATGTGGCACCTTATCGAATGCCTTCTGGAAATCCAAGTAAATAATGTCCCCTCTATCCACTGTGCTCATGATATCCTCAAAGAACTGCAGTAAGTTTGTCAAACATGACCTGCCTTTGCTGAATCCATGCTGCATCTGTCTGATAGATCCATTTCTTTCTAAGTACCTTGCTATTTCTTCTTTAGTGATAGCTTCAAGCATTTTCCCAACTACAGATATTAAACTAACTGCCTATAGTCATCTGCCTTTTGCCTACATCCTTTTTTGAACAGTGGCGTGACATTCGCCTTCTTCCAGTCTGCCAAGACATGCCCAGAGTCCAAAGAATTTTGGTAACTCATCACCAAAACCTCTACAACAACCTCTGCCATTTCTTTCAGTACCCTGGGATGCACTCCATCAGGACCAGGGGACGTTTCTATCTTCACGCCCACAAGGCTGCTCAACACTACTTCTTTAGTGATAGCTATTGTATCAAGGTCCTCACCTCACATCCCATCTTTCTTTCAACCCTCCCGCCATATAGCCTGTGTTCCCAGTCTATCCTCTCCAACTCCTTCCTCATCCCATTGTAGTCTCCCTTGTTTAGGCATAATACACTGGTTTTAGATTGAACTATTGAGCCCTCCATTTATATGAGAAGCTCAATCATTAGGCCATCTGGCCCATCAAGTCTGCTGCGCCATTCAATCATGGCTGATTCTTTTGTTTTCTCCTCTTCAACCCCAGTTCCCGGCCTTCTCCCCATAACCTTTGATGCCATGTCCAATCAAGGACCTCTCAATCTCTGCCTTAAATACACCCAACGACCTGGCCTCCACAGCTGCATGTGGCAATAAACTCCACAAATTCACCACCCTTTGGCTAAATAAATTCATCAGCATTTCTGTTTTGAAAGGCTTCCCCTCTATCCTGAGGCTGCGTCCTCTTGTCCTAGACTCTCCCACCATGGGAAGCATCCTTTTCACATCTATTCTGTCTAGGTCTTTCAACATTTGAAGGTTTCAATGAGATAGCCAAACAGGTTTCAAACAGATAGACATTATTTACTTGGATTTCCCTTCTCATTCTTCTGAATTCCAACGAGTACAGACCCAAAACCATCAAACGTTCCTCATATGATAACCCATTCATTCCTGGAATCATCCTTGTGAACTTCCTCTGGACCCTCTCCAAAGCCAGCACATCTTTTTTAAGATGAAGAGCCCAAAACTATTCACAATACTCAAGGTGAGGCCTCACCAGTATCCTATAAAGCCTCAGCATCACATTCTTGCTCTTGTATCCTAGACCTCTCGAAATGAATGCTTACATTGCATTTGCCTTCCTCACCACCGATTCAACCTGCCAGTTAACCTTCAGGGTGTTCTGCACAAGGACTCCCAAGACCCTCTGCATCTCAGATTCCTGGATTTCCTCCCAATTTAGAAAACAGTTCGCACATTTATTTCTACTACCAAAGTACATGACCATGCATTTTCCAAAATTTAATTCATTTGCCAATCTCTTACCTGTTCTTCTAATCTAAGTCCTTCTGCATCCTACCTGTTTCCTTAACACTACCTGCCCCTCCACCAATCTTCGTATCATCTGCAAACTTAGCAACGAAGCCATCTATTCCATCATCTAAATCATTGATATACAGCATAAAAAGAAGCAGTCCCAACACCGACCCTTGCGGAACACCACTAGTCACTGGCAGCCAACCAGAAAAGGATCCTTTTATTCCCACTCGCTGTCTCCTACCAATCAGCTAATGCTCTAAACAGGTTAGCAACTTCCCTGTAATACCATAGGCTCTTAAGTTGGTAAGGAGCCTCATGTGTGGCACCTTGTCAAAGGCCTTCTGAAAGTACAATATCCACTACATCCCCTTTATCCATCCTACTTGCAATCTCCTCAAAGAATTCCAACAGGTTTGTCAGGCAGGATTTTCCCTGAAGGAAATCATGCTGACTTTGTACTATCTTGTCCTGTGTCACCTCATCCTTAACAATTGCCTCTAACATCTTCCCAACCACTGAGGTCAGGCTAACTGGTCTATAATTTCCTTTCTGCTGCCTTCCTCCTTTCTTAAAGAGTGGAGTGACATACGCAATTTTCCAGTTCTCTGGCACCATGCCAGAGTCAATGATTTTTGAAAGACCATTTCTAATGCCACCACAATCTCTAACACTACCTCTTTCAGAACCCTAGGGTGCAGTTCCTCTGGTCCGGAATTATGTGCCTTTAGGTCTTTCAGCTTTTTGAGCAGTTTCTCTCGTAACAGTAATTGCACCCACTTCCCTTCCTTCACACACTACAACAGGCATACTGCTAATGTCTTCCACAGTGAAGACTGATATCAAATACTCATTTAGTTCATCAGTCATCTCCTTGTCCCGAGTCATTAGTTCGCCTGCATGATTTTCTAGCTGTCCTATATCCACTCCCGTTTCTCTTTTGTTTTTAACATACTTGAAAAAAACATTTACTATCCACTTTGATATTATTTGCTAGCTTGCTTTCATATTTCATCTTTTCCTTTCTAATAATTTTCTTAGTTGCTCTCTGTAGGTTTTTAAAAACTTCCAAATCCTCTATTATCCCACTAATTTTTGCTTTGTTGTATGACCTTTCTTGTTTTTACTATAGCTTTGACTTCCCTTTTGTATTATTTTGTACTATTTTACCATTTGAGTATTTCTTCAATTTTGGAATACATCTATCCTGCACCTTCCTCATTTTTTCCAGAATCGCACGCCATTGCTGCTCTGCTGACATCCCTGCCAGCAGCTCCTTCCAATTTACTTTGGCCAATTCCTCTCTCATACCACTGCAATTTCCCTTACGCCACTGAAATACTGCTATATCAGACTTTACTTTCTCCCTATCAAATTTCAAGTTGAACACAATCGTATTGTGATCACTGGTTCCTAAGAGTTATTTTACCTTAAGCTCCTTAATCGCCTCTGGTTCTTACATAACACCCAATCCAGAATAGCTGATCCCCCATTAGGCTCGACGACAAACTGCTCTAAAAAGCTGTCTCTTCGGCATTCAATAAACTCACTCTCTTGAGATCCATTACCAACCTGATTTTCCCTAATCGACCTCTATGTTAAAATCTCCCATGACTACCATACCATTGTCCTTTTGACATGCCGTTTCTATTTCCTGTTGTAACCTGTGGTCCACCTCCCAGCCGCTGTTGGGAGGCCTGTATATACAGTAACTGCCATCAACGTCCTTTTACCCTTGCAGTTTAACTCAACCCACAAGGATTCAACATCTTCCGATCCTATGTCACATCTTTCTACTGATTTAATGCCATTCTTTACCAGCAGAGCCACACCACCCCCTCTGACTACCTTCCTATCCCTCCGATATAACGTGCAACCTTGGACATTGAACTCACAATCATACTGTGATCACTCTCAATCATATTGTGATCACACTTTCAAGAAGATCCCTAACTACAAGATCACTAATTTTACCTGTCTCCTTGCACAGGACCAGATCCAATAAAGCATGTTCCCTTGTAAGTTCAGTAACATGCAGTTCAAGAAAGCCATCACGGATGCATTCTATGACATCCTCCTCAAGACTGCCTCAACTAACTTGCTTCACCCAATATACAGTATGTGCAAGTGAAAGTCCCCCACGATAACTGCTGTTCCATTCTTATGTGCCTCAGATATTTCTATGTTTATGGCCTGTGCCACTGTAATGTTATTATTCGGTGGCCTATAGACAACTTCCACCAGTGATTTCTTTCTCTTTACTATTCCTAATCTCTACCCAGATGGATTCAACATTCTGCTCCTTAGATCTTGTATCGTCTCTCACTATCACCTTGATCGCATCTTTAATTAAGAGCGCTACCCCACCGCCCTTACCTTCCTGCCTATCCTTCCGTATTACCTGGTACCCTTGGATATTTAATTCCCAGTCCTCTCCACCCTGCAAACACGATTCTGTAATGGCCACTAAATCATACCCCTTTATACTGATATGTGCCACAAGTTTACTGACCTTGTTCCGAATACTATGGGCATTCAGATAAAGTGCCTTGATACTCGTTGTGCTTTTAAAATCTAGTAATCTTTGTCTCTTTTGTGCTTGACTTTTCTTCACTCTACTCTTACTTTTCTCTTTTTCAACTTTTGCTTTTACTATCTTTATCCACACTTTTCTCTTTTACTTTATCCATACTTCTCCAGTCTGTGGAACCCCCTGCCATATCCACAGCCCTAGTTATGTGATTCGCTAGGATCCAGGTCCCATCATGGTTCAGGTGAAGGCCATCCCAATAGAGCAGCTCCCTCCTTCCCCAATACTGGTGACAATTTCCCATGAATTCAAACCCACTTCTCCCACATCAATCCTTGAGCCACGCATTTAACTCTCTAATCTACTTGGCCCAATGCCAATTTGCACGTGGCTCAGGTAGTAATCCAGAGGTGACCACCTTTTTGGTTCTGCTTTTTAATTTAGTCCCTAGCTGCTCAAATTCCCTCAGCAGAACCTCTTTCCTCGTTCTACCCATGTCATTGGTGCGCACATGGACCACATCAAATGGATCTTTCCCCTCCCACAGCAAATTCCTCTTCAGGCCAGATAAGATGTCCTGAACCCTGGAACCAGGCAGGCAACACACCCTTCGGGATGCTCTATCCACACGACAGAGAACTTTGCCTATTCCCCTGACTATACTATCCCCAATTACCACCACACTTCTCTTCTTTCCATCCTTTTGAGTGGCTCCCTGAACTACGGTGCCACAGTTAGGGTGCTGATCCTTCCTACAGCCCCCACTCTCATCCACACAGGGAGCAAGAATCTCAGACCTGTTGGACTAGCTCGAGGGCTGAGGCTCCTCCAGCACTGTCTCTTGGATCCCACTATCCACCACACTTACAGTCACACCCTCTTGACCCTGATCACAGACCGAATTTGAGGCAGCTAATCTAATGGGTGTGACTACCTCCTGAAACAGAGAATCCAGGTAACTCTCCCCCTCCCTGATGTGCCACAGTGTTTGAATTTCAGATTCCAGGTCATCAACTTTGAGCCCAAGATCCTCAAGCAGCCAACACTTGCTGCAGATGTGATCACCATCAATATAAGCTGATCCTGCATCTTCCCTACTTCATTTAATTAGTTGTAGTTTGGTGACTTTTCAACCACTACAAAAGCTTTACCCACGACTCACCTCTGCTTCTTCACTGAAGCCTCTTGAGCCAAAGTCAGTAAACTCTGCTCTCTCCACTGGTAAACTACTGTATACCACAAAGGGACTCTTAGTCCCACCTTGTTAGGCCTACAACTTTGCTTATTCTAATTATCAGTTCGCTTTTTTCTTTGAAAAACACACTAAGCCACTCTATTACCGCTAGCTAACTGCTTATGCAGAGGCAAAAAAAAAGCCTTTTGTGCTTAAGCAATGGGAAGGCATATAAATATCTCAGTACTAGTCTTTCTTATACCTAGATGAAGAAATTTCAGCTTGTTCAGTAATTGATGTCTGAAAAGCACAGTGATTGGAAAAAAAAATAAACTGAGCCAGCTCCATCATGGGCACCAGCCTTTCCAGCATTGAGGACATCTTCAATAGGCGACACCTCAAGAACAGCTGAATGTCTGCCTCATTAAACCCCCATGTCCCCTTTTCATTAATACCATTAGAGAGGAGGTACAAGCACACAAAGACACACACTCAGTGTTTTAGGAACAGCTTCTTCCCCTCCACCCGCCATCAGATTTCTGAACAGTTCATGAACACTATCTCACTTTTTTCATAATTTACTTATTTCATACTTCTTATTGTAAGCTATAGTTATTATTTATGTATGGCACAAAACAACAAATTTCATGACATATGTCAGCGATAAAGAATCTGATTCTGACCTGACAGTTGATGAAGTGAAGATGTTGAGATTCTGTTGTATTTTATTTAGACACAGCACGGAGTAGGCCCTTGCAGCTCAGAGCTGTGATGTCCAGCAACGCTCGATTTAACCCCAGCCTAATCACAGGACAATTTACAATGACTAATTAACCTATCAACTGGTACATCTTTGAACTATGGGAGGAAACTAGAGTACCTGGAGGAAACCCACACAGTCACAGGGAGAATGTATAAACTCCTTGCAGACAACAGCAGGAATTGAACCCTGGTCATTGGTACTGTAAAGCGTTGTGCTAACCAGTACACTACCGTGTCATCCTTTTTGGTAACGAAGTGATGTCCTCTGTCACTGGAAACAATGATGTATGGATAACACTGTTGAATGTATCAGATACTGCTACCTTGACCAATCAATTTCTTTGGGAAGAACGCTTGGCAGCCCCACACCTCTCCTGCCCCACCACACCTTCTTCAATAACAGGCTGAAACTACGCAGGGATGATCCACCCTACATAATTATGGACAAGTTCAAATTTAATTATCATTCAACCATGTTAAAAAGGATCAGCCGTGATTGAATGGTGGAGCAGACTCGATGGGCCAAATAGTCTAATTCTGCTCCTATGTCTTATGGTCCTATGGTCTTACAGACGAATACAGCCAAACCAAACAGCATTCCTCTGGTGCCAATGTGCAAAACACAGCACACTGCACACCGCAACATAACACACATCATTACGATTTCAGAAAAAGAGTGTCCAACTTGTTCTTCAATCGAGCGAACGCTGGAGAGAAGCACCGAGTGAAGGAGCCAGTCCCAAACCCAGAATCGATTCCAGTATGCACAGAAGCCTCTCCCACACCGCCACAGCATCTCCTCCCCTGGGCAACTGCAGCAGACGACCCCATGCCCCAGGCCTGGGCCTTGCCACAACCAATGCAATGCAGTTCCCCCACTGCCATTCTCACAAGTGAACCTTTGAACCGGACTTGCAGTGATCTATGTTACAACAATCCTGTACTTACCTCCATCTGCAATTTGATGATCTCACTCTGCTTCTCCCTCTCTTGAGAAGATAACTGTCTGTTCAGTCGCTGAATCTCTGCCTCCTTTTTATCAATAACGCTGTTGAGTTCAGCTTCCTTTACTTCAACTGGCAAAAATTTAATGACAAGTTCAGAAAAACAGAGAGAGGGCAAAGCAAAGAAACAAGGTAAACATGAGCAGATAAAAGCATGCAACTCTTCAAGCCTTCTCCACCATTCAGCACTGACATGGCTGATTCTCTATCTCAATACCGCGTACCCGCAAACAGTCATAGAGGCATAGTGTGCTGCAACACAGAAACAGGTCCTTCAGCCCATCTAGTCCATGCCCAATTATTATTCTGCATAATCCTTTTGACAAGGTCCCACACAGGAGATTAGTGTGCAAACTTAAAGCACACGGTATTGGGGGTATGGTAATAATGTGGATAGAGAATTGGTTGGCAGACAGGAAGCAAAGAGTGGGAATAAACGGGACCTTTTCAGAATGGCAGGCAGTGATTAGTGGGGTATCGCAAGGATCAGTGCTGGGACCCCAGTTGTTTACAATATATATTAATGACTTAGACAAGGGAATTAAATGCAGCATCTCCAAGTTTGCGGATGACACAAAGCTGGGTGGCAGTGTTAGCTGTGAGGAGGATGCTAAGAGGATGCAGGGTGACTTGGATAGGTTAGGTGAGTGGGCAAATTCATGGCAGATGCAATTTAATGTTGATAAATGTGAGGTTATCCACTTTGGTGGCAAGAGCAGGAAAACAGATTATTATCTGAATGGTGGCCGATTAGGAAAAGGGGAGGTGCAACGAGACCTGGGTGTCATTATACACCAGTCAGTGAAAGTGGCCATGCAGGTACAGCAGGCGGTGAAAAAGGCGAATGGTATGCTGGCATTCATAGCAAGAGGATTCGAGTACAGGAGCAGGGAGGTACTACTGCAGTTGTACAAGGCCTTGGTGAGACCACACCTGGAGTATTGTGTGCAGTTTTGGTCCCCTAATCTGAGGAAAGACATTCTTGCATAGAGGGGGTATAAAGAAGGTTCACCAGATTGATTCCTGGGATGGCAGGACTTTCATATGAAGAAAGACTGGATTGACTAGGCTTATACTCGTTGGAATTTAGAAGATTGAGGGGGGATCTTGTTGAAACGTATAAAATTCTAAAGGAATTGGACAGGCTAGATGCAGGAAGATTGTTCCTGAGGTTGGGCAAGTCCAGAACAAGGGGTCACAGTTTAAGGATAAAGGGGAAGCCTTTTAGGACTGAGATGAGGAAAAACTTCTTCACACAGAGAGTGGTGAATCTGTGGAATTCTCTGCCACAGGAAACAGTTGAGGCCAGTTCATTGGCTATATTTAAGAGGGAGTTAAATATGGCCCTTGTGACTAAAGGGATCAGGGGTATGGAGGGAAGGCTGGTACAGGGTTCTGAGTTGGATGATCAGCCATGATCGTACTGAATGGCGGTGCAGGCTCGAAGGGCCGAATGGCCTACTCCTGCACCTATTTTCTATGTTTCTAATCCTATTGACTGATACCCATAACTCTCCCATCAATGTACATCCATGATCTTCAGTCCAGGAACAGGACTTCTTCAATTTGTAGAAGTGAACGGGAAGGGGAGTGTGGGCACATATCACTGTGTACTGTATTGAGGAATGTACTTACACCGCCTGTTCAAGTTTTGCTGAATCTCGGCCCGCTCCAACTGTTGCTCCTGCTCCATCGTTTTCAGCTGTAATACCAAACTCTTGACATGGTCCTTTTCCTCCTATAAGGATATCGTGATCAAGCTCAAAGCCATAAGACATAAGACGTAGGAGCAGAATTAGGCCATCCAGCCAATTGAGTCTGCTCCATCATCCCATCATGGCTGATTCTGGATCCCATTCAACCCCACACATCTACCTTCTTGCCACATCCTTTGATGCCCTGACTGATCAGGAAACTATGAACTTCTGCCTTAAATATCCCCACAGACTTGGCTTCCACCGCTCTCATTCCACAGATTCACTACTCTCTGGCTAAAAAACTTCCTTCTTATCTGTGTTCAAAAAGGTCTCCCCTCAGTTTTGAGGCTGTGCCCTCTAGTTCTGGAGACCCCCACCATGGGAAACATCCTCTCCACATCCACCCTATCTAGTCCTTTCAACATTCAGTAGGTTTCAATGAGAACCCCCCCGCATTCCAAATTTCAGTGTTAAGGGGAGAAGTCTGGGGAGTGGAGCTGAGGAGGGGGATAAAGGATCAGCCATGACTGAATGGTGGAGCAAACTCAATGGGCCAATTCTGCTATTATGTCTAATGGTGTTATAAAATCCAGGCAAGCATATACTGCAGATAGAGCACAGACAGCTCAGGCAAGAAAGGTCTTTGAAGAGCATAGATTCCCTTTGTACACCAGGGGTCTCGTAATGGGATAAGTGATCCAAGGCACATGCACCACCTAAGGAACAATTGTCATTGGTTGTCAGCTTGTTGTTTCTGTTGACTTTTAACATTTCTAATGTGAATGGTGATTGATCATGCAATAAGGAATTCAAACATACACAGTCTACCAAATATCCATAACTGATAAGCCAATTCTGTATACGAATAGCAGTTTTCTGTCCTGGCTTCAGAACAGCATGGTGAGAGGGACCCCACTGTTCTCACTGTGCACAAGTAAAATAAAGTATGTGTGCTCAGGGCCCTGTTATTTCAGCTATTTTAAAATAACATAAGTGTAAGTTGATGCTTTGGTGAAGACCCTGCATCAGGAGTTTCAGTTTCAGAGAATGATGTTTGACCTGCTACATTCTTCCAGTTCTCTGCTCTTTTTGGTCCAGATTTCATATCTGCAGTCAGTTTTGTTTTTGCCACAAAGTCAAACTTTGTGTAAGCCTCAGCTCGTGTTCGTCTAGGGGAAGCGGCCTTCAGCCCTGCCAAACTGTGCAATCAAGTTTGTGTGGATGCTGTGTAATGTACCCCAGTACAGACCCACAATGCAAAAATCAGACAGTACACAATAAGCGATTAAATAATCACACTTTATAAATCTTACTGTGACTATGTGGTTAGTAGAGAAACAAAACATAAAAGAAAAAGACGCCACTTATATTTTGTTTTAAACAGTCTGTGCACAAATAAATTTGTTGGAGCTCACGGAACCAGGTCTCCTTTCCACCAATCGACCTCCTCCAAACTCCGCCAACCCTTGGCTGGGACCGCCCCCGGTGGTCTACCAGAGCGTTCCGAGTGCGTTCTTCTTCTTCTCCTCTCCTCGACGAAAAGACCGTGAACAAGCTCGGTTCCCAGACATACAAGATAGAATAACATGCTTTCCCCCCCACCATTGGTTAGTTCCCTGTTATCTGTAGTTATAACCCGAACATCTCAGCTAGAGAAAAACCTATTACCTCAGCAGTTAGCATTACAGAGAACCCCCTTACATTTGTTAAAGCTGTAACCGAAGAAATAATTTTCTCGATGGTTATAGTGAGAACTTTGAAATAATGCGATTAATATAGGCATCTGGAGATGCAGGACCCCCTTTAAATACACAGTGAAGCCAATGTTAAAGTAAAGTCAAACATAATGAAAGTAGATTATCAGATGATAATCTGTACTTGCTATACTAGTTAATCGTACAGAATATCATATAAGGAATAAATTGACATGTGCAATTGCTAACTTGTAATAAAATCACAAGTGTGTAAATTTAATCCTCACCGGCTGAGTGGACAATCACAGCCAGAGGAACGGAGTAAAGTTGCATTTTGAACATCCTACCTGTTCAACCATTTTTAACTTCTCTTCTAAGAAGTTGATCCTTCTTTTCAGCTTTTCATTTTCATCTGCAAACACCGTGATTTTTAAAAATACATGAATTTATTTCAATGGTAATTTGGATCATGTTTAGCTGCAAGCACTCATTCAGATGCTTACAAGGTCATGTGTAAATCCGAACACACTCCCCACAACACACGTGCTGATTCCCACACAAGCATAACTCACAGAAGCAGCAATCCACTAACCTCTACACAGACACATAAACCCCCTTCCCCACACAATTAGTACATTTGCAAATAACTAAGAAATTGGTGGTGTTTGAGGAAGGTTGTCTAATTCTACAACAGATCATTTGGAAAATTGAGTGAAGCAGTGGCAGATAGAATTTAATCCTGAAAACTATAAACTGGTGAATTTTAGGAAGGCAAATAGGAGTAGAAAATACACAGTACATGGTGTGGAAGAATGTTGAACAGAGAGACTGGTATTCATGTCCATAAAATACAGAACAGTTCAGCACAGTGCGGGCCCTTTGGGAGTGATTTTTCCTATAGTGGGTGATTTTAGGACCTCAGGACACAGCCTCAGAATAGAGGGACGATTATTTAACATAGAGATGCAGAGAAATTTCTTCAGCAAGATGGTGGCGAATCAGTGGAATTCATTGCCACAATCAGATGTGGAGACCAAGTCATTGGGTAGATTTAAAGCAGAGGTTGATAGGTTCTTGATTAGTCAGGGCATCAGAGTTATGGGGAGAAGGCAGGAGAACAGGGTTGGGAGGGATAATAAGTCAGCCATGATGGAATGGTAAAGCAGATAATGAGCTGAATGGCCTAATTATGATAATTATGCTTTTACAGTATGTCTTATGGTCTTACGGAATGGAGACCCAGAAGCCTGTCCTGTGGTTGAAGGAGTGTGTGTGTGCATGTGTGTGTGCGTGTGTGTGTGCGTGTGTTAGTGTTATATATCTAAAGGGTTTGTTTTGCTGTTGTTGTTTTGATGCTTTGTGTGTTCTGTTTTGTTGAGTCTTGTGCTGAGTGTGGGAGTCGTGCAATGTTGGCACCAGAATGTGTGGGCTTTGCCCCAGCACCTTGCGCATTTCAGTGCATCTTCCGATGTACATCTGATAAATAACTGTCTCTGAATGAAACAAGGTAAAGGAAAGATGGAGGTGGTGGGGTGGAAGAGGATGAAGGTGGAGACAGCTGCACGAGGGTGGCTAGTGGGAGCACTATGGCTACCAATGCTGGAATCTGAGAAGGAAGGAAGGTGAACCAAATGAAAGAGGAACCAGTGGTTGAAATGTGTGGATAGACGGTGGATAGTACCAATCAGGAGAAGGGAATGAACATGGGCGATGGGGACTGGAGGAGACTTATGGAAAGTGGTCCAAAATGAAATGGTCTGGGGTGGATGAGAAGGAATAATAACACAGGAGATAAGGGTTACCAGTGGGTTGTCGATACCCAGGTGGAAATACAAGGTACTTTTTAATTCCACATCCCATTCCCATTCTGATATGTCTATCCACGGCCTCCTCTACTGTAAAGATGAAGCCACACTCAGGTTGGAGGAACAACACCTTATATTCCGTCTGGGTAGCCTCCAACCTGATGGCATGAACGTCGACTTCTCTAACTTCCGCTAATGCCCCACCTCCCCGTCGTACCCTATCCGTTATTTATTTATATACACACATTCTTTCTCTCTTTCCTCCCTCTGTCCCTCTGACTATACCCCTTCCCCATCCTCTGGGCTTTCCCCCCTCCCCCTTTTCCTTCTCCCTGGGCCTCCTGTCCTATGATCCTCTCATATCCCTTTGCCAATCACCTGTCCAGCTCTTGGCTCCATCCCTTCCCCTCCTGTCTTCTCCTATCATTTTTGATCTCCCCCTCCCCCTCCCACTTTCAAATCTCTTACTAGCTCTTCCTTCAGTTAGTCCTGACGAAGGGTCTCGGCCTGAAATGTCGACTGTACCTCTTCCTAGAGATGCTGCCTGGCCTGCTGTGTTCACTAGCAACTTTGATGTGTGTTGTGACTATTCATTAGGACTCAGCTTGGCAGTGGAGAAAGAGAAGCGTAGATTTGTCAGAGTGAGAAAGAGTGTTGAAATGGATCCCACCCATCTGGGAGCTGAGGATAACCACTTCTGTATGGGAAATGGCATATTTATACTTTTCCCAAATGAGGTTCAGTGCACTGTGCATTACTTCACTGAATTCACATCCAGCACTGGCCATTTTCACCCCACTGAGAGTAGTTGCAGTGTTTCTGTTTTTTCAGAAGATGGCAGTGTTGGATGTCCTTGCATCAATGCTGGCAGTAAATGCAACCCACCTCTCGATCTATAAGACCAGGAGACCACAAGACAAAGGAGCAGAATTAGGTCATCCAGCCCATCGAGTCTGCTCCACCATTCCATCATGGCTGATTCTGGATCCTATTCAACCCTATACGCCTGCCTTCTTACCATATCCTTTTACGCCTTGACTGATCAAGAAACAATCAACTTCTGTCTTAAATATACCCCCGGACTTGGCCTCCACCACAGTCCGTGGCAGAACATTCCACAGATTCACTACTCTGTGGTTAAAAAAAATTCCTCCTTCCCTCTGCTGTCCAAGGCGCCCCTCAATTTTGAGGCCATGCCCTCTAGTTCTGGATACCCGCACCACAGGGAACATCCTCTCCACATCCACCCTATCTAGACCTTTTAGCATTTGGTAGGTTTCAATGAGATACCTACACATTCTTCTAAATTCCAGTGAGTACAGGCCCAAAGCTGCCAAACACTCCTCAAATGTTAACCCTTCATTCATGGAGTCATCCTCGTGAAACTCCTCTGGACTCTCTCCAATGAGATCACATCCCTTCTGAGATAGGGGGCCCAAAACAGTTGACAATCTCCTAAGTGTGGCCTGACTAGTGTCTTGTAAAGGCTGAGCATTATCTCCTTGCTTTTATATTCTATTCTCCTTGAAATAAATACCAACATTGCATTTGCCTCCTTTACTATAGATTCAACCTTCTGGGACTATTGCATGAGGACTCCCAAGTCCCCCTGCGTATTGAACCTTCTGATATTTGAACCTTCTCCCCAGTTAGATAATAGTCCGCACGATTGCTGCTTTTACCAAAATCATACATTTCCCAACACTGTATTCCATTTGTCACTTTTTGCCCATTCTTCCAATTTATCCAAGTCCTGCTGCAATTGCTTTGCTTCCTCAGCACTACCTACCCCTCCACCTATCTTTGTATCATCCACAATCTTTGCCACAAAGCCATCAGTTCCATTCTCCAAATCATTGACAAATAATGTGAAAAGCAGCAGTCCCAATACTTACCCCTGAGGAACACCACAAGTAATTGGCAGTCAACCAGAAAAGTATAGATACATAGAATAGTACAGCACAGTACAGGTCCTTCGGCCCACAATGTTGTGCCAACCCTTAAACCCTGCCTCCCACATAACCCTCCCACCTTAAATTTCGCCATATACGTATCTAGTAGTCTCTTAAATTTCACTAGTGTATCTGCCCCCATCACTGACTCAGGCAGTGCATTCCACACACCAACCACTCTCTGAGTGAAAAACCTTCCACTAATATCCCCCTTGAACTTTCCACTCCTTACCTCAAAGCCATGTCCTCTTGTACTGAGTAGTGGTGCCCTGGGGAAGAGGTGCTGGCTGTCCACTCTATCTATTCCTCTTATTATCTTGTACACCTCTATCATGTCTCCTCTTATCCTCCTTCTCTCCAAAGAGTAAAGCCCTAGCTCCCTTAATCTCTGATCATAATGCATACTCTCTAAACCAGGCAGCATCCTGGGAAATCTCCTCTGTACCCTTTCCAATGCTTCCACATCCTTCCTATAGTGAGGTGACCAGAACTGGACACAGTACTCCAAGTGTGGCCTAACCAGTTTTATAGAGCTGCATCATTACATCGCGACTCTTAAACTCTATCCCTCGACTTATGAAAACTAACACCTCATAAGCTTTCTTAACTACCCTATCTACCTGTGAAGCAACTTTCAGGGATCTGTGGACATGTACCCCGAGATCCCTCTGCTCCACCACACTACCAAGTATCCTGCCATTTACTTTGTACTCTGCCTTGGAGTTTGTCCTTCCAAAGTGTACCACCTCACACTTCTCCAGGTTGAACTCCATCTGCCACTTCTCAGCCCACTTCTGCATCCTATCAATGTCTCTCTGCAATCTTCGACAATCCTCTACACTATCCACAACACCACCAACCTTTGTGTCATCTGCAAATTTGCCAACCCACCCTTCTACCCCCACATCCAGGTCGTTAATAAAAATCACGAGAAGTAGAGGTCCCAGAACAGATCCTTGTGGGACACCACTACTCACAACCCTCCAATCCGAATGTACTCCCTCCACCATGACCCTCTGCTTTCTGCAGGCAAGCCAATTCTGAATCCACCTGGCCAAACTTCCCTGGATCCCACGCCTTCTGACTTTCTGAATAAGCCTACCGTGTGGAACCTTGTCAAATGCCTTACTAAAATCCCTATAGATCACATCCACTGCACTACCCTCATCTATCTGCCTGGTCACCTCCTCAAAGAACTCTATCAGGCTTGTTAGACACGATCTGCCTTTCACAAAGCCATGCTGACTGTCCCTGATCAGACCATGATTCTCTAAATGCCTATAGATTCTATCTCTAAGGATCTTTTCCAACAGCTTTCCACCACAGACATAAAGCTCACCAGTCTATAATTACCCAGACTATCCCTACTAACTTTCTTGAACAAGGGGACAACATTCGCCTTCCTCCAATCCTCCGGTACCATTCCCATGGACAACGAGGACATAAAGATCCTAGCCAGAGGCTCAGCAATCTCTTCCCTCGCCTCGTGGAGCAGCCTGGGGAATATTCCGTCAGGCCCCAGAGACTTATCCATCCTGATGTATCTTAACAACTCCAACATCTCTTCTCCCTTAATATCAACATGCTCCAGAACATCAACCTCACTCATATTGTCCTCACCGTCATCAAGTTCCCTCTCATTGGTGAATATCGAAGAGAAGTATTCATTGAGGACCTCGCTCACTTCCACAGCCTCCAGGCACATCTTCCCACCTTTATCTCTAATAGGACCGACCTTCACTCCTGTCATCCTTTTGTTCTTCACATAATTGAAGAATGCCTTGGGGTTTTCCTTTACCCTATTCACCAAGGCCTTCTCATGCCCCCTTCTTGCTCTCCTCAGCCCCTTCTTAAGCTCCATTCTTGCTACCCTATATTCCTCAATAGACCCATCTGATCCTTGCTTCCTAAATCTCATGTATGCTGCCTTCTTCCACCTGACTAGATTTTCCACCTCACTTGTCACCCATGGTTCCTTCACCCTACCATTCTTTATCTTCCTCACCGGGACAAATTTATCCCTAACATCCTGCAAGAGATTCCTAAACATCGACCACATGTCCATAGTACATTTCCCTGCAAAAACATCATCCCAATTCACACCCGCAAGTTCTAGCCTTATAGCCTCATAATTTGCCCTTCCCCAATTAAAAAATTTCCTGTCCTCTCTGACTCTATCCTTTTCCATGATAATGCTGAAGGCCAGGGAGCAGTGGTCACTCTCCCCCAGATGCTCACCCACTGAGAGATCTGTGACCTGACCCAGTTCATTACCCAATACTAGATCTAGTATGGCATTCTCCCTGGTCGGCCTGTTAACATACTGTGACAGGAATCCGTCCTGGACACACTTAACAAACTCTGCCCCATCTAAACCATTGGAACTAATCAGGTGCCAATCAATATTAGGGAAGTTAAAGTCACCCATGATAATAACCCTGTTATTTTTGCACCTTTCCAAAATCTGCCTCCCAATCTGCTCCTCGGTATCTCTGCTGATACCAGGGGGCCTATAGAATACTCCCAATAGAGTAACTGCTCCCTTCCTGTTCCTGACTTCCACCCATACTGACTCAAAACAGGATCCTGCTACATTACCCACCCTTTCTGTAGCTGTAAAAGTATCGCTGACCAGTAATGCCACCCTTCTCCCCTTTTCCCCCCTCTCTATCCCTTTTAAAGCACTGAAATCCAGGAATATTGAGAATCCATTCCTGCTCTGGTGCCGGGCAAGTCTTTGTAATGGCCACTACATCATAATTCCATGTATGTATCCCAAGCTGTCAGTTCATCACCTTCGTTCCTGATACTTCTTGTATTGAAGTACACACACTTTAGCCCTTCTACCTTACTACCTTTACACCCTTTATTCTGCTTCTCTTTCCTCAAAGCCTCTTTATATGTTAGATCTGGCTTTACTTCATGCACTATACTTGCAGTTCTCACATGACCTTTATCCTCCTCCACTTCATTATCTGCTCTAACACTCTGGTTCCCCTCCCCCTGCAAATCTAGTTTAAACCTCCCGGAGCAGCGCTAGCAAACCTTCCCACAAGGATGTTAGTCCCCCTCCAGTTCAGGCTCCTTTTATTCCTACTCGCTGCCTCCTGAAAAATCAGCCATTCCTCTATCCATGCCTGTATCTTTCCTGTAATGCCATAGGATTTTATCCTGTTAAGCAGCTTCATGTGTGGCACCTTATCAAATGCCTTCTGAAAATCCAAGTAAATGACATCCACTACCTCTCCTTTGTCCACTCTGCTTGTTACTTCCTTGAAGAATTCTAACAGATTTGTCAGGCACGATTTCCCTTGACAGAAACCATAATGACTTTGACTTATTTTATCATTAGTCTCCAAGTAACCGAAATTTCATCCTTAATAACAGACTCCAACACTTTCCCAACCACTGAGATTAAGCTACCAGGCTTATAATTTCCTTTCTTTTGCCTTCCTCCCTTCTTAAAGAGTGGAGTAACATTTCCAATCTTCCAGTCCTCCAGAACCATGCCAGAATCAAGTGATTCTTGAAAGAGCATGACCAATGCATCCCTTATCTCTTCAGGAACCTCTCTCGGGACTCTGGGACGTAGTGCATCAGATCCAGGCGACGTGTCCACCTTAAGACCTTTGAGTTTGCCTTGTACTTTTTCCTTTGTAATAGCAATGGCACTCGCTCCTGCTTCCTGACACTTACGGACCTCCGGCACACTGCTCATGCCTTCCAGAGTGAAGACAGATGCAAAGTTCCCATTAAGTTCACCGGCTATTTCTTTACTCCCCACTCCCCATTACTAGTTCAACAGCATCATTTTCCAGTGACCCAATATCAACTCTTACCTCCCTTTATTGTTTATGTAGCCCCCCGGCCACCCTCAGGGTCGCTCGGCTCACTGTCGTCTAGGGAAATAGCCTCGGCCCCACCAAACTGGGTAATTAGTTTGTGTGGATGCTGTGTGATGTACCCCACCCCACCCAAATAACAGACAATACACCAGATGCAATTAAATGATATACAGTTTATAGATATTTCTGGAACTATATAATTAAAAGAGAATAAAATATAAAAGGAAAATAAAAGGCGCCACACTTATCAAATTTCAATCTCTTCGTGCACAAAAACCGTTGGAGCTCAAGGACCTTCTTCTTCACCCTGCGACCCCCTCGGACCACCTCGACCGGCCGCCTGGGACCAACAACGGTGGTCAACCAGACGCTCCACACGAATCCGTCTCCGTCTCCTTGCCGAACGTCCCGCTCGGGGTCCGACCCCGTTAGCGGACTCACAGCACCTCGTCCATCCTCTGTCTCGCTCTCCCGCCTTCTGCCCCCAAAACCCCGCGCATACAGTATCTTCAAATACACCAAAACCATAACGACTATCCCCATTGGTTAATAACGTATTTCTTATCACCCTCTAAACCACAACAAGCTGCTAGCACAAACTTTCTCAGCGTTTAAGACAACAAAGCCGCATTCCCCAGATTAACATAACAAAGACGCTATTTTAATTAGCCTCCGCAGTAACATAAAAATCGAAACCCCCTTGCATTTATATAACTGAAAATACTTCTGGTATCCTTCTTTATGTTACTGGCTAGTCTGCCCTTATAGTTAACCTTTTCCTTCTTGTAGCTTTTTTAGTTGACTTTTGTTGAAGCTTCGCAATCATCAAACTTCCTACTCACTTTTGCTACCTTATATGCCCTTTCCTCGGCTCTTATGCAGTCCTTAACTTACTTTGTCAAGCCATGGTTGGCTACCCCTGCCATTCGGGACATACTGTCTCTATCCTGCGCCTTGTGAACTATTCCTAGAAACTTCAGCCATCTCAGCTCTGCCATCATCCCTGCCAGTATCCTCCTCCAATTCACCTAGACAAGCTCCTCTCTCATGCCTCTGTAATTCCCTTTATTCCATTGCGATACTGATACATGTGAGTTCTGCTTCTCCCTCTTAAATTGCAGTATGAAATCAATCATATTATGATCACTACCTCCTAAGGATTCCTTTACATAAGATCTAGGTTATTAACAACGCCCAGTTTAAGATAGCCTTTCCCTGAGTAGGCTCAAGTACAAGCTGCTCTGAAAACCATCTCGTAGGCATTCAAAAAATTCCCTCTCTTGCAATCCCACACCAACCTGATTTTCCCAATCCCCTTGCATATTGAAGTCCCCATTACAATTGTGACATTACCCTTATTACACACCTTTTCCAGCTCCCTTTGCAAACTCAACCCAACATCTTGACTATTTGGAGGCCAATATATGATTCCCATACTGGTTTTTTCACCCTTGCATTTTCTTAACTCCACCCAACATCCTCTGACCTTTGTCTCCTCTTTCTAAAGGTCTAATTCCATCTCTTGCCTACAGAGCCACACCACCGCCTATGCCATCCTACCTGTCTTTTTGATACAAAGTATATCCTTTGATGTTAAGCTCCTCACAATGGCCTTCTCCAGCCATGACTTAGTGATGCCCACAATCTCTAACTGCGCCACAAGTTCGTCCAGCTTATTCCGAATGCTACTCGCATTTAAATACTGCACCTTCAGTCCTGCGTTCTTTGCCATTTTGATTTTAACTCTTTGCCCTGTATGCATTTGCACCCAATCATTGGCTTGTCTTTCCTTATATTCATGTTACACTTATCATCCTCTTGTAAGCCTGTTGGCTCATCTTCAGCTCTATCATCCTGGTTCCCATACCCCTGCCATACTAGTTTAAACCACTCCCAACAGCTCTAGTAAACCTGCCCGCAAGAATATTGATCCCCCTCGGACTCAAGTGCAACCTGTCCTTTTTGTACAGGTCCCACCTGTCCCAGAAGAGTTACTAATTATCCAGAAATCTGAATCCCTGCCCCCGCTCCAATTCTTCAGTCACACCTTTATCTGCCACCTCATTCTATTCCTATCCTCACTGTCATGTGGCACAGGCAGCAATCCTAAGATTACTGCCTTCAAGACCCACTTCTCAGATTCCTTCCTAACACCCTGTATTCTTTTTTCAGTACCTCCTCCCTTTTTCTACCTATGTCATTGGTTCCAATATATACCACGACTTGTGGCTGTTCATCCTCCCTTTTCAGGGTGTTGTGGACTCGTTCAGAAATATCGTATAAAACCATAAGACCATAAGATGTTGGAACAGAATTAGACCATATGGCCTATCAATTCTGCTCTGCCATTTCATCATGGCTAATCCAATTTTCCTCTCAGCCCCATTCTCCCCGTATCCCTTCATGCCCTGACCAATCAAGAATCTATCCGCCTCTGCCTTAAATACACCCAATGACCTGGCCTCCACAGCTGCCTGTGTCAAAGAATTCCACAGATTCACCATTCTCTGGCTAAAAGAAATTCCTCCTCATCTCCTTTCTAAACGGACACCCCTCTATTCTGAGGCTGTGTCCTCTGGTCTCAGATTCTCCCACCATAGGAAACATCCTCTTCACATCCATCCTATCAAGGCCTTTCACCATCTGATAGATTTCAATGAGGTCAACCCTCATTTTTCTCAATTCTAGCGAATACAGGCCCAGATCCGTCAAATGCTCTTCAAATGACAAGCCATTCAATCCTGGAATCATTTCTGTGAACCTCCTTAGAACCTTCTTCAGTTTCAGCACATTCTTTCTCAGATAGGGGGTCCAAACCTGTTCACAATACTCCAAGTGAGGTCTCACCAGTGCTTTACAAAATTTAAAATTACATCTTGCTTTTATAATCTAGTCTTCTTGAAATAAATGCGAACATTGCATTTGCCTTCCTCACCACAGACTCAACCTGCAAATTAACCTTTAGGGAAATCTGCATGAGGATTCTAAAATCCCTTTGCACCTCAGTTTTCTTATATTTTCTCTCCATTTAGAAAATAGTCAACCTTTTCATTTCTTCTACCCAAGTGCATGACCATACACTTCCAACACTGTATTCCATCTGCCATTTCTTTGCCCATTCTCCTAATCTGTCTAAATCCTTCTGTAGCCTCTCTACTTCCTTAAACCTACCTGCTCCTCCACCTATCTTCATATCACCTGCAAACTTTGCAACAAAGCCATCAATTCCATCGTTGACATATAACATAAAAAGAATTGATTCCAACCCAGACCCCTGCGGAACACCACTAGTCACTGGCAGCAAACCAGAAAAGGCTCCCTTTATTCCCACTCTTTGCCTCCTGTCAATCAGCCACTGCTTTATCCATGCTAGAATCTTTCCTATAACACCATGAGCTCGTAGCTTGTTAAGCAGCCTCATGTGTGGCACCTGGTCAAAGGCCTTCTAAGAGTCCAAGTACACAACATCAACCAATTCTCCTTTATCTATCCTGCTTGTTATGTCTTCAGAGAATTCCAACAGATTTGTCAGGCAAGATTTTCTCTTGGGGAAAGCATGCCTACTTTATCATGTACCCAAGCTGCCCTGAGTCCTCATCCTTAATAATCGACTCCAACATCTTCCCAACCACTGAGGTCAGGCTAACTGGCCTATAGTTTCCTCTTTTCTGCCTCTCTCCCTTCTTTAAGAGTGGGTTGATATCAGCAATTTTCCAGTCTTCCTATCCACCTATCACCTACAGCATCTGTCTCACCCTTTTCTATGTACTATCTTCCCTCATCACTCCAGACAAAGGTTCCTGACCTGCAACGTAGATTGTCCATTTTTCTCTACGGATGCTGACCAGCACACTGAGTTCCTCCAGTATTTAGTGTGTTGTTACTAACAACCAGCTGTATAGCTGTGTTGATTTCACTTTAACGTATTATGATCACTAACTTTTTTTTTAAGTTACAGTATGAATTTACCATTGTTATGTGGATAAGCAAGGCAGAGTGCTTTTCTTCATTTCCCCCCCTCCCACTCACCTCCTCACTCCACCTATCATCTACAACCCCTGTTTCCCCCTCCTCACTTTGTCTATACACAGACTACCTTCCTTCTCCACTCACAGTCCTGAGGCAGGGGCTTGATCTGAAATGTCGACAGTTCCTCAACATCTCACCAACCCCCACAGTTGCTGCTCAACTCACTGAGTTCCTCTAGCAAATCAGTTTTTTGCCAAACAGAGTGTCTTTTGCACTATTTATTTACTTTGTAAGTCAGGTTAGTTTTTTCTAGTACTGTACTCCTGCCACAAAACAGATTTCACGATCTGCCATAATAAACCTGGTGGGGTGGTGGAATCTGCCTCTTCCACCACCCCTGGCAGGTTTATTATCGTACGTTAATGCACTGGGACAGTTAAGAGACTATTAGATAGGCACTTGGATGATAAAAAAAATGGAGGGCTATATGGGAGGGAAGGGTTAGATAGATTTTAAAATAGGTTAAAACCTCAGCATAACATCATGGGCAGAAAGGCCTGTACTGTTTTGTGTTCTGTGTTCTATGATTCAGTTTGATGATTGAGGAACATGTTCGAACAGAGTATACCAGACGTCTCGCCCTCAGCTTTCACATGCGGTTAGGCATGGTGGTAGTTGAAGGAGTGGCCTGGAGGCACTAGCAATAGGCTTGAACCACTTCCATGGAGGGACAATATTCAAGACTTTGCTGTCTGAACTGAGCAAGCACCGAAAGGCAGCTCATTGGGTTGATGGGTGGGAAAACCAGATCCTTTGTCTAGAACAGAGTTGGAGAATGGATGACAAGGAAACTAGGAGTAGACAGGGATGTCAGGAGAGCAGTGACTATAATCACTGCTATTATTCTTACAAAGATCACTTAGGGCATGCAAGTTTTCTTCAAGCATTCTTGTTGATTGTGTGGGAAAGTCTGTGCAATATAAACTCTTTCAGTAACCCAGTAACAACTTGCTGCTCATGGTCACTTGGATAGGATATCAGGCAGGCTTCCAGATGCCAAACAAATGGACAGAAGAAAAAGCTGGGTCAAAAGCATTGGTCAAAAACTGCTTCTTAACAATCTGATAAGCAACTTCTGGAAGACGAGTATATTCAAGGGGATTATAATATAGAAATGAAGGTATATGAAGGGGCCACAGCAAAGGATCAGAAAAAGCTGCAGAAAGTTGTTGGACCCATGCATCTCCATCATGGACACTAGCTTTCCCACCATCAAGAACATCTTTAAAAGGTGATGTCTAAAAAAAGGCGGCATCCATCATGGAGGGCCTTCACCATCAAGGACATAACCCCTTTGTATTAATACCATCAGAGAGGAGGTACAGGAGCTGAAGACCCACGTTCAGTGTTTTAGGAACATCTTCTCCCCTGCACCATCAGATTTCTGAACAGTCCATGAACCCATGAACATTACAAGGATGCTGCCTGGATTGGGGAGCATGCCTTATGAGAATAGGTTGAGTGAACTTGGCCTTTTCTCCTTGGAGCAATGGAGGATGAGAGGTGACCTGATAGAAGTGTACAAGATAATGACAGGCATTGATCGTGTGGATAGTCAGAGGCTTTTCCCCAGGGCTAAAATGGTTGCCACAAGAGGGCACAGGTTTAAGGTGCTGGGGAGTAGGCACAGAGGAGATGTCAGGGGTAAGGTTTTTACGCAGAGAGTGGTGAGTGCATGGAATGGGCTGCCGGCAACGATGGTGGAGGCGGATACGATAGGATCTTTTAAGAGACTTTTGGATCGGTACATGGAGCTTAGAAAAATAGAGGGCTATAGGTAACCCTAGGTAATTTCTAAGGTAGGGGCATGTTCGGCACAGTATTGTGGGCCAAAGGGCCTGTATTGTGTTGTAGGTTTTCTATGTTTCTGTTATTACCTCATTATTTTGCTCTCTTTTTGCACTAAATTTTTATATTTCTTATTGTAACTTATAATGATTTTAATGTATTGCACTGTATTGCTGCTGCAAAACAATAAATTTCACCACATATGTCAGCAAAAATAAACCAGATTCTGAGAAGAATTGTTATGGCTTTATAAAGAATTGGTCAGACCACATTTGGTATATCATGAAAAACTTTTGGCCCTGTATCTAAGGGAGGAACCTTCTCCAGAGAAGGTTCACAAGAATGATCCTAGGAATTACAGGGTTACTATGTAAGGGATATTTGGTGTCTCTGGGACTGTATACAGTGGAAATCAATGGTTGAGGGGCAAATTCACTGAAACCTGCCTGATAGTGATAGAATGAACACTACTTCCATTAGCAGGAAAACCAAGCATCAGGAGGTGGCGTATCTGTGGAATACATGTCACAGAGGGCGGTGATGGCCAAGTCATTAGATAAGTTATGGCAGAGATTGATAAGTTCTTGATTAGAATGGAGGATAAGGGTTACAGGAAGAAAGTAGAAGAATGGGTTGAAACTAAAATCAGCCACCACCCAGGACATGCTCTCTTCTTGCTGCTGCCATTAGAAAGAAGGTACAGGAGCCTCAGGACTCACACTAACAGGATCAGGAACAATTATTACACCTCAACCAAAGGGCATAACTTCACTCAGTTTCACTTACCCCATCAATTGAAATGTTCCCACAACCTATGGACTCACTTTCAAAGACTAAAGTGCATAAGAAGATGAATCTCTTGTTTTGCACTGCTAAAACATTGCACATCAATTCAGCATCAGCTCAAACCTCAGTATTAAAACACCTTTTCAGCACAATTCTTATTATGTCAGTGAGTTACAGACACAAAATGTTGGATGAACTCAACCTGTCAGGCAACATCTATGGAAATGAATAAACAGTCAGCATTTTTGCCAGAGAGTCCTGATGAAGCGTCTCGGCCCAAAATGTCAACTGTTTATTTCTCTCCATAGATACTGCCTGAGCTGCTGAGTTCCCTAAGCATTTTTTGTGTGTGTTACTCTGGATTTCCAGCATCTGCAGGATCTCTTGTCAGTGAGTTGTTGATTTTTACCAGATGATTGAGAATGAGGAGAAAAAGAATGGGGTCCAAACACAAACAAGAGAAAATCTGCAAATACTGGAAATCGAAGCAACACACACAAAATGCTGGAGGAACTCAGCGGGCCAGACAACATCTATGGAAAAGAGTAAACAGTCAACGTTTTGGGCCAAGACCCTCCATCAGGGCTGAGAAAAAAGATGAGAAGTCAGATAAGAAGGTGGGGGGAGGGGAGGAAGAAATACAAGGTAGTAGGTGATAGGTGAAAATGGGAGAGTGGGAGGGGTGAAGCAAAGAGCTGGGAAGTCGATCTGAAAGAGATAAAGGGCTGGAGAAAGGGGGATCAGATATGAGAGGAGAGCAGACCATGGAAGAAAGGGAGGGGGGAATAGCACCAGAGGGAGGTGATGGGCAGGTAAGGAGATAAGTGAGAGGGAGAAATGGGGAATGGTGAAGGAGTGGGGGGGGGACATTACCAGAAGTTCAAGAAATCAATGTTCATGCCATCAGGTTGGGGTAGTAGCTAAATCAATGGAACAGCATTTAATTACTTCTAGTCGAATTTACCATGGACTCTCACCTCGTACATCGTATTGTTTTTGGATGGTGTCCTGCAGATCCGTCACCATTCCATGCAATGAAACACATTCTGCAGAGCAAAAATATCCATCACTGGGTAAGAAATACATGTACTAAGGTCACTTTTTCAGCTCTGACTTGGACAGGGGTGGGTTTGGCAGGATACCTGAAGTCTGGCTCCCACACAAGCTTCTGAGAACTGACTCCACAGCATTGCTTTCCCAACCTGGCACTGCTTGGAAACAATCTGCTGGAGGAACTCAGTGGGTCACATGGCATCTGTGAAGGTAAAGGATTGGTTGAAGTTTTGGGTCGAGACCCTGCACAACAACATCTTTGCCTCCACCGATACAGCTTGGCCTATGCAATTCTTTCAGCAGTTTGTGCTGATGCCATGAACATTGATGTATCGAACTTTGGGTAACTTCTCCCCCCTCCCTCTTCTCTCAATTTTACACTTCCCATTCTGGCTTCCCTCTCATCCTTTCTCACCTGGCCAACTCTTCCCTCTGATTCCCCTCTTCCTTTTCTTTCTTCCATAGCCTACTGTCCTCACCTATTTCTTCTCTCATATTTCTTCTTCTTCGGGCTCTTTTACCTATCTCCTTCCAGCTTCTCACATCATTTCCCCCTCCCCCCACTTCCATCCACCTAACTTCCCTTCACCTGGTCTCACCTATCACCTATCAACTGTACTTCTTCCCCTCCCCGCACCTTCTTATTCTGGCTTCTACTCACTTCCTTTCCAGTCCTGATGAAGGATTTCAGCCTGAAATGTCGACTGTTTATTCCCCTTCATAGATGCTGCCTGACTTGCTGAGTCCATCCAGCATTTTGTGTGTGTTCCTCAAGAGTTCCAGCATCTGCAGAAGCTCATGTCCAGTAGAGTCATAAAACACTACAGCACAGAAACAGTCCATTCGGCCCATCCACCATCTGCTGAAACATTTAATCTACCTAGTCCCATCAACCTGCAACCCACAGAAATTACTGTTTCTTGTGTCTCCTCAGAAAGGTTAGGTAAGGAGTACTGCAGAAGAAACTAAGCACAAGAGCAGAGCTGAAGACTTCTACGGGACACTGTAAGGGCAAGGTCCCAATCTGTTTGGGAGGAAGGTTGGATCACCACCCTCTTAAGTAGATAGTGCTGAGTTTGGGGAGACACTGAAGGCAGATGTCATGGATTCCAGTCTCATGTCATTACCACTTAGCTTCAGAAAAAGGTAGCTTTAAGTTGAATGTTCAATCTGGGAACACCAACATTCAATCAAATTCAAACCAACCATATCTTTTTGGAGATTAAAATTTCACCCATTCATACTACCAAGACAAAATGGGTTGATTGGGGCCTGAGTATTTGACTTGATTATCCTTGGGGGCCAGAAGTACCTGTGTGAAGTCTTTAGGTAGTAAATTCAATGAATCACAGAATTGTTCTAGCTTAGGAGCTCATTTGACTCATGAAATCTATGCTGGCCCAGCAGATTATTTTCCAACAATGCCTACCCAAATGCATCTTGTAAAACCATGCTTGATTCTCCTTCTACACACCTTTATCAACAGTGTTGTAGATCAGAAAGAAACTGATGCAAAACAATTGTTTTCCTTACATCCAACTTGCTGAAAGTTTTATCCCATCTGCTCTGCCATCAGATTGCAGAACAGTCTGTAAACCCATCAACAATCCCTCATAAAAATTGCTAGTGAACGCAGCAGGCCAGGCAGCATCTCTAGGAAGAGGTACAGTCGACGTTTCGGGCCGAGACCCTTCGTCACGACTAACTGAAAGAAGAGATAGTAAGAGATTTGCAAGTGGGAGGGGGAGGGGGAGATCTGAAATGATAGGAGAAGACAGGAGAGGGAGGGATGGAGCTAAGAGCTGGAAAGTTGACTGACAAAAGGGATACAAAGCTGGAGAAGGGAGAGGATCATGGGACAGGAAGCCTAGGGAGAAAGAAACGGGAAGGGGAGCCCAGAGGATCGCGAGCAGGCAAGGAGTTATAGTGAGAGGAACAGAGGCAGAAAAAAGAGAGAGAGAAAAAAAGGGGAAAATAATAATAAATAATAAATAAATAAATAAGGGATGGGGACCTCGACACTGTTTTATCCCCCCTTGTTCAAAGTTGCACAGAGCATCAGATGGACAACATTCACAAATAAACATAGAAAGCCTACAGCATAATACAGCCCCTTCGGCCCACAAAGCTGTGCCGAACACGTCTTTACCTGAGAAATTAGCTAGGGTGACCCATAGCCCTCTATTTTTCTAAGGTCCATGGACCTATCTAGGAGTCTCTTAAAAGACCCTATTGTATCCACCTCCACCACCATCGCCGGCAGCCCATTCCACACACACACCACTCTCTGCACAAAAAAACTTAACCCTGTCATCTCCTCTGTACCTACTTCCATGCACTTTAAATCTGTGTCCTCTTGTGGCAGCCATTTCAGCCCTGGGAAAAAGCCTCTGACTATCCACATGATCAATGCCTCTCATCACCTTATACACCTCTATCAGATCACCTCGCATCCTCCGTTACTCCAAGGAGAAAAAGCCGAGTTCACTCAACCTATTCTCATAATTCATGCTCCCCAATCCAGGCAACATCCTTGTAAATCTCCTCTGCACCCTTTCTATGGCTTCCACATCCTTCCTGTAATGAGGCGACCAGAACTGAGCACAGTACTCCAAGTGGGGTCTGACCAGGGTCCTATATAGCTGCAACATTAATCAACATTAAATGTTGAAATCCAGCTTGCATGCACCACTTGCACTGGTGGCTCATTCCTCGCTCATGACCCTCTGAGTGAAGATCACCCTCCCCCCATGTTCCCCTTAAACTTTTGAACTTTCACCCTTAACCTATGACCTCAAGTTGTAGTTCCATCCAACCTCAGTGGAAAAAGTCTGCTTGCATTTACCCTATCCATATCTCTCATAATTTTGTACACCTCTATCAAATTTCCCCTCAATCTTCCACATTCCAAGAAATAAAGTCTAACCTATTCAATCTTTCCTTATAACTCAGGTCCTCCAGACGCAGCAACATTCTTGTAAATTTTCTCTGTACTTTCACTCTTATTAATATATTTCCATAGGTAAGTGACCAAAACTGCACATAATACTCCAAATTAGGCCTCACTAACATCTGCGACATAGGCCTCACCAACATCTGCAACATATCATCCCATCTCCTGTATTCAATACTTTGATTTATGAAGGTCAAACTGGCAAAAACTGAATTATGGACCTGTATTCACAGATCCCTTTGTTGTACTGCACTCCTCAGTGCCCTACCACACTGTGTAAGTCTACTCGGGTTGGTACTACTAAAGTGCAACACCTCACACTTGTCTACATTAAATTCTATCTACTATTTTTCAGTCCAATTTTCCAGCTGGCCCAGATCTCGCTGCAAGTTCTGATAGTCTTCCAGTACACCCCCAAACTTGCTGTTATTGCAAATTTGCTGATCCAGTTAACCACATTATCTTTCAGATGACTGATATAGATGACAAACAACAATGGACTCAGCACTGATCCCTGTGGCACTCCACTAGTCACAGGCCACCAGTCAGAGAGACAACCATCTACTGCCACTCTTTGGCTTCTCCCACAAAGCCAATGTCTAATGCAATTTACTAACTCATCTTGAATGCAGAGCAACTGAACCTCCTTGACCAACCTCCCATGCGGGGCCTTGTGAAATGCCTTATCATATAGACAAGAAACACTGCCTTGCCTTATTCAACTTTCCTGGTAACTTCCTCGAAAAACTCTATAAGATTAGTTAGACACGAACAAAGACATGACTAACTCTAATCAGTCCATGTCTATCCAAATATTCATAAATCTGGTCCCTTAGAATACTTTCCAATAACTTTCCCATTATTGACATCAAGCTATTTTTAGAGGCTTCCTAAAAAGTGGAAAAACATTAGCTATACTCCAATCTTCCAGTACCTTGATGACACTACGAATGATTTCAATATCTCTGCTATGTCCCCTGAATTTCCTGCACTTGTCTCTCACAGGGTCCAAGGAAACACCTTGTCAGGCCCTGGGGATTTATTTACCTTAATTTGCCTCAAGACAGCAAACACCTCCTCATTTATAATTTGTATAGGGTCCATGACCGCATTGCTGCACTAACTCACATCAATAGACTACGTCCATCTCCCGAGTAAATACTGATGCAAAAAAATCCATTTAAGATCTCCCCATCTCTTTTGGCTCCATTAATAGATGACCATTCTGATATTCCAGGGACCAATTTTGTCCATTGCAATCCTTTTGCTCATAACATTATCTGTAGAATCCCTTATGATTCTCCTTCACCTTTCCTGCCTTCTTTTAGCTCTCCTGATTTTTTTCTTGTGCTCTCTTGCAGTCCTTACACTCCATAAGGACTTCATTTGTTCCTAGCTGCCTATACCTGCTAAGTACCTCCTGTTTTTCTTAACCAGGGCCTCAATATCTCTTGAAAACCAAGATTCTCTAAATCTGTTATCTTTACCTTTTAATCTGACAGGCACATACAAGCTTTGTACTCTCAAAATTTCACTTTTTGAAGACTTCCGCTTAACAAGTACACTTTTACCAGAAAACAGCCTGTCCCAATCCACAATTGCCAGATCCTTTTTGGTACGATCAAAATTGACTTTTCTCCAATTTAGAATCTCAACCCACAGACCAGATCTATCTTTTTCCATCTTTACTTTGAAACTAAAGGCATTATGATCACTAGATTCAAAATGTTCCCCATCACAAACTTTTGTTGCCAGTCCTCTCTCATTCCCTAATAAGAAATGAAGTATCGAAGACGCTCTCATTGGGACTTCTACGTACAAGGCAGAGTACAAAGTAAATGGTGGTGGAGCAGAGGGATCTCGGGGTACATGTCCACAGATCCCTGAAAGTTGCCTCACAGGTGGATAGGGTAGTTAAGAAAGCTTATGATGTGTTAACTTTCATAAGTCGAGGGAAAGAGTTTAAAAGTCACGATGTAATGATGCAGCTCTATAAATCTCTGGTTAGGCCACACTTGGAGTACTGTGTCCAATTCTGGTCACCTCACTATAGGAAGGATGTGGAAGCATTGGAAAGGGTACAGAGGAGATTTCCCAGGATGCTGCCTGGTTTAGAGAGTATGCATTATGATCAGAGATTAAGGGAGCTAGGGCTTTACTCTTTGGAGAGAAGGAGGATAAGAGGAGACATGATAGAGGTGTACAAGATAATAAGAGGAATAGATAGAGTGGACAGCCAGCCCCAGGGCAATACTGCTCAATACAAGAGGACATGGCTTTAAGGTAAGGGGTGGGAAGTTCAAGGGGGATATTAGAGGAAGGTTTTTTACTTAGAGAGTGGTTGGTGCATGGAATGCACTGCCTGAGTCAGTGGTGGAGGCAGATACACTAGTGAAGTTTAAGAGACTACTGGACAGGTATATGGAGGAATCTAAGGTGGGGGCTTATATGGGAGGCAGGGTTTGAGGGTCGGCACAACATTGTGAGCTGAAGAGCCTGTACTGTGCTGTACTATTCTATGTTCTACGTTCCCTGAACACATTTGACAAACTCTATCTCATTTAGTCCTTTTACAGTATGGGAATCCCAAAAAATAGTGGAAACTTAAAATCGCCTGCTATAACAACCTTACATTTCTTGACCTACGACCTCTCTACAGATTTGTTCCTCTAAATGCCGTGGACTGATACAGACCCCCTCATGTTGTCTTACCTTTCTTATTCCTCATTTCTACCCATAAAGCCTCACTAGCTGAGTTGTCCAGTCTGCCCTGATTGAGAACTGCTGAGACATTTTCCCTGATTAGTAATGCCAGCTCTCCTACTCTGTCACTCCTAAAGCAACTGAACCATGGAATATTGAACTGCCAGTCTTGCCCCTCCGACAAGCAAGTCTCACTAATGGCTACAAGATCATAACTCCATTGTGATGATCCATGCCCTGAGTTCATCCTCCTTTCATACAATATTTCTTGCATTGAAATATACACAGCTCAGAATATTAGTTACACCATGCTCAACCTTTTGACTCCTGACTTTGTCTGAGGTCTTAACAACTTCTGTCTCCACATCTCCCCAGCATTTGTTCTGGGACGCTGGTTCCCATCCCCCTGTAATTCTAGTTTAACACCCTCCCACCCCCATGCAGCACTAGCAAACCTTCCTGCTAGGATTTAAGTCCCCCTCCCGCTCAGATTCAAACCATCTCTTCTGTACAGGTCCCACTTTCCCTGGAAGAGAGCCTAATGATCCAAAAATCTCATGCCTCCTTCCTACACCAACTCTTTAGCCACGTGTCAAACTGTATGATTTTCCTATTTCTGGCCTCACTAGCACATAGCATGGGTAGCAATTCTGAAATTATAACCTGGTTCTAACACCCTGAACTCACTTTAGAAATTCATCAGTCTTTCTACCTATGCTATTGATACCTGCATAGACCATGGCCTTTGGATGCTCACCTTTTCACTTAAGAACACTGAGGACTTGATCCAAGATTTTCCAGACCCTGGCATCTAGGAAGCCACCTGGGAATCACATTTCAGGAAGAGTGACATATTCATTCTTCTTTGAATCAGCCAAAGTTCAAAGTAAATGTATTATCTAAGAACCTATATGTCACCATATACAACCCTGAGATTTATTTTTGAGGGCATTCACAGTAAATACAAAGAATCACAATAGAATCAACGAAAGACAAGTCGGACAAACACTAGTGTGCAAAAAAACAAATTCTGCAAATGCAAAAAGATAATAATAAATAATAATAAAAAAAATAAATAAATGAGCAATAAACATCAAGAACATGTGGTAATGAGTCCTTGAAAATGAGTCCATAGGTTGATGGAACAGTTCAGTGCTGGCTGAGTGAAGTTAGTTCCTGATGGTTGAGGGGTAATAAGTGTTCCTGAACCTGTTGGTGTGGGCTCTGAGGCTTCTGCACCTTCTTCCTGATGGCAACAACAAGAAGAGAGCATGGCCAGGGTGGTTGGGTCCTTGATGATGGATGTTGCTTTCCTGTGTCAGCGCTCTATGCTCAGTTATGTGGAGGGCTTTACCCATGTATAGACCAGGCTGTATCCACTACCATTTGTGCATTCAGAACAGGGTTGCTCACTATAAAGATGTGTGATGAGGAGGGGTGGTGGGGGAAGTGTGCTCCTACAGAAGATGAATGTATGCATGCCATTTTGCAGCTAGTAAACAAGTGCTCTCTGTTCATGAATAATGTCTCTCAGTTCATGCAGGAGAGCATTCTGCTCGCATGAAGCATCACACTTTCATGAAGAAAGACCAGCTGCTCATGTGCATCAGCCTTTTATCCTGGTGGCATCTCTGTGTTACTGGGAGCCACAGTCTGCTCAGAAACAGCAGCCTGTTATTCGAACAGGACTTCAAGTTGCTGACATGCTGCTGTTCTTGAAGGGCTTCAATCTGCTCCCACATGATATTGACGTCCATTAGTAGCGAGACGCTGTCAAGTAGATTGGTGGCCTGAAGAGGGATGCAAGATATCAACCTGTTGGTCATTCAGACCATCTAAAGACAACAAAGAGAGCCATAAGACAATGGAGCAGAACTAGGCCAGTTGGCCCATCAATTCTGCTCCACCATTCCATCATGATTGATTAATTATTCCTCTCAACCCCATTCTCCTGCCATCACCCCGTAACCTGTAATAGTCATAGTCATACTTTATTAATCCCGGGGGAAATTGGTTTTCGTTACAGTTGCTCCATAAATAATAAATAGTAATAGAATCATAAATAGTTAAATAGTAATGTGTAAATTATGCCAGTAAATTATGAAATAAGTCCAGGACCAGCTTATTGGCTCAGGGTGTCTGACCCTCCAAGGGAGGAGTTGTAAAGTTTGATGGCCACAGGCAGGAATGACTTCCTATGACGCTCTGTGCTGCATCTCGGTGGAATGAGTCTCTGGCTGAATGTACTCCTGTGCCCACCCAGTACATTATGTAGTGGATGGGAGACATTGACCAAGATGGCATGCACTTAGACAGCATCCTCTTTTCAGACACCACCGTGAGAGAGTCCAGTTCCATCCCCACAACATCATTGGCCTGATACCCTGACTAATCAAGAACCTATCAAACACCGTTCTAAATATACTTATTGAATTGGCCTCAACAATCACTTTGGCAATGAGTTCCACAGATTCACTACCTCTGACTAAAAAAAAAGTCCTCCTCATCTCCTATTCTGAGGCTATGCCCTCTGATCCTAGACTACCCCACCACAGGAAACCTCCTTGGCACTCTAAGTAGGCCTTTTAATATTCGAGTAGTTTCAATGAGATCCCCCTCATCCTTCAGTAGCACAGACCTAGAGCCATCAAGCGCTCTTCATACATTAACCATTTCCTTCCTTAGATCATCCTCTTGAACCTTTTCTGGACCTCCTCCAAAGACAATACAACCTTTCTTAGATAAGAGGCCCAAAACTGCTCGCATACTCCAAGTGTGATCTGACCAATGTCTTATAAAGCCTCAGCATTACATCCTTGCTCTTATATTCTAGTCCTCTCAAAATGAATGCTAACACTGCATTTGCCTTCCTGAAGAAGCCAGTAAGAAGCAGGTCAGCTTGTTGCAGCAGGGATTATTTAGACACTAAGGCAAAGTGCTGTTCTATTGCTGAGAACCAATTGGTTACAAATTAGTGGCAATCAACTCTTTCTGGAAAGAATAAAAGCAAAAGTGAATGTGATCAGCTTCATTGTCAAGCTTCCAAAGATACAGTTGAAGTCAGAAGTTTACATACACCTTAGCCAAATACATTTAAACTCAATTTTTCACAATTCCTGACATTTAATCCTAGAAAACATTCCCTGTTTTAGGTCAGTTAGGATAACTACTTTATTTTAAGAATGTGAAATGTCAGAATAATAGTAGAAAGAATGATTTATTTCAGCTTTTATTTCTTTTATCACTTTCCCAGTGGGTCACTTTGTTAGTAGTTGGTAGCATTGCCTTTAAATTGTTTAACTTGGATCAAACATTTTGGGTAGCTTTCCACAAGCTTCTCACAATAAGTTGCTGGAATTTTGTTCTATTCTTCCAGACAGAAATGGTGTAACTGAAACAACAGGAATTCTGCAGATGCTGGAAATTCAAGCAACACACATCAAAGTTGCTGGTGAACGCAGCAGGCCAGGCAGCATCTCTAGGAAGAGGTACAGTCGACGTTTCAGGCCAAGACCCTTCGTCAGGACTAACTGAAGGAAGAGTGAGTAAGAGATTTGAAAGTGAGAGGGGGAGGGTGAGATCCAAAATGATAGGAGAAGACAGGAGGGGGAGGGATGGAGCCAAGAGCTGGACAGGTGAGTGGCAAAGGGGATATGAGAAGATCATGGGACAGGAGGTCCGGGAAGAAAGACAAGTGGGGGGAACCCAGAGGATGGGCAAGGGGTATAGTCAGAGGGACAGAGGGAGAAAAAGGAGAGTGAGAAAAAGGATGTGTGTATAAAAATAAATAACGGTTGGGGTACGGGGGGGGTGGGGCATTAGGGGCAGTTAGAGAAGTCGATGTTCATGCCATCAGGTTGGAGGCTACCCAGACGGAATAGAAGGTGTTGTTCCTCCAACCTGAGTGTGGCTTCATCTTGACAGTAGAGGAGGCCGTGAATAGACATGTCAGAATGGGAATGGGATGTGGGATGGGATACTATTAAAATGTGTGGCCACTGGGAGATCCTGCTTTCTCTGGCGGACAGAGCGTAGGTGTTCAGCGAAACAGTCTCCCAGCCTGCATCAGGTCTCGTCAATATATAGAAGGCCACATCGGGAGCACAGGATGCAGTATATCACCCTAGCTGACTCACAGGTGAAGTGTCGCCTCACTGTCTGGGGCCCTGAATGATGGTGAGAGAGGAAGTGTAAGGGCACGTGTAGCACTTGTTCTGCTTACAAGGACAAGTGCCAGGAGGGAGATCGGTGGGAAGGGATGGGGGGGGGGGAACGAATGAACAAGGGAGTTGCGTAGGGAGCGATCCCTGCGGAATGCAGAGAGAGGCGGGGAGGGAAAGATATGCTTAGTGGTGGGATCCCGTTGGAGGTGGCAGAAGTTATGGAGAATAATATGTTGGACCCGGAGGCTGGTTGGGTGGTAGGTGAGGACCAGGGGAACCCTATTCCTAGTGGGGTGGCGGGAGGATGGAGTGAGAGCAGATGTGCATGAAATGGGGGAGATGCGTTTGAGAGCACAGTTGATACTGGAGGAAGGGAAGCCCCTTTCTTTAAAAAAGGAAGACATCTCCTTCGTCCTGGAATGAAAAGCCTCATCCTGAGAGCAGATGCGGCGGAGACGGAGGAATTGTGAGAAGGGGACAATGAAGCCACACTCAGGTTGGAGGAACAACACTTTATATTCCGTCTGGGTAGCCTCCAACCTGATGGTATGAACATTGACTTCTCTAACTTACGTTAATTGCCCCACCTCCCCTTCGGACCCCATCCGTTATCTATCTATTTATTTATTTATTTATTATTATTAATTTTTCTCTCTCTCTCTCTCTCCTTTTTCTCCCTCTGTCCCTCTCACTGTACTCCGTGCCCATCCTCTGGGCTTCCCCCCTCCCCCTTTTTTCTCCTTAGGCCTCCTGTCCCATGATCCTCTCATATCCCTTTTGCCAATCAACTTTCCAGCTCTTGGCTCCATCCCTTCCCCTCCTGTCTTCTCCTATCATTTCGGATCTCCCCCTCCCCCTCCCACTTTCAAATCTCTTACTATCTCTTTCAGTTAGTCCTGACGAAGGGTCTCAGCCCGAAACATCAACTGTACCTCTTCCTATAGATGCTGCCTGGCCTGCTGCGTTCACTAGCAATTTTTAAGTGTGTTGCTTGAAATTCCAGCATCTGCAGATTTCCTCGTGTCTCAGTTACACCAGTTCTGTCTGGAGGAATGGAACAAAATTCCAGCAACTTACTGTGAGAAGCCTGTGGAATGCATACCCAAAACGTTTGACCCAAGTCAAACAATTTAAAGGCAATGCTACCAAATACTAACAAAGTGTATGTAAACTTCTGACCCACTGGGAAAGTGATGAAAGAAATAAAAGCTGAAATAAATCATTCTCTCTACTATTATTCTGACATTTCACATTCTTAAAATAAAGTACTGATCCTAACTGACCTAAGACAGGGAATGTTTTCTAGGATTAAATGTCAGGAATTGTGAAAAACTGAGTTTAAATGTATTTGGCTAAGGTGTCTGTAAACTTCTGACTTCAACTATAGTTATTCTCATCTCGAGCATACCAGGCAATGGAGAGGATGGAAAAAGATCAGAAATTTCTTTTAACTTTGACAAAATATTGTTCATGGCAGAAGTAACTAATGTATTGGTTTGTGCAATAGGTGTATGTAGGTACGTGTAATCTATTCTGTTAGAAAACAGTTTGTAATGAACTACAGAATTTCAATGCATAATGCTTAAATATATGGGGGAAGCCTTTCTGATGCCATGCTGGAGAATATAAAGCCATGAGAAAGAGGAGCCTGTAAAATCCATACTTACTGCCTTGTCAACCAGTAAGATTGTTCTGATCTGATCTTAACCCAGCTCTCACACCGCAACACTGAACTGTTCCCACAACCTATAGACTCGCTTTCAAGGACTCTTCATCTCATGCTCTCAATATTTATTGATTTATTATTATTATTATCTTTTTGCATTTGCACAGTTTGTTGTCTTCTGCACATTGGCTGTTTGTTCATTTTGTGTGTGTTTTTTCATTGATTCTATTTGTATTTACTGTCTATACCTGCAGGAAAATGAATCTCAGAGTCGTATATGGTGACATATGTATTTTGATAATAAATTTACTTTGAACTTTGAACATGTCCACCTCCCCACCTGGTCCCTTTGAACACTTGCCCTATTTAGTTGTACCTTTGAGATGCCAAGGTCTTACTCCAAGTGAAATGTGGTGGGGAGGGAAGAGACAAGCAATGTTGACATGTGTCCTGAGCAATAGTTAGTCCTCAACCAACATCTCTAAGACAGATAACTGGTTATTATCACACTGCTGTCTGTAGAACCACGTTGTGTACAAATTGTCAGCCAGGTTTACTATGCCACAATAACTGCACAGCATTTTGTTGTGTCCTGAAACTACAGAAATGTGAATTTCTGTACAATTAATAAATTATACTAGCTTGGGAATTTAGAAGCACTGAACATGCTGTGGAAATGAATGCCCTTCCCATTTTTGTGGAGGCACTGAAGTAAAATAAATTGTAATTTATTTAGAGATACATTGAAGAATAGACCCTTCCAGCCCTTCAAGCCATGTAATCCATCAACCCCAATTTAACCCAATCATGGAACAATTTACAACAACCAATTAACCTACCCGGTACATCTTTGGACTGTTTGAGGAAACCAGAAAACCCGGAGAAACCCACGCTTTCCAGCTATGACATACAGAGACACCTTACAGATCACACCAGAATTGAACTCTGATACCCCAGGCTGTAATAGCATTATGCTAACTGCTACACTACTGCAGCACTTAATCATTTTTAATTAGAACATAGAACGGTACAGTACAGAGCAGGTTCTTAGACCAAATAATGTTGTCCAAGATCAATCTAACCCTTCACTCCCACATAGGCCTCCACTTCTCTAACATCCATGTGCTTATCTAAGTATCAGATTGTCCCTAATGTAGCTGTCTCTATGGGATTCCTGATTTAATTCCAAATTTATCTGTGAAATTTGCTCACCTTATAATGTCATCTCTCTGGTGGCTGTTAGTTTGTGTTCATTTATTTCTTGTACCATTAATTTTATGCTGCACCTCTTAAATGTCTTCTGAAAATCCCGGAATGAAAGGATTATCATATGAGGAACGTTTGATGGCTCTGGGTCTGTACTTGTTGGAATTCAGAAGGATGAGAGGGGGATCTCATTGAAACCTTTAAAATGTTGAAAGGCCTAGACAGAGTAGATGTGGAAAGGAGGTTTCCTGTGGTGGGGGAGTCTAGGACAAGAGGGCACAGCCTCGGGATAGAGGAGTGCCCTTTCAAAGCAGAGATGCGGAGAAATTTCTTTAGCCAAAGGGTGGTGAATTTGTGGCATTTGGAATTTGTTCCCACATGCAGCTGTAGAGGCCAGGTCATTGGGTGTACTTAAGGCAGAGATGAATAGGTTCTTGATCGGACATGGCATCAAAGGTTACGGGGAGTAGACCGAGAACTGGGGTTGAGGAGAAGATTTTAAAAAAAGGATCAGCCATGATTGAATGGCGGAGCAGATTTGATGGGCCAGATGGCCTAATTCTGCTCATATGTCTTTTGGTCTTATGGTCTAAATCACACAGAAAATTCAGGAGGAACTCAGCATGTCAGGCAGCATCTATGGAGAGGAATTAACACTGGGCATTTTAGGCTGGGACCCTTCATCATAGATGTTGCCTGACCTGCTGAGCTCCTCCAACATTTCATGAGCATTGCTCTGGATTTGCAGCATCTGAAGGCCTGTTTCTGTGTGTATCGTTCAATGTAATAACACGGACTGAGATAGACTGAGAATACGTTGAAAAGCTGGGAACAGTTGAAGAAGTCATAGTCATAGAACACTGCAGCAGAGAAGCAGGCCCTTTTGCCTATCTAGTCCATGCCGAACCATTATTCTGCCTGGTGCCATTAACCTGCACCCCTCCCATCCATGTACCTATCAAACTTCTCTTAAATGTTGAAATCAAACTCACACCCGCCATTTCCGCTGGAAGCTTGTTGCACTCACAACACACTGAAGGAACTCAGCAGGTTGGGTAGCAGCCGTGGAAAAGATCGGTCGACGTTTCGGGCCGGAACCCTTCGTCAGCTTGTTGCACACTCTCTGAGTGAAGATCCACCTCATGTTCCCCTTAAACATTTCACCTTTCACCCTTAATCCATGACACCACAGTAGCAGAGTGGTTAGTGCGACACTATTACAACTTGGTTTGTATGTCCCCCCCCCACCCCCGTGAACCACATGTTCCGGTTTCCTCCCACATTGCAAAGAAGTGCATGTTATAGTGTTAATGGTATTGATGAATATAGTATTAATGGCAGTGTGGAGGATCAGAGGGATCTTGGGGTCCGAGTCCATAGGACACTCAAACCTATTGCGCAGGCTGACTCTGTGGTTAAGAAAGCATACGGTGCATTGGCGTTCATCAATCGCTGGATTGAGTTTAGGAGCCGAGAGGTAATGATACAGCTATATAGGACCCTGGTCAGACCCCACTTGGAGTACTGTGCTCAGTTCTGGTCGCCTCACTACAGGAAGAATGTGGAAACTATAGAAAATGTGCAGAGGAGATTTACAAGGATGTTACCTGGATTGGGGTGCATGCCTTATGAGAATAGGTTGAGTGAACTTGGCCTTTTCTCCTTGGAGCGACAGAGGATGAGAGGTGACCTGATAGAGGTGTATAAGATGATGAGAGGAATTGATTGTATGGATAGTCAGAAGCTTTTTCCCCAGGGCTGAAATGGCTAGCACGACAGGGCACAGTTTTAAGGTGCTTGGAAGTAGGTACAGAGGAGATGTGGCGTACAGAGTACAGTACAGAGTGTAGATACAGAGTGGCATCACAGGTAGACAGGTTTGTAAAGAAGGCTTTTGGCATCCTGGCATTCATAAATCAAAGTATTGAGTATAGGAGTTGGGATGTTATGGGGAGGTTGTATAAGACATTGGCGATGCCAAATTTGGAGTATTGTGTACAGTTCTGGTCACCTATCTATAGGAAGGGTATCAGCGAGATTGGAAGAGTGCAGAGAAGATTTACTAGGATGTTGCCGGGTCTTCAGGAGTTGAGTTACAGGGAAAGATTGAACAGGTTAGGACTTTATTCCTTGGAGCGTAGAAGAATGAGGGGAGGTTTGATAGATGTTTACAAAATTATGAGGGGTATAGACAGAGTAAATGTGAATAGGCTCTTTCCGCTTAGATTAGGAGAGATAGATACAAGAGGACATGGCTTTAGGGTGAAAGGGGAAAAGTTTAGGGGGAACTTCTTCACTCAGAGAGTGGTGGGAGTGTGGAACGAGCTGCCATCTGACATGGGAAATACGGGCTCACTCTTAAGTTTTAAGAATAAATTGGATAGGTACATGAATGGGAGAGGTCTGGAGGGTGATGGACTGGATGCAGGTCAATGGGACTAGCAGAATAATGTTTTGGCACAGACTAGAAGGGCCAAATAGCCTGTTTTCTCTGTTGTAGTGTTCTATGGTTCTATGGTTCTATGTCAGGGGTAAGTTTTTATTATGCAGAGAGTGGTGAGTGCATGGAATAGAATGCCGGCAATGGTGGTGGAGGCAGATACAAGAGGGTCTTTTAAGAGACTCCTGGACAGGTACGTGGAGCTTAGAAAAATAGAGGGCTATGGGTAACCCTAGGTAATTTCTAAAGTAAGTACATACTCAGCATAGTATTGTGGGCTGAAGGGCCTGTATTGGGCTGTAAGTTTTCTATGTTTCTATGTTAATAGGTGTATGGGGTGTCAGGGAGGGGTAGCACCTCTGGTGGGGGAACATGTCGCGTCCTTTTCAAGGTGGTTTGTCCACCTTTGGTCCCCACCTGGCACTCAGCTCTCACCTGTGGCTCCCCGTAGCTGTTTGCATGCGACAGCAGCCACACCCCGGGCAACGGCTTTGACAAGCTGGCTAAACCAGGTGAGGGTAGCCGACGGGTCTCAAACCCTCGGTGAGATAGGGAGTTGTCTATCCCAGCATGTGAAGACAGACTCTGGCAGATTGAGCAGACGAGACCAATGGAAGGTCCAACGGTCAAGAAGGCAGTCTCTGCAAGCATCACGGAACGTGTAGAGCATGACAAGACACAGAAGATGTCCTGGTCATCCACTGCACCTAGTCCCATCTCCAGCTGTCTCGACTCTTGTCTTGCCACTGGATCCAGATGGGAATTGGGAAGAGAGAGTGAGGCTGACGCTGCACAACTCTCCCTCACTTAAATCCAAATCAAGCGCTTGTCTCCACACCATCAAGCAGGCTGGTGGCACAGTGACATCAGCGCCGGACTCCGGGAGCGAAGGTTCACAAGTTCGAATCCAGTCGAGCCGCTCCCAGGCATGCTTTCCATCCATGCCAGGTTGAGTGTCGAGCTAGCAACTCGACCTCGTAAAAAGTCCTAATGGTGTTGAGGTCTTCATCGATGATGATGGATGAACCTTATATGTTAATAGGTAAACTGGTCATTGTCAATTGTTCTGTTATTATGCTAGGGTTAAATAGGTGGCTGGAAAGATCTGTTCTGTGCTTTATTTCCAAATGAAGTCAACTCTCTGTCTCCCCACTATTATTCATCCTTTTCTTTTCAGCATTCATCACCCGCACCTACCACACCCACCTATCTGCAACTCTTTAAAAAAATGTTAATATCTAACTTTTTAGTTTTGACTGAAGATCGATGACTGGAAATATTAACTTTGATTCTCCAAATTACCATATGACCTGGTGAATAACATCAGCATTCCGTGTTCTGGCAAGGAATTTCCCAGCTTTTCTTTCTTCAAATGTTGATCATTCACGATATATTTCTGGAACAGTCAGCGTTTTGAGCCAAAACCCTGCATCTGGTGTGAGGGTGGGGCAGGAAGATGTTCAATATAAAGAGGTGAAATGGAGTGGAGAGACAGACCTACTGAGGCAGCAAACTTATGGCTTTTCATTTTACCATATCTTATATTTACCTTGGATAGGTAAGTGTAGGAAGTTTCACACCTGTGAGCAGAACATGCTTTAGCTAGCTGTGAACTACCCTAAAACAATCTGTAAAAATACAAGATGTTCCGAGTTTAGCATTTCCTAATCAGGAACAGATTGTACACTTCCTCCAGTATTGGTGCGTGGCCAAGTGATATGAAGGTTGCGAGTTCAAGCCTCAGCTGAGGCAGTGTGTTGTGTCCTTGAGCAAGGCACTTAACCACAAATTGCTCCTGCACATTTATAGCCCAGCGGCGGCAGTTGGTGCAGTATGGACAAGAGAAGCACAGGCCTCAAAGCAATTGACAAGCATTGGCTCAGATCATTGGGGTTAAGTGCAGCTAATAACTTTACTGTTCAGTCTGATTAAAGCTGCCTGTTCGCCACTCTGCTGTCATTTTTCTTTTCCTCTTTACTCTTCTGGTAATTTCTAACAAATGGTTTGAAGGTGAAGACTGACTGCTTGTAGGTAATTACACAAAATATACATTACAAAGAACTGCCTATACGATGAAATAGTTAGATCTAAAACTGGTATATTATGCTTGAACAAGGGAGACTACAACGGGATGAGGGAGAAATTGGTAAATGTGGATTGGGAGCACAGTAGGACAGTTGAAAAACAGTGGAATACTTTCAAATCAAAGTTGCAGGACCTGACCAAGGGTCTCGGCCTGAAATGTCGACTGTACCTCTTCCTAGAGATGCCGCCTGGCCTGCTGCGTTCACCAGCAACTTTGATGTGTGTCGCTTGAATTTCCAGCATCTGCAGAATTCCTGTTGTTTGCGGAATACTTTCAAAGAGGTTTTTCACAGTGCTCAACAAAAGTATATTCCAGTCAAAAGTAAGGACAGTAAGTGTGGGGAGAGCCAGCCTTGGATAACTAAGAAATAAAAGATAGTATCAAATTAAAAGTTCATGTGTACAAAGTTGCAAAGAGTAGTGGGAAAGGGAAGATAAGAGTATGAAAGTAAATTAGCACAAGATATAAAAACAGATAGCAAAAGTTTTTATAAATATATAAAGCAGAAGAGGGTGGCTAAACTCAACGTAGATCCCTTGGATGACGAGAAAGGGAAATTGATGTTGGGTGATAAGGAAATGGCTGAGGCATTGAACGACTATTTTGTGTCGGTCTTCATGGTAGAGAATATGCCAAAGAATGATGTTATAGACGAAGTGGGAGGTGAGGACCTTGATAAAATCACTGTCACTAAAGAGATAGTGATGAGCAAACTAGAGGGCCTGAAGGTAGAAAAGTTCCCTAGTCCTGATGGGATGCATCCCAGGGTGCTGAGGGAATTGGCGGAGGTTATAGTAGACATGTTGGTAATCATTTATCAAAACTCTCCGGACTCTGGGCAGGTCCTAGAGGATTGGAAGACAGCAGCTGTCACGCCACATTTTTAAAAAAGGATGTAGGCAAAAGATGGGCAACTATAGGTCAGTTAGCTTAACATCTATAGGCAGGAAAATGCTTGAAGCTGTCATTAAGGAAGAAATAGCGAAACGTTTAGAAAGGAGTGGTTCCATTAGACAGATGCAGCATGGATTCAGAAAGAGCAGGTCCTGTTTGACAAACTTACTGGAGTTCTTTTTAGGACATAATGAGTGCAGTGGATAGAGGGGAACAGGTGGATGTCGTATACTTGGATTTCCAGAAAGTTTGATAAGGTGCTACACAAGAGACTTACAAATAAGATACGGATGCATGGAGTCGGAGGAAGTGTATTGGCATGGATAGTGGATTGGTTAACCAACAGAAGGCAGAGAGTTGGTATAAATGGGTGTTTCTCCGGTTGGCAGTCAGTGGTGACTGGGGTGCCACAGGGGTCAGTGCTGGGCCCGCAGCTGTTTACCATTTACATTGATGATTTGGAAGAGGGGACTGAGTGTAGCATAGCAAAATTTGCTGATGACACCAAACTGAGTGGAAAAGCAAATGGTACAGAGGTTATGGAGAGTCTACAGAGGGATATAGATAGGTTAAATGAGTGGGCCAAGGTCTGGTAAATGCAAGATCATCCACTTTGGAAGGAATAATAGAAGAGCAAATTATTATTTAAATGGTGAAAGATTGCAGCATGCTGTTGTACAGAGGGACTTGGGAGTGCTTGTTCATGAATCGCAAATAGATTTGGCTTGCAGGTACAATAGGTTATTAAGAAGACAAACGGAATGTTGGCTTTCATTGCTAGAGGGATTGAATTCAAGAGCAAATACTGCAACTATACAGGGTACTAGTGAGGCCGCACCTGGAGTACTGTGTGCAGTTCTGATCTCCATACTTGAGGAAGGATAGACTGGCTTTGGAGGCAGTGCAGAGGAGGTTCACCAGGTTGATTCCAGGGATGAGGAGAGATTGAGTCACCTGGAAATACTCTCTGAAATTCAGAAGAATGAGAGGGGATCTTATATAAATATACAAAATTTTGAAAGCAGTAGATAAGATAGAAGTAGGAAAGTTGTTTCCATTGGTAGGTGAGACTAGAACTAGGGGACATTAGCTGAAGATTCAGGGGAGAAGATTTAGGACAGAGATGAGGAGAAACTTTTCTTCCCAGTGAGTGGTGAATCTGTGGAATTCTCTGCCCAGGGAAGCAGTTGAGGCTTCTTCACTAAATATATTTATGATACAGTTAGATAGATTTTTATATAGTAGGGGAATTAAGGGTTATGGAGAAAAGGCAGGCAGATGGAGCTGGGTTTACGGACAGATCAGCCACGATCTTACTGAATGGTGGGGCAGGCTCGATGGGCCAGATGGCCTACTCCTGCTCCTATTTCTTATGTTTTTATGTACTAAAGTTTGAAAATTCACTCAGTTTAATCCTTCTATCCCTTTCTCTTTAGTGTAATCATCTACTTTCCTCAAAAACATTTGACTCACCTCTAAGATGCTGCACAAGTTGATAGGGCTTGGTGTGCTGGCCTTCATTAGTTGGGGCATTGAGCTCAAGAGCCACAGGATAATGTTGCAGCTATATACAACCCTAGGTAGACCACAATTGGAATATTGAGTTCAGTTCTGGTCACCTCATTATGGGAAGGATGTGGAAGCTTTAGAGAGGCTGCACAGAAGATTTACCAGATGCTGCCTGGATTAGAGAGCATGTCTTATAAGGATAAGCTGAGCGAGTGAGAGCTTTTCTCTTAGGAGCTAAAGAAAATGAGGAGACAATAGAAGTGCACAAAATGATAAGAGGCCTTGATAGGATGGACAGCCAGAGATTTTATCCCAGCGCAGAAATGTACAGTACCAGAGGACCTCCATTTAAGGTGTTTGGAGAAAAGCATAGGGAGGGTGTTAGAGGTAGGTTTTTTTTCACACAGAGTAGTGAGTGCATGGCACACTCTGCTATGGGTGATGGTAGAGGCAGAGTTTCTAGGAACATTTAGGAGTCTCTTAGATAGGCACATGGATGATAGAAAAATGGAGGGTATAAAGGGAGGGAAGGGTTAGATTGATCTTATAATAGGTGAAAAGGTCAGTACAACATCGTAAGCTGAAGACCCTGTTTGTGCTGTAACAAGCTCCTTTCCTTCCACCTACCCAACTACTAATACACACACACACACACACACACACACACACACACAGTCCTCCAAACCCAGGACAGCCCTCCAATCCTCCAACTGACTTGTGGATTTTATTACAGATTCCATTTTGAGCTTAAAAAACATCTTTTCAAATTTGTGACAAGCTATCTTTCACACACACTCAATACGTGAGATGCCCGGGACTTACCCTGTGTCACCTTCACTCATGGGTTTTGTAAATGTCACAAAGAAAATTATTCAGTTGCACCTACCCAGAAGCCAGAGGGAAAATTGAAGTAAAAGTTACAAAGAAAAAAATGAAGCATTTCCATCAGTCAACCTCCAGTTACCTTCTTTCAAAGAATTCTCTTTAGCCTGTGTCAGTTTCACCAAACGGTTTGCTTCCTCCAGCTGGATTTCAAGGAGACGATTTCTCCCCTGAATTTCAGCTATTTTCTGAAGCAATGAAAAGAATCATTTCAATGTAACAGCGGCATTAAATTTTACATCTTAATTAAGAATAGATATACAGGTCACACAGTCGCAATTTTATTAGGTACAGGAGTGGTCTTCTTCAAGGTTCAACATGTGTGTTCAGAGATGCCCTTCTGCACACCACTGTTGTGACCCTAAGACATAGCAGCAGAACTAGGCCACTCAGCCTAGCAAGTCTACTCCGGCATTTGATGTTGGCCGATCCATTTTCCTCTTAATCTCATTCTTATGCTTTCACCCTGTAACCTTTCATGCCCTGATTTATCAAGAATCTATCAACCTCTGTCTTAAATAGAGTTATTAACTTCAAACTTTCTGCATAATCACTCAAAGAGTTGAACTGCACGTGCAGGTAATGAGAGCTGTCTAACTCATCTCCTTCTACCTTAAGGCCACAAACTAATCACCCCTGCTCTGGACCAATTTCTGGACATCCAAGACGCCAACTTCTACAAAGAAGGGATCCGTATGCTCCACGACCGCCGGACTAAGTGTGTAAATGTAGGAGGGGACTATGTTGAAAAATAAATGTGCTAGGTTTTCTAAAATTGACTCCTTCTACCTTAGGCCATGAAATTATCCATCACCCCTTGTATCTGAAAAATGTGTTGTATCCTTTTTTGATATTACTGGCTAGTTCACTTTCATATTTCATCTTTTCCCTCCTTATGGCATTTTTAGTTGCCTTTAGTTGGTATTTAAAAGCTTCCAAATCCTCTAGCTTCCCATTAATTTTTGCTCTATTATATCCCCTCTCTTTGGCTTTCATGTTGGCTTTGCCTTCTCGTCAGCCACAGTTGTGTCATCCTGCCTTTAGAATACTTCTTCTTTGGGATGTATCCATCCTGCGCCTTCTGAATTGCTCTCAGAAACTCCAGCCATACAGCTCTGCTGTCATCCCTGCTATTGTTTGCTTCCAATCAACATTGGCCAGCTTCTCTCTCATGCCCCTGTAATTCCACAGTAGTACTGATACATTTAACTTTAGCTTCTCCCTCACAAATTGCAGGCTAAATTCAACCACATTATGATCACTGTTCCCTAAGGATTCCTTTACCTTAAACTCCCTAATCAAATCTAATTCATTAAGCAACACTTAATCCAGAATAGCTGTTATGCTACACACAAAAAATGCTGGAGGAACTCAGCAGGCCAGGCAGCATCTATGGAAACAAGTACAGTCGACACTTCGAGCTGAGGCCCTTCGGCAGGACTGAAGAAAAAGAGATGAGGAGTAAATTAGAAGATGGGGGAGGGCAGGAAGAAACACAAGGTGAAACTGGGAGGGGGCGGGGTGAAGTAAAAAGCTGGGAAGTTGATTGGTGAAAGAAATAGAGAGTTGGAGAAGGGGGAATCTAATAGGAGAGGACAGAAGGCCATTGAAGAAAGAAAAGGGGGTAGGAGCACCACAGGAAGTTGATGAACAGGCAAGCAGATAAGGTGAGAGAGGGGAGAAAGGGATGGGTAGAGGATGCAACCACAAGCTGCTCTAAAAAGCCATCTTGTGGCAACACTGCCTCCTAAGCTTTCCCCTACCTCAAACTCGAATCAAGTTGATTCTTTGCACAACACTTAATCCAAAGTATCTGATCCCCTGCTGAGCTCAGCCACAAGCTGCTCTAAAAGCCATCTCATAGGCATTGTACAAACTCCCCCTCTTGAGATCCAACAGCAACCTGATCTTCCCATCTACCTGAATATTGAAATTCCCTGTAATGATCGTAACATTTCCCTTTTGACATGCATTTTCTATCTCCCCTTGTAATTTGTAGCCCACATCTTGGCTACTGTTCCGAGGCCTGTATATAACTTCTTTTTACCCTTTCAGTTCCTTAACTCTAGACCATAAGACCATAAGACAAAGGAGCAGAAGTGGGCCATTTGGCACATCGAGTCTGCTCCGCCATTTTATCATGAGCTGATCCATTCTCCCATTTAGTCCCACTCCCCCGCCTTCTCTCCATAACCTTTGATGCCCTGGCTACTCAGATACCTGTCAATCTCTGCCTTAAATACACCCAATGACTTGATCTCCACTGCTGCCCATGGCAACAAATTCCACAGATTCACCATCCTCTGGCTAAAAAAAATTTCTTTGCATCTCTGTTCTGAATGGGCGCCCTTCAATCCTTCAGTCATGCCCTCTCGTATTAGACTCCCCCAACATGGGAAGCAACTTTGCCACATCCACTCTTTCCATTTCCCATTGTAATTTGTAGATCATATCTTTGCTATTCTTTGGACGCCTGTACATAATTCCCATCAGGATCTTTTTATCCTTGCTGTTTCTTATCTCTACCCACAAAAATTCTACACTTTCCAATCCCATGTCACCTGTTGCTAATGATTTGATTTCATTTTTTTTTACCAACAGAGCCACCCCACACCTTCTGCCTACCTGCCTGTTCTTTTGATACAATGGGTATCCTTGGATGTTAAGCTCCCAGCTATAATCTTCTTTCAGCCACAATTCAGTGATGCCAACAATATCATACATGCTAATCTGTAATTTTGCTACAAGTTTATCTCCCTTATTCAATATATTGCATGCATTCAATATAATACCTTTGGTCCTGTATTCATCATCCTTTTCAATTTTCTCCTACTATTACACTGCAACTCGTCCCAGTGACTGCAGTCTTGCCCTATCATTAGTCTCTCCTCTCTTGCAGTCTCACTGCACACTGCCTCTGCTTGTAAACTATCTACCCCATCCTCAGCCCTATCACTCCAGTTCCCATCCCCCTGCCAAATTAGTTTAAACCCCCCTGAACAGCTCCAGCTAACCTCCAGCTGTCTCTCTTGTACAGGTCATACCTTCCCAGAAGAGATACCAATGATAAAGAAACCTGAACCCCTGCCCCCTGCACCAGTTCCTCAGCCATGTGTTCATCCACCAAATCATCCTATTCTTACCCTCACAGGCACAGGGCACAGTCAGCAATCCAGAGATTACTACTCTGCAGGTCCTGCTTTTCAGCTCTCTAAATTCTCTCTTCAGGACCTCTTCCGTTTTCCTACCAATATCATTGGTGCTAATATGTACCAAGACTTCTGGCTGCTCACGCTCCCCCTTTAGACTCAATCTGAGATGTCCTGACCCTGGCACCTGCGAGGCAACATACTATCCTGGTGTCTCTATCGTGTCCACAGACTCTCCTATCTACTCCTCTAACTATGGAATCCATTATCACTACTGTAGTCCTCTTCTTCCTACTTCATTTCTGAGCCACAGCACCAAACTGAGTGCCAATAACCCAGTCGTCTTCCCTTGGTAGATTGTTACCGCCCCCCCCCCCACAACAATATCCAAAGGTATACTTATTATTGAGGGGAACAGCCACTGGGGTACTCTGCACCAGCTGCTCATTTCCCTTCTTTATCCTGACAGACACACAGTTACCTGCCTTCTGCAACCTTGGGGTGACTTCCTTCCTGTAGATCCTATTTATCACTTCCTTATTTTCCCATATGAGTCAAAGGTCACCAGCTGCAGCTGCAGTTTCTCAATATGTTCTCTGACGAGCTGCAGCTCAGTGCACCCGGTACAGAAGTGGTTATCCAGGAGGTTAGAGGTCTTCCATAATTCCCACATCTCACAGAAAGAACACAACACAGCCCCTGGAGCCACTTTCAGTGCTTTAGCTATGTACTAACAGATAAAGAATGAAGAATGAAAAAGAAGAAACTTACCAGATGTGTAACTCACCCACCCCTGTATTCACTGAAGCCTAATAAGCCAAAGCCTCCCCATTCTAACATTGGTGCACTCCAACAATGGCCGCTCTACTTGTACCTACCTTATTTTTATTTCTCCTTGCTAATGAATTGCTATTTGATTGGACTGCTGGAAAACACCAAAACTCCACATGTGCTCCTTTTTAAAAACTTACTCAAGAACCTGTGAGCTCCCTCCTCTCTTGCATCCAATGCGATTAGGCTGGTGGAAAACCCCTACCACATGGCTATGTGAGTTACTGTCACCCTCATGTCAGTTTGAACCAGTCTGGCCATTCTTCTCTGACCTTTCTCATTAACAGAGCGTTTTTGCCCACAGAACTGCCACTCACTGGATGCTTTTTTGTGTTTTTTCTGTACCTTCTCTGCAATCTCTAGGAGACTGTTGTGCCTGAAAAGATACTCAAACCACCCTGACAGTCACCAAGAATCATTCCACAGTCAACCTGACTTAGATTACATTTCTTCCCCATTCTGATGTTTGGTCTGAACAACAACTGTACATCTTAACCATGTGTGGATGTTCTTATACACTGAGTTGCTGCCATATGATTAGATATTTGAATTAGCAAGCAGGAATACAGGTGTACCTAATAAAGTAGCAACTGAGTGTAGGTCCTATGCACAAACTGGCTAACGATACTTTGCTTGCGAGATAAGTAATAGGAACTCTTCTAAGTTCTATATAAATGAAAAGTATTTGTCTTGTTGACTCAGGCACAAGACTAACTTTAACAGGCAAGAAGAACATAGACGTAGCCATCTGTGAGTTTAAAGTCAGCTCCAAAATTAACAAACCTTGAATGAAAGTGTTCCCCTACTGCACAATTAAGAGTACTAAGCTTGTAATAATTAATTATTTCATAAAACAGGAGCTTAAATATAAGACATTAAGGATACACACCACCCAAGATATGCTCTCTTCTGATTACTATCATCGAGGAGGAGGTAAAGGAGCCTGAAGACACACACTCAACACTTCCTCCCGTCTGCCACTAGATTTAACTCTCTATAAACATGACCTCACTAATTTGTTCTTTTTGCACCAACTATCTATCAATCTAATCCAATCGAATCTAATCTATCAATCCATTTTGTCATGATCGCAATTCTATCTCCTTTACCATAGCATTGGAGAGGGATAGGAATACGCAAGTTAGGAAAGCGTATAATTGGAGTAAAGGGAAATATGAAGCTATCAGGCAGGAACTTGGAAGTATAAATTGGGAACTGATGTTCTCAGGGAAATGTACGGCAGAAATGTGGCAAATGTTCAGGGGATATTTGTGTGGCATTCCAATGAGAAAGGGAATGAATGGTAGGGTACAGGAACTATGGTGTACAAAGGCTGTTGAAAATCTAGTCAAGAAGAAAAGCTTACAAAAGTTTCAAAAATCTCGGTAATGATAGAGATCTAGAAAATTATAAGGTTAGCAGGAAGGAGCTTAAGGATGAAACTAGGAGAGCCAGAAGGGGCCATGAGGAGGCCTTGGCAAGCAGGATTAAGGAAAACCCCAAGGCATTCCATAAGTATGTGAAGAGCAAGAGGATAAGACGTGACAGAATAGGACCAATCAAGTATGACAGTGGAAAAGTGTGCATGGAACCGGAGATATCGGAGGTACTTAATGTATACTTGGCTTCAGTATTCACTACAGAAAAGGACTTTGGCAATTGTAGGGATGACTTACAGCAGACTGAAAAGCTTGAGCATATAGACATTAAAAAAGAGGATGTACTGGAGCTTTTGGAAAGCATCACGTTGGATAAGTCACCAGGACCAGACAATATTAGATTACATTACATTCAACTTTATTGTCATTATGCCGAGTACAGATACAAAGCCAATGAAATGCAGTTAGCATCTGACTGTGTTCTACAGCACACAAATATAAAAGTACTGAGACAGTCCAATATGGGTGCAATACTGCTTAGCGCTGTGAAGTGAGGTTCAGCAGGGTCACAGCCTCAGGGAAGAAGCTCTTCCTGAGTCTGCTGGTGCGGGAGCGGAGGCTCCTGTAGAGCCTACCGGATGTGAGGAGAATAAAAAGTCCATGGTTAGGATGAGATGTATCCCTGATAATGCTTTTCACCCTGCCCAGGCAGTGTTTATGGTAGATGTTCTCAATGGTGGGCAATTGTGTGCCAATAATCCTCTGGGCAGTTTTCACCACACGCTGGAGTGCTTTGCGGTCCAATACGGGACAATTGCCATACCACACTGAGATGCAGTTGGTGAGTATGCTCTCAATGGTACAGCAGTTAAAGTCCGTCAGTATCCTGGGACAGAGGTGAGCTTTCTTCATGCTCCGCAGGAAATAAAGGCGCTGTTGCACCTTTTTGACCAGGATGGAGGAGTTCAGGGACCAGGTGAGATCCCCGGAAATGTGGACACCAAGGAACTTGAAGCTTGATACACGCTCCACTACAGCTCCGTTTATGTAGATGAGGAAGTGAGTGTGGCTCTTAGCATGCCTGAAGTCCACAATGATCTCCTTGGTCTTCTCGGTGTTAAGGGCCAATTTGTTATCGGCACACCACGCGGCCAGGTGCTGGACCTCGTCTCTGTAGGCCGTCTCGTCATCCTCTCTGATCAGGCCAACCAGCGTGGTGTCGTCTGCGAACTTGATTATGGAGTTAGAACCATGTACAGGAACGCAATCATAAGTGAAAAGGGAGTACGGAAGAGGGCTCAGCACACAGCCTTGAGGCACGCCAGTGTTTAGAGTGAGAGTGGAGTAGGAGAGGTTGTCTAACTTAACTGATTGGGGTCTGTTAGTCAGAAAGGCTAAAGTCCAATTGCAGAGGGATGAGCTGATACTAAACTGGTGAAGTTTGGCAATCAGCTTGGAGGAGATCACAGTATTGAATGCCGAACTAAAGTCAATGAACAGCATTCTGACATAAGAGTTGGGGCTCCAGACTACTGTGGGAGGCGAGGGAGGAGATTGCTGAGCCTCTGGCAATGATCTTTGCATCATCAATGGGGATGGGAAAGGTTTTGGAAGATTGGAGGGTTGCAGATATTGTTCCCGTATTCAAGAAAGGGAGTAGAGATAGCCCAGGAAATTATAGACTAGTGAGTCTGACTTCAGTAGATGGTAAGCTGATGGAGAAGGTCCTGAGAGGCAGGATTTATGAACATTTGGAGAGGCATAATATGATTAAGAATAGTCAGCATGGCTTTGTCAAAGGTAGGTTGTGCCTTATGAGCCTGATTGAATTTTTTGAGGATGTGACTAAACACAGTGATGAAGATAGAGCAGTAAATGTAATGTATATGGATTTCAGCAAGGCATTTGATACCCCTTGCAAGGCTTATTGAGAAAGTACGGAGGCATGGGATGCAAGGGGACATTGCTTTGTGGATCCAGAATTGGCTTGCTCATAGAAGGCAAAGAGTGGTTGTAGACAGATCATATTCTGCTTGGAGGTTGGTGACCAGTGGTGTGCCTCAGGGATCTGTTCTGGACCCTTTCTCTTCGTAATTTTATAAATGACCTGGATGAGGAAGTGGAGGGATGGGGTTAGTAAATTTGCTGATGACACAAAGGTTGGGAGTGTTGTGGATAGTGTGGAGGGCTGTCAGAGGTTACAGCGGTACATTGATAGGATGCAAAACTGGGCTGAGAAGTGGCAGATGGAGTTCAACCCAGATAAGTGTGAGGTGGTTCATTTTGGTAGGTCAAATATGATGGCAGAATATAGTATTAATGGTAAGACTCTTGGTAGTGTGGAGGATCAGAGGGATCTTGGGGTCCGTGTCCATAAGACACTCAAAGCTGTTGCGCAGGTTGACTGTGGTTAAGAAGGCATACGGTGCATTGGCCTTCCCGTGGGATTGAATTTAGGAGCCGAGAAGTAATGTTACAGCTGTATAAGACCCTGGTCAGACCCCACTTGGAGTACTGTGCTCAGTTCTGATTGCCTTCCTGCAGGAAGGATGTGGAAGCTATAGAAAGGGTGCAGAGGAGATTTACTAGGATGTTGCCTGGAGTGGAGTGCATGCCTTATGAGAATAGGTTGAGTGAACTTGGCCTTTTCTCCTTGGAGCAACGGAGGATGAGAGGTGATCTGATAGAGGTATATAAGATGATGAGAGGCGTTGATCATGTGGATAGTCAGAAGCTTTTTCCCAGGACTGAAATGGCTAACATGCGAGTGCACAATTTTAAGGTGCTTGGACGTAGGTACAGAAGAGATGTCAGGGGTAAGTTTTTTTACGCAGAGAGTGGTGAGTGCGTGGAATGGATTGCTAGCGACTGTGGTGGAGTCTCTTTTAAGAGACTCGTGGATAGTTACATGGAGCTTAGAAAAATAGAGGGCTATAGGTAACCCTAGGCAATTCTGAAAATAAGTACATGTTCAGCACAGCATTGTGGGTTGAAGGGCCTGTATTGTGCTGTAGGTTTTTTATGTTTCTATATCTCAAGTTCAAGTTTATCATCATCTGACTATACATATATACCACCACTGAAAACAACATACCTCAGGTGCACCCACAATACATATATTCCACACAGTATATAAAACAAAATATTACCACAATAAATTAACAAAATATAATTCAAAATGCATGTGAGGTATTCAGCAGAAGTACAGTAAACAGCTCACTGTCCTAGTGACAAAATCTCAGTGGTGACAGGGTATTCATTAGCTGCACAGCCCGAGGGAAGACACTGTTACCCAGTCGGCAGTCCTCATCCTGATGCTCCTGTAACTCCCTTCTGATGGTAGTGAGTCAAAGAGATTGTAGGATAGTGGTGGGCATTCTCAACAATGCCTTGGGCACTTTACATACAATGCTCCTGGTAAATGTCACAAATATAGGGGAGGGAGATTCCAGTGACCCTCATAGTGGTTTTCACTATCCACTGTAGGGTCTTGCAGCCTGATATCTTTCAGCTTTTGTACCACATAAAGTTGCAACCAGACAGGACATGCTCGATAGTCCTCCTGTAAAAGTTGTTAGAACGGCGGCAGGAGCCTTGCACAACTCAATCTCCTCAGAAAGTGTAGACGCTGCTGTACCTTCTTGAATAATCAAGTTCAAGTTTAATTGTTGTTCAACCATACATGAATACTTATGAATACGGCGAAACGAAATAGTGTTGCTCTGGGGCCGAAGTGCAAAACATGGTACCAACAGCACAAGGCACATACAAGACAACAACCACGTCTATCAGTAAAATACAGTCAAACAAAAAATAATAGCCAAGACCATGAGACTATGAATGTTGCAACAGTCTGCAGCCGAACACAAAATGGTTTGTCTTCTGCCGAGCAAACACTGGGGGACAGCACCAACTCACCTTGGGTGCCATGCCACACCACCCCCGGCACTCTAGTGGGGTACACTGATTCCAATCCCCCTCTCCTGGGCAGTTGTAAACAGGCAACACCACAGCTTAAGGCCGAGACCTTGCTACGACTGAGGCCATACGGCTTTCCCCCTCCCCCACCGTTCGTCAGGAAATCAGTGAATCAGATTTGCAGCAGTCCACATTAACAATGTCCAACAGGATCTTGCGATCACAAGAAAAGCAACTAAGACGATCACTCGCTGTCAGACCGCACACCGCTTTCACACACCAACTCCTCCAAAAACTCAATGACTCAGGCAACAACATGGTCCACACCGCCCAGCTCCTGCAGTTTATTTGTCAACAAGCAACTCGCTAATGGGGTAGACCTGCAGTACTTTATGTCCTTAATGTCCAGCAGGGTCTTGTGATTGCAAAAGATGTTTTAAAGAGACAAAATCACCTTAGGTTAGCCCTGTAGAGCAGGCCACCATTTTACCAGATTGAGGAGGTTTTGTGGGTCCAGGAACTTTGTGTTCTTTACTCTCAGTCAGTGATAATAATCCTGAATCTGATTTAGCTAAAAACAGTTAGCAAACTGAGTAAATTTCTGAAGGAATCTTAAAAGCATGTGGTTGTTTATATATAGAGGCTATTTAGCTCACTGAGTCTGTATCAGCTCCTTGTCCAGTAATCCAGCTCAGTTCCCTCATAGTCCTGCAAATTATGTTCCATCATCTCACCACAGCATTCAGGGCTATGTGTTTATGCACACTTTCAGAGGGGAAAGATAGCAGGAAAGCCACACTATACAAAGGTTCCCCATGAGTCGATGGTGACTCGACGGCACTCAACTACAAGTGTGAGATGACGAGAAAGATCACCAAAGGTAAATGTCACACAATTGCCTGTTAGGCTTGTGAATCTCAAATTCTTCCCTAATTCCAGCAATCCCTGATGTTTGAACTGAAAAGTGAGCAATGTACAAATGGTAAGTGAGGGAAGGAGCTAAAAATATTGCTGTGGCATTTACCAGTTGAAGCATACACAAGGTAGTGCCGAGCTGCGGTCTACATTGCAGTCACGTCTCAGACTTAGTTACTTTTTTTGTTCATAGGGATAGTTTTGGGGACAGAATGGGGAGTTATGTGTCAGATTAAGTTAGCGACAGGCAGATGATTGGGCAAAACTGCAGTCAGTGCCATGAAGTCACGTGTAACAAGCGGCAAATCAAAAAGGGTGATGGATACAGGACTGAAGGGGTTATATTTGAATGCATGCAGTATAAGGAATAAGACAGATGATCTTGTAATGCATTTAGAGATCAGCAGATATGAAATTGTGCACATTGAATTTAATTAAATTGACTTTATTTCTTACATCCTTCACATATATGAGGAGTAAAAATCTTTGTTATGTCTCTGTCTAGAACAGTCAATGTAATATAGAGTACACGCAAATCAGCGTGAGTTCATCAGTCTGATGGCCTAGTGGAAGAAGCTGTCCCATCCTGACAAAGGGTTCTGGCCCAAAACGTTGATTGATCGTTTCCACGGATGCTGCCTGACCTGCTGAGTTCCTCCAGCGTATTGTGAGTGTTGCTTTGACCCCGGCATCTGCAGAGTATTTTGTGTCCCGGAGCCTGTTGGTCCTGGTGTTTATGCTGCGGTACCGTTTCCTGAATAGTAGCAGCTGGAATAGATTGTGATTGGGGTGACTCAGGTCCCAATGATCTTATGGGCCCTTTTTACATACCTGTCTTTGTAAATGCCTGAATCATGGGAAGTTCACAATTACAGATGCGCTGGGCTGTCCGTCCCACTCTCTGCAGAGTCCTGCGATTAAGGGAGGTACATTTCCCAGACGAGGAAATGATGCAGCCAGTCAGGATGCTCTCAGTTGTACCCCTGTAGAAAGTTCTTTGGATTTGGGGGCCCATACCAAACTTCCTCAACCGTCAGAGGTGAAAGACGTGCTGTTGTGCCTTTCTCACACACAGCTGGTGTGTACAGACCACGAGAGGTCCTCAGTGATGTGGATATCGAGGAACTTAAAGCTTTTTACCCTCTCAACCTCAGATCTATTGATATCAATAGGGGTTAGCCCGTCTCCATTCCTCCTGTAATCCACAACCAGCTCCTTTGTTTTTGCGACATTGAGGGAGAAGCTGTTTTCTTGACACCACTGCGTCAGAGAGATGACTTCTTCCCCGTAGGCCACCTTGTTACTGTTTGAGATAAGGCCAATCAATGTAGTGTCGTTGATAAATTTAGTTAGTAGATTAGAGCTGTGGGTGGCAACGCAGTCACGGGTATACAGGGAGTAAAGGAGAGGACTCAGTACACAGCCTTGAGGGGCTCCTGTGTTGAGAGTCAGAGGGGTTGGAGTGAGGGAGCCCACTCTTACAAGGCGTGTTACAAGGCATGTTACCTTGGTCTTTTTTGGTACAGGGACAATGGTGGATAATTTGAAGCTTGAGGACCCTCTACACTGGGAGAAGAAGAGATTAAAAATGTCAGTAAACACACTTGCTGCGCACATCCTGAGTACTCCCCCAGGATGGCTTCTGGTCCCACAGCCTTGTGACTGTCCCCTCATTGGAAACATCTGCGTACCTCAGCCTCAGAGATGACCAGGTTGCAGGTTGTAGCATTGGCTTTCCTCGGAGGTTCAGAGTTAGCAACATTGAACTGAGTATAAAAGCAACTAAGCTGATGTAGGCTGCGATGTAGGTGGCACTACAACGTTTGGCTTTGAAGTCTCTGATGGTATGCAGCCCTCGCTACAAGTCACGTGTGCTATTCGTTGTGAATCTTGACCCAAACTTGTAACTATATTGTTGTTTTGCAGCCTTAATAGCTTTGCGCAGCTTATAGCTGATCACCAACGATGCAAGCTCAATGTCACGCTGTAAGTGCTGCTCACACGGAACTATTGATCCAGGGTTTCTGGTTCAGGAAGACCCTGACTGTCTTCTGGGGGATAACATCATTGATGCACTTCCAGATGAAGCACGTGACTCCATCAGTGAACTTGGAGACATCCTCATCATGGAAGGCATTCCCGTTGACGTCATCAAAGCAGTCCTGCAGCATGGAGACCGACTGGTCAGACCAACAGTGGACGGTTTTAACTATGGCCGCCTGTTGTTTCAGCTTCTGCCTGCATGTCGGCAAAAGCAGGATTGAAGAGTGATCTGATTTCCCAAAAGTTGGGCAAAGGAGAGCTTTACAAGCATTGCGGAAGGGAGTGTAGCAGTGGTCAAGTGTGTAATCTCCACAAGTGCTCACCTGGATGTGCTGACAAAACTTCAGAGAGACTTTAGTCAGCAACGCTCGATTAAAGTCACCAGCGACGATGAAGGCAGCCTCTGGGTGTGCAGTCTCCAGCGTGTTGATGGTTTTGTACTGTTTCTTGAGAGCCAGGTCAGTATCAACCTGTGGCGGAATGTACACCACTGTTAGTCCATGAGCCAGTAGGGATGGTCGGTACCACCTGAGGGGAATCATGCTCATAGTGATTTTTGGCATGGTATACATCTGTAGAGTTAGAAAATATGTGATAGCATTGCACTAGTGGTAGCTTTATTACTTCAGATAAGTAATCACTTTTTGTATATATTCCACATTAACATCAGTACAGCAGAAAATGTTACCCCACCCCCCAAAAGGTAAATAACCTCATTTGGAAAGATTTCTGGAGTTTTATCAATGTCATGATATTTTCCATATTGTTGTATCAAATCAAAACAATCTTAAGCTTTTGTCATAGCTTATAGAATTACAGTACAATAATTCAAATGTGAGGTTCCACATGGCCATAACCTAGGCCCCATTTGGTTGTAAAATGAATATATTTAATCAAACACTGCCTTCCATACTTTGTTTTCCATACTTTCATAACCTATTAATAATCATAATAATTGTCCAAGTCTTCCACGTCTTCATCTGAACTTTCCACACTCTCTGAGGTGGATGCCTGGTTCTTACAGTCTGCCAGTCTACACATGTCAGTACACCTGAGGCCATTTGCAACACACATACATCTTGGGAGTGAACATTTTTTTGGACCGTTACAGACCAGTAGATCCAGGACAGCATCGGGTGCTGGCTGGCCTTCCATCCAGTGCATCACCAACTGTTCAGCTTCCTCTTCTCTATCTATCTTCCATCCTCCGCCAACAGGGCTTGGCACTTGTGGGTCCTTCTCCCAACATCTCCATATACCAGCCTGGTAGTTGGCTTGCTGTGCACGTTTTATTAAGCAGTCCTTGCATGGTGGGAGCTGATGACTTTCGATTTCACCTTTTTGGGCACAGAAAAGGTGATACATAAGCTCATTGACCTTGGTGGTCGATGCTTTTGGAGCATACAGGAGACATGTAAATGCCTCCAGTTTGTCCATCAGTTCTGGAGAGAGGTCCCTTTCCTGACCCAACTCTAATAATGTGTCCTGAGTTTCCCTGTTGCTGGTCAGAAGTTTTAGGGCACTTGTCTTCCCTTTGCCTGCAATAGCGCTTACAGTGTCACATCCTGTATATGCGTGCAAGCCGATGAGAGCCCTATAAACTTCTTTGCCAACAAGTGGCAGCAACCTTCCTGATGTCTACAAGCCTTGTACGGGTTGTAGTGCCACAATTCTGTAACAATGGGGCCCCAATCTTGTCACAAAATGCTAAAGACATGATAAAGACATCTGTGTCTTCTGTGCAGATCACTACAGATTGGTATCCCTCTCTTGTGGCATGGGCAGCATGGAGAAGTAGGTGGCCATCTGCTTCTTCTTGTTGACACCGAAGAGCTGATACCTCCTCACTGTCTTGAGATGTGATTCTGTAACATTTGCATTCACAGTTGCATACAGAATCTTCTCCTGTAGCTTTGTTCTGTACTCCACCTTCCTCCACTCATGGACTATGAAGCTAATGAGACTATTTTTGCTACTGACTTTGGTCAGGAAGCTCCTCCACTGCCTCACCATCTGTGTGCCTGTGATACCTTGCAACTCACGACCAGTCTCTTCACCCCGTAGAGATCTTTCACTATTCTTGATAGAGTTCTCCTTGTATGTGTCGAACATAACATCTATTCTGCTATTCTGCCTGCCTTCCCTCACAGCCATACCCAGAATTGTTGTGGCAACATCTCTGAAAGTAACTTGATCACCTTTCACTCTTTGGACCAAGTTCATTCCATCAACCAATGTAGCAGAGTTTCCTGGGAGTTTCTCTTCTACTGCTACATTTTTCCTGCAAGGTTGTGGCTAAAGTAGCTTTATTTTTCTTTCTCAGCAATCCCTCTGGTGTGGACAGGGCCCAGGGCAATGGTCCAAGGGGATGAGAAAGGATATCCTCCATACGTAGACTGCGCCCTTGTGCCATCACTGTGATGCGTCCAAACAAAGACCCGTCTGCTTTCAAAATGATCACCCTCCCATTTGATTTCATTTCTCTTCTTACACATATCACTGAATATTTTCAGCTGGTTGGTTTTCATTGGGTCATGGAATTTCTTTGCTGATGGGTCTTCCTCTAGTCTCTCACCCTTGAAGGTTGCATAGCATTGCTCACCAATCTCATATGCCTTCATCAGGTCGGAGGCAATGTCCTTGGGGGCTGCCTTTGCCGTAGAGATGCTAATGAGGTCCTGCTTCTCTGCAAATGGGTTGACCCATTCATGTACGAGGCTAACCACTGCTGAAACTGCTTCCTCACCTTTCTGGATTCTTGGCCGCTGTAGCTCCAGATGACAAAGCTCTGATTTGTTGCCTTGCACCATCTCCCTTAACTGTCCCAGGAATGCACTGTGGTGCTCAGCTGTTATGTAGTAACACTTGATAGCTCCAGCATTCAGGCTGAACCGTGATGTGCCTCCAGGATTCTGTGTGTGTCTTTGTTCACTGTGTTTCCAATAGCCTGGTACACAGGAATCGGCCCAAAGGGGTTGTTACTTGACAGCTGCACTGAGAATTGGCCTGTCGTGAAGGCCTCATACACAGAAGGATTCTTCTCTGGGAGGTTCATCATCTGAGCAAAGTAAGGGGACAGGTAGCTGGCATAATTCATCTTACCATCGGCAAAGCACCATGGGGTCATGGTTCTTATAGCATGGAGGTGCAACTCCCAGTCCCCTCACGAGAGACACATAGAAGCCCAAGTACTATGTTCTCTACCATGTCAATGTATGATATCCAGAATGTGGATAGCTCTCCATTGTTGTGATGGAGGTGTTCCAGAAAGTCTGTCCACAGGGTTATCAGCTCAGCTAAGAGTGGACTTTGCAGCAGATTGTTCATCTTCTGTTGGTTCAAGTCACTGGCTATGTCGTTCACATGGTCTAAGAATGATTTGATCATCCCACTCCTCTCTGGAACGTTGTCCTCAACCCATGGTGTGAACTCTGCCCATGCGAGTCTCATCAGTGCTTCATAGATATACTTGTGGACCCTGACACCACGGTTGTAGTGTTTACCATCAAGGACTCCATTGATGGACCCCTCTGCGATGATTCCAGCCTCGATGCACACGCCCTTCAGACCAGCATCCTGAAATCACTTTCCTAGGATGGCTAAGGCATTACATATGGTATGGAATGTCCTGATCTGAGAAGAATGTTGGAGAAGCACTTTTTGTGCTTCCATGCAACTTCAGTGGCTTTTGCATAGAGTGCTTGATCCATGACTACCACATTTGTTTCTAGATGAAGTTCCTTCCTGATTAGCTCTGATTGGTTTAGGATTTCAAATACTGTGGTCAACTCTGTGGCTGGTGAATTGATGGTTGGCAGATACCCAACAATATCTTGTGAGATTGGTTCTTGGTCCCTGGTGCTGATATTAAAACTAGTCCAGCTTGGGATTATCTGATTCTCTGGATCTGTTTGCCTTGCAAGTGTCCACACCAGGTTCTTCTTGCAGGCAAGAAAGCTACCACCACTGCAATGCCATACACATATTTTCTAGCACTAGGGGTGTATACTTTGCCAAAAATCACAATAAGAATTATTCCCCCAGATGGTACCGGTGGCCCAAATTTGGGGTCCTGGCTCACGGACTATGTGATGATAACAGCCGTGAACTCCCAAGGCAGCCAGAAAGGTCTGCACAACCGCACCAGGTATTCCAGATCAGGGGAACAAAAGGATTTGAGGGCATGCACATTCTGGGGGTCGCACCAAGCATTGTGGACCATAAAGCACACCCCTCCTCCTTTACTCTTCCCAGAGAGGTTCCTCAACCTGTCTGCCCAGAACAGGGAGAACCCAGAGGGCTCGATGGAATGATCCGGTATCTCCTCCGTCAGCCAGGTCTCCACGAAGCACAAAACATTGCACTCCTTTGTTTCCCGCTGATAGGAGATTCTGGCTCTCAGTTCACAAAGCTTGTTATCCAGGGACTGAACGTTAGCCAGGAGTATGCTAGGGAGCGGTGACTGTGGGCTACAAATTACAAAAGGGAAATAGAAACATAGAAACCCTATGGCACAATACAGGCCCTTCAGCCCACAAAGCTGTGCCGAACATGTCCTTACCTGAGAAATTACCTAAGCCCTCTATTTTTCTAAGCTCCATGCAACTATCAAGGAGTCTCTTAAAAGATTCTATCTTATCCGCCGTCGCTGGCAGCCCATTCCACACACTCACCACTCTCTGTGTAAAAAACTTACCCCTGACAACTTCTCTCTACCTGCTTCCAAGCACCTTAAAACTGTCTCTTCTTGTGCTAGCCATTTCAGCCCTGCGAAAAATCCTCTATCCACATGATCAATGCCTCTCATCATCTTATACACCTCTATCAAGTCACCTCTCATCCTCCGTCTCTCCAAGGAGAAAAGACGGAGTTCACTCAACCTATTCTCATAAGGCATGCTCCCCAATCCAGGCAACATTCTTGCAATTCTCCTTTGCACCCTTTCTATGGCTTCCACATCCTTCCTGTAGTCAGAACTGAGTACTCTAAGTGGGGTCTGACTGGGGTCCTATATAGCTGCAACATTACCTCTCAGCTCCTAAACTCAATCCCACGATTGATAAAGGCCAATACACCATATGCCTTCTTATCCACAGAGACAACCTGCGCAGCAGCTTTGAGTGTCTTATGGACTCGGACCCCAAGATCCCTCTGATCCTCTACGCTACCATGAGTCTTACCATCAATACTATATTCTGCGATCAATTTGACCTACCAAAATCAACCACTTCACACTTATCTGGGTTGAGCTCCATCTGCCACTTCTCAGCCCAGTTTATCAATGTCCTGCTGTAACCTCTCACAGCCCTCCACACTATCCACAACACCCCCAACCTTTGTGTCATCAGCAAATTTACTAACCCATCCAATTCCTCATCCACATCATTTATAAAAATCACGAAGAGTAGGGGTCCCAGAACAAATTCCTGAGGCACACCACTGGTCACCAATCTACATGCAGAATATGACCCGGCTACAACGACTCTTTGCCTTCCATGTGGGCACAAAGCAAGGTCCCCTTGGATCCCATGCCTCCTTACTTTCTCAATAAGCCTTTTATGGGGTACCTTATCAAACCCCTTGCTGAAATCCATATACACTACATCTACTGCTCTACCCTCATCAATGTGTTTAGTCACATCCTCAAAAATTTCAATCAGGCTCGTAAGGCATGACCTGCCTTTGACAAAGCCATGTTGACTATTTCTAATCATATTATGCCTCTCCAAATGTTCATAAATCCTGCTTCTCAGGACCTTCTCCATGAACTGGCCAACCACTGAAGTAAGACTCACTGGTCTATAATTTCCTGGGCTATCTCTACTCCCTTTCTGGAATAATGGAACAACATCCCCAACCCTCCAATCCTCTGGAACCTCTTCCGTCCCCATTGGTAACGCAAAGATCACTACCAGAGGCTCAGCAATCTCCTCCCTCGCCTCCCACAGTAGCCTGGAGTACATCTCGTCCAGTCCCGGTGACTTGTCCAACTTGATACTTTCCAAAAGCTCCAGCACACCCTCTTTTTTAATATCTACATGCTCAAGCTTTTCAGTCCACTGTAAGTTATCCCTACAATTGCCAAGATCCTTTTCTGTAGTGAATACTGAAGCCAAGTATTCATTAAGTACTTATACTATGTCCTCTGGCTCCATACATACTTTTCCACTGTCACACTTGATTAGTCATATTCTCTCATGTCTTAACCTCTTGCTCTTCACATACTTGTAAAATAACTTGAGATCTTCCTTAACCCTGTCTGCCAAAGCCTTCTCACGGACCCCTCTGGCTCTCCTAATTTCATTCTTAAGCTCCCTCCTGCCAGCCTTATAATCTATATCTCTATCATTACCTAGTTTTTTGAACCTTTTGTAAGCTTTTCTTTTCTTCTTAACTCGCTTATCAATAGCCTTTGTACACCACAGTCCCTGTACCCTTCCATCCTTTCCCTGTCTCATTGGAACGTACCTAAGCAGAACTCCAGCAAATATCCCCTGAACATTTGCCACATTTCTTCTGTACATTTCCCTGAGAACATCTGTTCCCGATTTATGTTTCCAAGTTCCTTCCTGATAGCCTCATATTTGCCCTTACTCCAATTAAACACTTCCCTAATTTGTCTTTTCCTATCCCTCTCCAATGCCATGATAAAGGAGACAGAATTATGTTCTCTATCTCCAAAATGCTCTCCCACTGAGAGATCCAACACCTGACCAGGTTCATTTCCCAATACCAGATCGAGTACAGCCTCTCTTCTTGTAGGCTTATCTACATATTGTGTCAAGAAACCTTCCTGAACACACCTAACAAATTCCACCCCATCTAAACCCCTCACTCTAGGGAGATGCCAATCAATATTTGGGAAATTAAAATCTCCCACCACAACATTGTTATTATTACACCTTCCCAGAATCTGTCTCCCTATCTGCTCCTCAATATCCCCGTCATTATTGGGTGGTCTATAAAAAACACCCAATTGAGTTATTGACCCCTTCCTATTCCTAACTTCCACCCACAGATACTCAGTAGACAATCTCTCCATGACTTCCTCCTTTCCGCAGCCGTGACACTATCTCTGATCAACAGTGCCATGCCCCCACCTCTTTTGCCTCCCTCCCTCTCCTTTCTGAAACATCTAAAACCTGTCACTCGAAGTAACCATTCTGGCCCCTGAGCCATCCGATTCCCTGTAATGGCCACAACATCATAGCTCCAAATACTGATCCACACCCTCAGCTCATCCGCTTTGTTCATTATACTCCTCGCGTTAAAATAGACACATCTCAAATCATCGGTCTGTGCACGTCCCTTCTCTATCACCTGCCTATCCTCCTCCCTCTTGCACTGTCTCCAAGCTTCCTCTATTTGTGAGCCAACCATCTCTTCCTCTGTCTCTTCAGTTCGGTTCCCACCAAAATAATACAACAGTCATGGAGATATCAATATCCAGGTAGATTGGGAAAAACAGATTGGTGATGATTTTGGATCCCAAGAGAGGGAACTTGTGGAATGCCAATGAGATATTTTTTAGAGTAGATTGTGCTTGAGCCCACTAGTGGATTTGCTTTTCTAGACTGGGTATTGTGTAGTGAACCAGGTTTGTTCAGGGAGTTTAAGGTAAAGGATTCTTAGGAGGATGTGATCATAAAATGATAGACTTCACCCTGTAATTTGAGATGGAGAAGCTAAAGTCAGATGTATTAGTATACAGTAGAGTAAAGGGAATTTTAGAGAGGAGCTGGCCAAAGTTCATTTGAAGGGGACACTAGCATGGATGATGGTGGAACAGCAGTGGCTAGAGTTTCTTGGAGTAATTCAAAATTCTGGGAGCAAGGTAAATGTATACCAAAGATGAAGCATTCTAAAGGGAGGATGAGGCAAATGTGGCTGACAAAGGAAGTCAAAGACAGCATAAAAGTGTCCTTCCATTCTTCAAGAAGGCCACGTTCCCATATCTGGATAACATCACCATCTGTGGTCACGACCGGCAGGATCACGACAACAACCTCCAAAAATTTCCCCAAGCGGCCAAAGCTTTCAATCTCACCTATAACAAGAACAAGTGTGTATTCAGGACCACCTAACTTGCTATCCTTGGGTGTGTTGTGGAGAATGGAGTCATTGGCCCTGACCCCAACCGTATGCGCCCCCTGTTGGAACTCCCTCTTCCCAACACCCTCAGAGCCCTCAAAAGGTGCCTGGGCTTCTTTTCATATTACGCCCAATGGGTCTCTAACTATGCAGACAAGGCCCGCCCCCGGTCAAATCCACCACATTCCCCCTCTCAGCCGTGATCGATTCACCGGTGGGTTGCGGAGACTTGTGACTGGCGGCAGCCAAGGTCGATTCGCCAGCGGGTTGAGGGGTCTGCGGCGCCCACGAGACCATTGGGGGTTCGTGTGCCTGGAGAGCCTCAGAGTTATGCAGAGCAGCCTCCAGCGTGTCGGCCAGTTTGATCGCCGAACTAAACGTAAGATCGGCTTTTTCCAACAGCCGCTGGCGCACATACACTGACCTGGTCCCCATGATGAAGGCGTCTCTCACTAGGAGCTCTGCATGCTGCACCGCCGTCAGCTCCTGGCAATTGCATGCTCGCACGAGTGTCCGTAGGGCCTGGACGAACTCAGCACTTGATTCCCCGGGCCATTGCTGCCGTGTCGCGAAGCGGTGCCAAGAATAGACGCTGTTTATCGGCGGCAGGTATTGTCTTTTGGGGCGTTCATCGCGCCATCGTAGCTCAGCTGGTCTCTGATCAGCGAATAGACCTGTGAACTGACCCTGAAAAGTAGAACTCTGCGCTTCGCTACGGGGTCAGTCGTTTTAATCTCCTCTAGGTACACTTCGAAGCAGGCCAGCCAGAGTTCGAAAGCGTTTCCAGGTTCAGGCGTTTGCGGATTTAGGTCTAACTTGTCGGGTCTCAGTGTATGTTCCATGCTTTAAAATGTACAGCGAATAAAATTGAAGCACCTTCAATAACTCCAAAAGACTGAGGTTGGGTAAAATACTGAAAGGCTTTTATTCGCTGTACAATACGACCTCCATGCTGCGTGTCTGCACCCGGACTGAGGGGAAGGACAAGGCGAAACACCTTTATACAGAATTCTGTGGGAGGAGCCACGGGGCAGTCAGCAGAGGGGCGTGTCCAGACAGGTAACTCAGTTACAACATATATATGGTTTATCACAGTATATTTAAGGCTGAGGTTGATAGGTTCTTGATTAGACAGGACGTGAAAGGTTACGGGGAAAAGGTAAGTAATGGGTTGAGAAGGAAAATGAATCAGCCATGATGAAATGGCGGAGCAGACTCAATGGGTTGAATGGTCTAATTCTGCTAAAATCTCTTGTGGTCACAGCAACAGAGATGTGGGGGAATTAAATGACAGAGAGACTGGTGAGGACATTTGGGGTTCCATCATTGTCAAGACAGGAGTTTGGTTCCCAGGTCCCATCATCGGTGAGTCTGGCGTTCAAGACCTGGAGTTCAGGCCTTTATCCAGGGTTTACATTCATCATCACATCATGAATGGATGTGATGCTTCACTCCCAGATGAGAACAACATCTTTTATGCATGCTTCGAAAGGGAGAATTAAACTGCATCTGGTGACCCTGGGATCTCTGTCTTGGAGACCAATGTCAGAACATCTTTCAAGAGGGTGAACCCCCGCATGCTCAGGCCCTGAAGATGTAGCTGGTAGGGCTCTGAAAACCCATGCCAAGTTTTCAAAGGCATCTTAAATCCCTCACTGTTGCTATTGGCAGTTCCCACCTGCTTCAAAAGGATGACAATCATACCAAGAGGAGCAGGGTGTACAGTCTCACAAACAATTCTCCAGTTACACTCACATCCACTTTGATGAAGTGCTTTGAGAGTTTGGTCATTGCCAGAAACAACTCCTGTCAAAGAAAGAAGCTGGACCCACTACAATACGCCTATTGCCACAATAGGTCTACGGTGCATACAATCTCACTGGCTCTCCACTCAGCCTTGGATCCCCTGGACAAAAGCATTAGCTACATCAGGATGACGGTTATTGATTACAGCTCAGCATTCAACACAATCATGCCCTCAGTTCTAATCAACAAGCTCCAGTCCTGATCAGAAAGCTGCAGAACCAGATGAGTTATACATCTCTCGTTACATGCACTTACAGGTCAACTCTTTGAGTGATTATGCAGAAAGTTTGAAGTTAATAATTCATCTCCTTCTACCTTAGGCCACGAACATATCAATCACCCCTGATGAGTTATTAACTTAAAAATTTCTGCATAATCACTCAAAGAGTTGAACTGCATGTGCATCTCCTTCTGCCTTGGGCCACAAACTTATCAATCCCCCCTGCTGTGGACATTTTCTGGAGGTCCAAGATCCGTATGCTCCACGACTGCTGGACTAAGTGTGTAAATGTAGGAGGGGACTATGTTGAAAAATAAATGTGCTAGGTTTTCTAAAATTGACTCCTTCTACCTTAGGCCACAAACTTATCAATCACCCCTTGTACAATGCAATACATAATATAGGGAACAAGTTAAATAAGTAAATCAATTACAGTAAGTATATCTATATATGAACATTAATAGTTAAATTAAAAATGGTACAAAAACAGAAATAATAATTTAAAAAGTGAGATAGTGTTCATGGGTTCAGTGCCCATTTAGGAATCGTACGGTAGAGGATGAGCTATCCCTTTCATTCTTCTAAACTCCAGTGAATACAGGCCCAGATCCATCAAATTCTCCTTATACGTTAACTCTTTCAATCCCAGAATAATTCTCGTGAACCTCCTCTGACCTCTCCAACACCAGTACATATTTTCTTAGATAAGGGACCCAAAACTGGTCTGACCAATGCCTGAGATCTCTCTCAGCATTAGATCTTTGCTCTTATGTTCTAGTCCTCTTGAAGTGAATGCTAACATTGCATTTGCCTTCCTCACCACTGACTCAATCTTCAAGTTAGCCAATAGGGACTCCCAAGTCCCTTCATACCTCTGATTTTTAAAATGTTCTCCCCATTTGGAAAATCTTTATTCCTTCTACTAAAATGCATAACCACAAAACTTCTCTTCACTATATTCCATCTGCCTCTTCTTTGTCCATTCTCCTAATCTGTCTAAGTCCTTCTGCATAGTCCCTGCCTGCCACCTCAACTATTTTCATATCATCCATAACCATGGCTACAAAGCAATCAATTCCGTCATCAAAATCATTGGCATATAACTTGAAGGAAAGCATTCTCAACACCAACACCTGTCGAACACCACTAGTCATCAACAACCAACCAGAAAAGGCTCCCTTTAATCCTACTCTTTGCCTCCTGCCAAAGTTCAAAAGTTCAAAGTAAATTTATTATTCAAGTACATATATGTCACTATATACTACTCAGGCATTCACAGTACATACAAAGGAACACAATAAAATCACGGAAAAACCGTACATGACAAAGACGGACAACCAACCAGTGCGCAGAAGGTAACATACTGTGCAAATACAATACAAAAATAAATAAATAAGCAATAAATAACCGCCAATTTTCTATCCGTGCATGTATCTTTCTTGTAATACCATGGGGCTTTAATCTTGTTAAGCAGCCTCATGTGTAGCACCTTGTCAAAGGCCTTCTGAAAATACAAGAACACAACATCAACTGATTCTACTTTGCCCATCCTACTTGTTACTTCCTCAAAGAATTCTATAAAATTTGTCAGGCAAGATTTCCCCTCAAGGAAACCATGCTAACTTTGGCCTATTTTATCATGTGCCTCCAAGGACCTTGAAATGTCATCCCTAATGATGAACTCCAACATCTTCTCAACCACTTAAGTCAGGCTATCTGACGTATAATTTCCCCAAGTCAACGTGAAGGGTCTCAGCCCAAAATGTCAACTGTTTACTGGGTGCTGCCTGACCTGCTGAGCTCTAGATTTCCAGCATCCAGCATCTGCAGTACCTCTTGTATCCATAATTATCTTTTTTCCTGCCTTCCTCTCTTCTTAAAGGGCGGTCTGACATTTGTAATTTTCCATTCCAGAATCTAGTGATTCTTCAAAGATTAGTACTAATGCCTCCAAAGACTTTTCAGCTACCTCTTACAGAACCCTACGGAGAAGTCCATCTGGTCCATGTGACTTATCTACCTACAGACCTTTCAGCTTCTCAAGCAGCTTCTCCTTAGTAATAGTAACTTCACTCACTTTCGTCCCCTGACACTTGAATTTCTGGCATGCTGCCAGTGTCTTCCACAGTGGACACAAAATATTTATTAAATTCACCCGCCATTTCTTTGTCCCCCTTACTAACTCTGCAGGGTCACTTTCCAGAGGTCCAGCCTTGCCTCCTTTATTCTTTGTATATCTGAAAAACCCTTTGTATCCTCTTTGATATTAGTGACTAGCTTATCTTCATCTTTCTTCTCTTTATGGCTTTTTGTTGCCTTCTGCTCACTTTTAAAAGTTTCCCAGTCCTCTAACTTCCCACTAATTTTTGCTATAATATATGCCCTCTTTTTACTTTTATGCTGTCCTTGACTTCCCTTTTGTCAGCCACAATTGCCTCATCCTCCCTTTACAATACTTCTTCTTTGTGATGTATCTCTCCCGCTCCCAGAATTCCACATGGCTCTCAGAAACTCCAGCCATTGCTGTTCTGCTGTCATCTCTACTACACCCATGACTGTGGCTAGGCACAGCTCAAATGCCATCTGTAAATTTGCTGATGACACAACTATTGTTGGCAGAATTTCAGATGGTGAAAGAAGGCATGCAGGAGTGAGATATATCAGCTAGTGGTGTCACAGCAACAACCTTGCACTCTGTACCAGTAAGACCAAAGAACTGATTATGGACTTCAGAAAGGGTAAGTCAAGGGAACACCCACCAGTCCTCATAGAGGGGTCAGAAGTGGAAAGAGCAATTTCAAGTTGCTGGGTGCCACTACCTCTGCGGATTGATGCAGTTACAAAGAAGGCACAAGAGTAGTTATATTTTATTAGGAGGGTTGGTATGTCACCAATGACACTTGCAAATTTCTACAAATATCTGCTGGGGAGCATTCTATCTGGCTGCAACACCATCTGATATAGGTTGTGGGGGGTGGGGGGAGCTACTGCTCAGGATAGTTGTGAACTCAGTCAGCTTCATTATGGGCATTAACCTCCATACCATTCAGGACATCTTCAAGGAGTGATACCTCAAAAAGACAGCATCCATCATTAAGGACCCCCATCACCCAGAAGGTGCCCTCTTCTCATTGCTACTATCAGGAAGGAGGTGCAGGAGCCTGAAGGCACACACTCAACAATTCAGGAATAGCTTCTTCCCCTCTGCCATCAGATTGGACATTGAACCCATGAATACTACCTCACTAATTTTTATGCAGCCGGCTGGTGGCACGGTGGCATCAGCACTGGACTTTGGAGTGAAGGCTCCTGAGTTCGAATCCAGCCGACTCCCTTGCAAGTTTTCCATCCGTACTGGGTTGAGTGTTGAGCTAGCAACTCGGCCTTGTAAAAATAAGAAAGCCTGTCCTGATGACTCCACTTCGAGTTAAGGGCTTTCTTCTTCTTCTTCAATTTTTATGCAGTATTTATTTTAATTTCAACTATTATATATATACTTACTGTAATTCACAGTTTTTATTATGTATTGTGATGTACTGCTGCCATATAACAACAAGTTTCACAACATATACCGGTGGTATTAACCCTGATTCTGATCAACCCTTCCAATCAACTTTGGCCAGCTCCTCTCTCATGCCTCTGTAATTCTCTTTACTCCACCGTAATACTGATAAATCTGACTTTACCATTTCCCTCTCAAACTGCAGGGTGAATTCTATCATATAATGATCACTACCTCTTCAGGTTCCTTTACCTTGAGCTCCCTAATCAAATTTGATTCATTATGCAACACCCGATCCAGAACTGCCTTTTCCCTAAAGAGTTCAATCATAAGCTGCTCTCAAAAGTCATCCTGCAGGCATTCTACAAATTTCCTCTCTTGGGGTCATGCAACCTGGTTTTCCTGATCTCCTCTACGTGCAGTCTCTGGTGAATAAAATCGATGATCTCAGAGCTAGGGTGCTGAATCTGAGGGACATTAGGACCACGTGTGTTCTTTTTTTCATGGAATTCTGGTTAACCCCTTCCGTACCAGATGCAGCGATTCAGATCAACGGGTTTACTATATACTGTCAGTATAGATCTATAGAGTCTGCCATCCGATTCCTAAATGGACATTGAACCCTTGGACACCACCTCACTTTTTTTTAATATATACAGTATTTCTGTTTTTGCATGATTTTTATACTATTCAATACACGTATACTGTAATTGATTGATTGATTTATTATGGTTTTTTTCCTTCTATATTATGTATTGTATTGAACTGCTGCTGCTGCTAAGTTAACTAATTTCACATCACATGCCATGTTAATAAACCTGGTTCTGATATTGAAATCCCCATGACTATCGTAACACTGCCCTTTTGACATGCATTTTCTATCTCATGTTCTAATTTGTACCCCATATCCTTGCTGCTATTCAGGGCCCTGTATATATCTCCCATCTGCATCTTTTTACCTTTGCAATTTAACTCTACTCACATGGATTCTATATCTTCTGATCATATGTCATGTTATGTCAAGCATCATGAACAAAGCGATGAGCTTAGAGCGTGGATCAGTACTTGGAGATACTATGTTGTGGCCATTACAGTGATTTGGAAGGCTCAGGGGCAGGAATGGTTACTTAGAGTGCCAGGTTTTAGATGTTTCAGCAAGTATAGGGAGGGAGGCAAAAGAGGTGGGGACGTGGCACTGTTGATCAGGGACAGTGTCACGGCTGCAGAAAAGGAGGAAGTCATGGAGGGATTGTCTACTGAGTCTCTGCAGGTGGAAGTTAGGAACAGGAAGGGGAGTCAATAACTCTACTGGGTGTTTTTTATAGACCTCCCAATAGTAACAGGGACATCGAAGAGCAGATAGGGAGACAGATTTTGGAAAGGTGTAATAGTGAGGAGGTGACCAGGCATATAGATGAGGGTAGTGCAGTAGATGTGATCTACATGGATTTTAGTAATAAAGATTCCACACTGTAGGCTTATTCAGAAAGTCAGAGGTGGTACACTTTGGAAGGACAAACTCCAAGGCAGAGTACAAAGTAAATGGGAGGATACTTGGTAGTGTGGAGGAGCAGAGTAATCTGGGGGTACATGTTCACAGATGCCTGAAAGTTGCCTCACAGGTAGACAGGGTAGTTAAGAAAGCTTATAGGGTGTTAGCTTTCATAAATCAAGGGATAGAGGTTAAGAGTCGTGAGGTAATGATGCAGCACTATAAAACTCTGGTTAGGCCACACTTGGAGTACTGTGTACAGTTCTGGATGCCTCACTATTGGAAGGATGTGGAAAGGGTACAGAGGAGATTTATTAGGATGCTGCCTGGTTTAGAGAGTATGCATTATGATCAGAGATTAAGGGAGCTAGGGCTTTACTCTTTGGAGAGAAGGAGGATGAGAGGAGACATGATACAGGTATACAAGATATTAAGAGGAATAGATAGAGTGGATAGCCAGCGCCTCTTCCCCAGGGCACCACTGCTCAATACAAGACGACATGGCTTTAAGGTAAAGGGTGGGAAGTTCAAGGGGGATAGCAGAGGAAGGTTTTTTACTCAGAGAGTGGTTGGTGCGTGGAATGCACTACCTGAGTCAGTGGTGGAGGCAGATACACTAGTGAAATTTAAGAGACTACTGGACAGGTATTTGGAGGAATTTAAGGTGGGGGGTTATATGGAAGGCACGGTTTGAGGGTCGCACAACATTGTGGGCTGAAGGGCCTGTACTGTGCTGCACTATTCTATGTTCTATAACAGAGTTGTCGTGGTGGGAGATTTTAATTTCCCAAATATTGAATTGCATCTTCCTAGAGCAAAGGGTTTAGATGGGGTGGAGTTTATTAGGTGTGTTCTGGAAGGTTTCCTGACACAATATGAAGATAAGCCTACAAGAGGAGAGGCTGTACTTGATCTGGTATTGGGAAATGAACCTGGTCAGGTGTCAGGTCTCTCAGTGGGAGAGCATTTTGGAGATAGTGATCACAATTCTATCTCCTTTACCATAGCATTGGAGAATGATAGGAACAGATACGTTAGGAAAGTGTTTAATTGGAGTGAGGGGAAATATGAAGCTAACAGGCAGGAACTTGAAATATAAATTGGGAACAGATGTTCTCAGGGAAATGTAAGTCAAAAATGTGGCAAATGTCCAAGGGATATTTGCATGATGTTCTGCATTGGTATGCTCCAATGAGACAGGGAAAGGATGGTAGGGTACAGGAACCATGCTGCACAAACGCTGTCGAAAATCTGGTCAAGAAGAAAAGCTTACGAAAGGTTCAAAAAACTAGGTAATGACAGATACCTAGAAGATTATAAGGCTAGCAGGAAGGAGTTTAAGAATGAAATTAGGAAAGCCAGAAGGGACCATGAGAACGCCTTGGTGGGCAGGATTAAGGAAAACCCCAAGGCATTCTACAAGTATGTGAAGAGCAAGAGGATAAGACATAAGAGAATAGGACCAATCAAGTGTGATAGTAGAAAAAGTGTGTATGGAACCGGAGGAGATAGCAGAGGTACCTAATGAATACTTTGCTTCAGTATTCACCACAGGAAAGGCCCTGGCGATTGTAGGGATGACTTACAGCGGGCTGAAAAGCTTGAGCATATAGACATTAAGAAAGAGAATGTGCTGGAGCTTTTGAAAAGCATCAAGTTGGATAGATCACCGGGACCGGACGAGATATAACCTAGGCTACTGTGGGAAGCGAGGGAGGAGATTGCTGAGCTTCTGGCCATGATCTTTGCATCATCAATGGGGACGGGAGAGATTCCGGAGGATTGGAGGGTTGTGGATGTTGTTCCCTTATTCAAGAAAGAGAGCAGAGATAGCTCAGGAAATTATAGACCAGTGAGTCTAACCTCAATGGTTGGTAATTTGATGGAGAAGATCCTGACAGGCAGGATTTATGAACATTTGGAGAGGCATAATATGATTAGGAATAGTCAGCAGGGCTTTGTCAAAGGCAGGTTGTGCCTTACGAGCCTGATTAAATTTTTTCAGGATGTGACTAAACACATTAATGAAGATAGAGCAGCAGATGTAGTGTATATGGATTTTAGCAAGGCATTTGATAAGGTACCCCATGCCAAGCTTATTGAGAAAGTAAGCAGGTATGGGATCCAAGGGGACCTTGCTTTGTGGATCCAGAATTGGCTTGCCAACAGAAGGCAAAGACTGGTTGTAGTTGGGTCATATTCTGCATGGAGGTCGGTGATCTGTTCTGGGATCCCTTCTCTTCGTGATTTTTATAAATGACCTGGATGAGGAAATGGAGGGATGGGTTCGTAAATTTGCTGATGACACAAAGGTTGGGGGTGTTGTGGATAGTGTGGGGGGCTGTCAGAGGTTACAGCGGGGCATCGATAGGATGCAAAACTGGGCTGAGAAGTGGCAGATGGAGTTCAACCCAGAAAAGTGTGAGGTGATTTATTTTGGTAGGTCAAATATGATGGCAGAATATAGTATTAATGGTAAGACCCTTGGCAGTGTGGAGGATCAGAGAAATCTTGGGATCCGAGTCCACAGGACACTCAAAACTGCTGCCGAGGTTGACTGTATGGTTAAGAAGGTATACAGTGCATTGGCCTTCATCCACCGTGGGATTTGAGTTTAAGAGCCGAGAGGTAATGTTACAGCTTTATAGGACCCTGGTGAGACCCCACTTGAGGTACTGTGTTCAGTTCTGGTCACCTCACTACAGGAAGGATGTGGTAACTATAGAAAGGGTCCATAGGAGATTTACAAGGAAGTTGCCTGGATTGGGGAGCATGCCCTATGAGAATAGGTTGAGTGAACTTAGCCTTTTCTCCTCGGAGCGACGGAGGATGAGAGGTGACCTGATAGAGGAGTATAAGATGATGAGAGGCATTGATCATGTGGATAATCAGAGGCTTTTTCCCAGGGCTGAAATGGCAGGCAAGAGAGGGCACAGTTTTAAGGCGCTTGGAAGTAGGTACAGAGGAAACGTCAGGGGCAAGTTTTTTTACACAGAGGGTGGTGAGTGCGTGGAATGGGCTGCCGGAGGCGGAAACGATAGAGTCTTTTAAGAGACTCCTGGATAGCTACATGGAGCTTAGAAATATAGAGGGCCATGAGTAAACCTAGGTAATTTCTAAAATAAGTACATGTCTGGAACAGCATTGTGGGCCGAAAGTCCTGTATTATGCCGTAGGTGTTCTGTTTCTTTCTAAGGATTTGATTTCATTTTTTTAACCAACAGAGGCAACCCATCCTCTGTCTACCTGGCTGTTCTTTCAATGCAATGTGTACTCTTCGATGTTAGGCTCCCAACTATGTTCTTTCAGCCACATCTCAGTAATGGCCATAACAGCATACCTGCCAATTAACTGCGCCACCTTATTCTGTATACTGCGTGCATTCAAATATAACAGCTTCACCTTTTCAATTTTGCCCACCCTCCCACCCACCCCCCCCTTGAGCTACCTTAATGACTAACGCCCGGTAGCACCACATCTACAGTGATGAAATGCTTTGAGAGGTTGGTCATGACTAAACTGAACTCCTGCCTCAGCAAGGACCTGAATCCACTGCAATTTGCCTATCGCCGCATTTGGTCAATGGCAGATGCAATCTCCATGGCTCTCCACACGGCTTTAGACCACTTAGACAATGCAAGCACCTATCTCAGGATGCTGTTCATTGACTATAGCTCAGCATTTAATACCATCGTTCCCACAATCCTGATTGATTAGGCCTCTGTACCTCTTTCTGCAATTGGATCCTCGACTTCCTAACCGGAAGACCACAATCTGTGTGGATTGGTGATAACATCTCCTCCTCGCTGACGACCAACACTGGTGCACCTCGGGTGTGTGCTTAGCCCACTGCTCTGCTCTCTATATATACATGACTGTATGGCTGGGTGTAGCTAAGATACCATCTGTAAATTTGCTGATAAATAACCATTGTTGGTAGCATCTCAGGTGGTGACAAGAGGGCATACAAGAGCAAGATATGCCAACTAGTGCAGTGGTGTCGCAGCAACAACCTGGCACTTGACATCAGTAAGACGAAAGAGCTGATTGTGGACTTCGGGAAGGGTAAGACGAAGGAACACATACCAATCCTCATAAAGGGATCAGAAGTGGAGAGAGTACGCAGTTTCAAATTCCTGGGTGTCAAGATCTTTGAGGACCTAACCTGGTCCGAACATATCGATGCAGTTATAAAGAAGGCAAGACAGCAACTATACTTCATTAGGAGCTTGACTATACACTCAAAAACTTCTATAGATGTACCGTGGAGAGCATTCTGACAGGCTGCATCACTGTCTGGTACGGGGGGTGGGGCTACTGCACAGGACCGAAAGAAGCTGCAGAGGGTTGTAAATTTAGTTGGCTCCATCTTGGGTACTAGCCTACAAAGTACCCAGGACATCTTCAAGGAGCGGTGTCTCAGAAAGGCAGCGTCCATTATTAAGGACCTCCAGCACCCAGGGCATGCCCTTTTCTCACTGTTACCATCAGGCAGGAGGTACAGAAGCCTGAAGGCACACACTCAGCAATTCAGGAACAGTTTCTTCCCCTCTGCCATCCGATTCCTAAATGGATGTTGAACCTGTAAGCACACCTCACTATTTTTAATATATTTTATTTCTGGTTTTTTTGCACAATTTTTAATCTATTCAATATACATATACTGGAACTGACTTATTTATTTACTATTATTAATTTTTTTCTACTTATCTATTATGTATTGCATTGAACTGCTTCTGCTAAGTTAACAAATTGTATGATACATGCCAGTGATAATAAAACCAACTTCCACCCCTGCATTCACACACTTTGTCATTTGAAAGCATTGATTTTATTTCATTCATGTTGAGTCTGGTACTGCACAACTTGCAGAGGTGTTGCCTGTGACCTATGACCTGACCCATCCATTCCACAATAGTCTTTTACTCACTGTTCAGATGATCAGTAGATGTCCAGTTTTGACTGCGAAACTGGCAACACCATTTTTGCCAAAAATGCTTTAGACTCGCACATTTTAAAACCCCATCAAGTCCATTGTGTTTATCTATATCCAATTACACATGTATTGCTAAAGGTTTTGAAGTTCAATTTTTTTTTATCTAACCTGCACAATGGGGAGAAACGTTGATCGTCTTAGTCACCATTAGTACACCCTATTGCTAAGCTACTCACGGGCACATTCTGCATACCTGTTCCAAAAGCCCATAGTCTTCAACAAATTTGTCCAGATTTGATGTATGTGTTATCTTCTTCATCTTCTCCTCCATTTTGCTGCTAAATTTAGTGTTAACAAAAATATTACTTAGTCTTATCAAATATCTTAATATTTCTTTTAAATACATTAACATCCTGAATCTGAAATAGTATGAACCAGTGTACCCGTATTTCTGATTTTGTTTTTAAATGTTTAACAATATCTCCACAACTTAACTCAGATGTATGCTTTGACAGCAATATTTCCTAAGAATGTTTTTCAATTTCTCCGCTCAATTATCTTAGTCAAGATATAGTACCCCACATTCTAGATTTCCTTTGCACATTACGCAGGGGGATTGTATATTTTCTAACAATTTTGAGGGTAGTCTATTTTATCTTCCCTTTCATCTCTGTAAATCCACTCTTTCTTCAAACATTTTGAGATTCACTGTCTTCAGTTTGCCACCCCAAGATATTCACTCTTCCTTCAGTTTGCCATGTAGAGATCCACTCTTTCTTCAAGCAGTTTACCACCCCGAGATCCACTTTCTTCAAGCAGTTTACCACCCTGAGATCCACTCTTTCTTCAAGCAGTTTACCACCCTGAGAGATCCACTCTTTCTTCAAGCAATTTACCACTCCGAGATCCACTCTTTCTTCAAGCAGTTTACCACCAATGTTCCCTCTAATTTTTAGGAGTCAGTGTGCACAAAAATCTTATGTTGTACAAATTTTTTTTTCTGTGACAAAAGTATGTGCGCACTGAATGCACACATGGGACAGTCTATGTAGGTTTACAAAATATTTGACATAAAACTTAAGTCACACACACAAAAAATGCTGGTGAACACAGCAGGCCAGGTAGCATCTATAGGAAGAGGTACAGCTGACGTTTCAGGCCAAGACCCTTCATCAAGACTAACTGAAAGAAGAGATAGTAAGAGATTTGAAAGTGGGAGGGGGAGGGGGAGATCCGAAATTATAGAAGACAGTAGGGGGAGGGATGGAGCTAAGAGCTGGACAGGTGATTGACAAAAGGGATATGAGAGGATCATGGGACAGGAGGCCTAGGGAGAAAGAAAAGGTGGGGGGAAGCCCAGAGGATGGGCAACAAGTTATAGTGAGGGGGACAGAGGGAGAAAAAAGAGAGATAAAAAAGGGAAAAGAAAAAAATTAATGATAAATAGATAGATAGATAGATAGATAGATAAGGGATGGGATACAAAGGGGAGAAGGGGCATTAATGGAAGTTGGAGAAGTCAATGTTCATGCCATCAGGTTGGAGATACTTAATTTTTATCATATTTAAGTCAGTTATTTTTTTCTCTCTCCTGTCTTTGGCATTTACCCATCCTTTGTAAACTATTTCGACTAATAGAACTTCCATCCCATTGATAGCTTTTGATTCTCATTAACATATCCAAATGACATTCACCTTAATGGTTTCTCAGCTTGTTTTTGAGTTGATTCATTAGGCTAAAACCTCGCTCACAGTCCGTACTAGACGCAAGAAAAGTTCCCCCAATGTCCATCAACTGTGCAAGGTCGCAAAACTGTTCATTTTGAAGTACAAATGCCACCATTTGAGCAAAGTTTGAAATCAGTTTGGATTTAATTTTTTCTTGCACGGAACATTTGAAATCATTAAACTGTCTATTACAATATTTTCAGCTAGAAATTCATGATATTTTAGACATGAGGCATTAACTTGTTCATCGCCAAATGTGAAGTCACAACCTGAAATTGCAGAGAAATCAAAAGTTGACCATTCTTGTACCTCAATTTTGATTTCCTCTGGGTTTGATCGTTTTCGCTCTCGCTCATCTGCACTCAACCGTAACATGCATAGCACTCCTGTAATGGGTAATGACGGGTTCTGTTGCCTGAGCTTTTGTACACCATCCAAATGCGATTTACTTGCCAAATGATGCTTCAAAAAGTCAAGTTTCCAAATATCATCCCATTTCTTTCCACTAGCAAATTCTCCAACAACTTTCGCATCACGACAATACAAACAGATAACTCCAGTTTCCAAATCATACATAAATATTTCTCGTAGTTGAACGTTCATGACCTCATGAGCTTTCGGTGTAGCAGTTTCTACTATTTTGTTCACCCATTCAACTTTAAACAAATTTGCAGTTCTTTTGCACTTCACGCCCTTTGCTTCTTTTGAATTTGACATAGTGAATCAATATTTTGTCCAATAAAAACTTAGTAAGCTATCTACAGGATTTGAAACAGAACACTGTGCGCCAAACATGGCTGTCACCGTGATGCAGCTGGACAAACTGGAACAGGATAGGTGACATGATGTAAATTAGTGACGTGTTTTGTGGTATTTGAAAAACCAACTAATTAGTTAACAGAAAGTTAACTAAAAGATTATTTTCAATAAGTATAATTATTAACTACTACATTATTTTAGGTAACTAACCTTCTGTGCGCACATTAATTTCCTTTGCGCACTGGTTGAAAAACGTGTTTGCACACACGCGCACTGCGTAGAGGGAACTATGTTTACCACCCTGAGAGATCCACTCTTTCTTCAAGCAGTTTACTACCCCGAGATCCACTGTTTCAAGCAGTTTACTACCCAGAGAGATCCACTCTTTCTTCAAGCTGTTTGCCACCGTGAGATCCACTCTTTCTTCAAACTGTTTACCACCGTGAGATCCACTCTTTTTTCCAAGCTGCTTACATCTGAGAGATCCACTCTTTCTTCAAGCAGTTTACCACCCCCAGAGATCCACTTTTTCTTCACGCTATTTACCACCCTGAGAGATCCACACTTTCTTCCATCAGTTTATCACCCTGAGAGGCCCACACTTTCTTCAGGTTACCACACCGAGAGATCCACTCTTTCTTCAAGCAGTTTAGCACCCTAAGAGAACCACTCTTTCTTCAAGCACTTTACCACTCCGTGAGATCCACTCTTTCTCAAAGCTGTTTACCACGCCAAGAGATCCACTCTTTCTTCAAGCAGTTTACCACCCGAGACACTCTTTCTTCAAGCCGTTTACTACCCTGAGAAATCCACTCTTTCTTCAAGTAGTTTACCACCCTGAGAGAATCACTCTTTCTTCAAGCAGTTTAGCACCCTGAGAGAACCACTCTTTCTTCAAGCAGTTTACCACCCCCAGAGATCCACTCTTTCTTCAAGCAGTTTACTGCCCCGAGAGATCTACTCCTTCAAGCAGTTTACCACCAAGATCCACTCTTTCTTCAGGCATTTTACCACCGAGAGATCCGCTCTTTCTTCAAGCATGTTACCACCCTGAGAGATCCACTTTTTCTTCAAGCGGTTTACCACCCTGACAGATCTATTCTTTCTTCAAGCAGTTTACCACCCTGAGATCCATTGTTTCAAGCAGTTTACCACCCTGAGAGATCCACTTTCTTCAAGCAGTTTACCACCCCGAGAGATCCAATCTTTCTTCAAGCAGTTTTCTGCCCCGAGAGATCCACACTTTCTTCAATCAGTTTACCACCCCGAGAGATCCACTCTTTCTTCATGCAGTTTACCACCCGGAAAGATCCACTCTTTCTTCTTGCTGTTTACCACCCGAGACAAACACTCTTTCTTCAATCCGTTTACTACCCTGAGAAATCCACTCTTTCTTCAAGTAGTTTACCACCCTGAGAGAATCACTCTTTCTTCAAGCAATTTAGCACCCTGAGAGAACCACTCTTTCTTCAAGCGGTTTACCACCCTGACAGATCTATTCTTTCTTCAAGCAGTTTACCACCCTGAGATCCACTGTTTCAAGCAGTTTACCACCCTGAAAGATCCACTTTCTTCAAGCAGTTTTCTGCCCCAAGAGATCCACACTTTCATAGAAACATAGAAACATAGAAAATAGGTGCAGGAGTAGGCCATTCGGCCCTTCGAGCCTGCACCGCCATTTATTATGATCATGGCTGATCATCCAACTCAGAACCCAGCCTTCCCTCCATACCCCCTGACCCCCACTCTTTCTTCAAGCTGTTAACCACCTCAAGAGATCCACTCTTTCTTCAAGCATTTTACCACCGTGAGATCCACTCTTCCTTCAAGCATGTTACCACCCTAAGAGATCCACTCTTTCTTCAAGCATTTTACCACCATGAGATCCACTCTTTCTTTAAGCATGTTACCACCCTAAGAGATCTACTCTTTCTTCAAGCATTTACCACTCTACGATCCACTCTTTCTTCAAGCTGCTTACCAGCCTGAGATCCACTCTTTCTTCAAGCAGTTTACCACCCTGACAGATCTATTCTTTCTTCAAGCATTTTACCTACCCCGACAGATCCACACTTTCTTCAAGCAGTTTGCCACCCTGAGAGATCCATTCTTTCTTCAAGCTGTTTACTACTCCGAGAGATCCACTCTTTCTTCAAGCAGTTTACCACCACGAGAGATCCACTCTGTCTTCAAGCTGTGTACCAGCTCGAGAGATCCACTCTTTCTTCAAGCAGTTTACCACCCCGACAGATCCACTCTTTCTTCAAGCAGTTTACAACCCTGACAGATCTACTCTTTCAAGCATTTTACCACGAAATCCACTCTTTCTTCAAGTAGTTCACCACTCTGAGAGATCCACTCTTTCTTCAAGCATTTTACCACCCTACGATCCACTCTTTCTTCAAGCTGCTTACCAGCCCAAGATCCACTCTTTCTTCAAGCTGTTTAACACTCTGATGATCCACTCTTTCTTCAAGCTGTTTACCAGCCCGAGAGATCCACTCTTTCTACAAGCTGTTTACCACCCCGAGAGATCCACTCTTTCTTCAAGCAGTTTACCACCCTAAGAGATCCATTGTTTCTTCAAGCATTTTACCACCCCGAGAGATCTACAATTTCTTCAGTTTACCACCGAGATCCACTCTTTCTTCAAGCATTTTACCACCGAGTGATCCATACTTTCTTCAATCAGTTTATCTCCCTGAGAGATTCACTCTTTCTTCAAGCAGTTTACCACCCCATGAGAGATCCACTTTCTTCAAGCAGTTTACCACCCTGAGATCCACACTTCCATCAAGCAGTTTACCACCCCGAGATCCACTCTTTCTTCAAGCATTTTACCTCCTAAAGAGAACCACTCTTTCTTCAAGCAGTTTACTGCCCCGAGAGATCCACACTTTCTTCAATCAGTTTACCACCCCGAGAGATCCACTCTTTCTTCAAGCAGTTTACCACACGGAGAGATCCACTCTTTTTCAAGCAGTTTACCACCCTGAGATCCACTCTTTCTCAAGCAGTTTACCACCCCCTGAGAGATCCACTTTCTTCAAACAGTTTACTGCCCTGGGAGATCCACTCTTTCTTCAAGACAACTCTGATGATGCTTCGCTCAGTAGGGTTGATTCTGGCCAGCGGGGGATCCCCGACCATCATCAAGCTACTGCTCATAAAATTCAAGTAACACAAAACAAAATTATTGCCACTTGGAATGTAAGAACCCCATATCAAGCGGGAAGATTAGACAAGGTGATAAATGAAATGGAAAGACTAAAGATTAACATCATGGGAATTAGCGAAGTTCATTGGATAGATGCTGGAACATGTCAGTTTAGAAATAAAACACTAGTTTATTCTTGTGGAACATCCCATACTAATGACGTAGGAATTCTTATGGATGAAAACATGGCAAAAAGTGTTTTAGGACATTGGGCAATATCAGAAAGAGTGCTCCTTGTTAGATTCAGAGGACAACCATTTGATTTAGCAATTATACAGGTATATACACCAACAACAGATGGAGCAAATGGGGATATAGATAACTTCTATGAAGAGCTTGAACAAGCAAAGAATGGATACAAATTTCAAGATATTGTTATTGTCATGGGAGATCTAAATGCTAAAGTAGGACAAGGTGCTGATGGAAATATTACAGTGCAGTCGCACTGATACACAACCAGGCCAAAGGGGGTAATGAGGGCCATCTTGGGTACATCGTCCGGGTGGACTGGGATCTGATGATACCCTCGGACAAGGTCAATCTTTGAAAAGATGCGCGCCCCGTGCAGGTTGGCCGTAAAGTCCTGGATGTGTGGTACCGGATAGCGATTGGACGTGGTGGCGTCGTTCAGCCTCCTATAGTCGCCGCACGGTCTCCAGCCTCCCGTGGACTTGGGCACCATATGGAGTAGGGAGGCCCACGGGCTGTCGGAATGTCACACAATCCCCATCTTCTTGAATTCCTCTTTCACGAGGCAGTGTTTGTCAGTCGGTAGCCTGCAGGCCCGGGCATGAAGGGGAGGTCCCTGTGTGGGGATGTGGTGCATCACGCCATGCTTGGGGTCTGTTGAGGAAAGCTGCAGCGTGATGATAGATGGGAACTCCGACAACACTCTGGCGAAAGAAGTGACAGAGTCCAGCTGTCATTGTCGGAATAAGTGACGGAGTCCAGCTGCGGGGCCGGTAACCTGGCCTCGCCAAGGGAGAAAATCTGGAACGTCTTCGCATCGACCAATCGTCGTTCCTTCAAATCCATGAGCAGGCAGTGAGCGCAGAGGAAGTCCACACCCAACAATGGCTGTGATACTGCGGTCAGCATAAACGTCCATGTAAAGCAGCTGGAACCGAACTGCAAGGGGATGGCTCTTGTGCCGTGGGTGCGGACGGTGCTGCTGTTGACTGCCGTAAGTTCCGGTCCTGTTCTTCTAGTTGGGGTATCGTGGCTCGAGGGAGGTAGGACACTGATTTCCGCCCCTGTGTCCACCAGGAACCTACGCCCGGAGTGCTTGTCCCAAAAGTAGACCAGCTGCTGTAGCCATCAGCAATGGCTGGTCCCAGCGTTTCCCTGGAACGAGCATGGCCGTCGGCAGTGGCAGGCCCCGGAACCCCACCTTTGATGATAAAAACACCAAGACCCAGAAGTGGTGCCGTCCCTTGGTGTGGGTGTTACGTGATCCGCTGCTGGGGTGTGGGAGGGCTGGGCTTTCGGCCGTGCCACCGCGCTAATTTCAATGGTGGTTCCGCCATTTTTTTTGGCGCACCAAAGTCGTCCACGCAGGCAGCCACCCTGCACGGGTCTCTGAAGTCTTCATCTGCTAGCAGGAGGCAGGTGTCTTGTGGCATTTGCTCCAAGAAGATCTGTTCAAAAAGCAGGCAAGGCTTATGGCCGTCTGCCAGTGCTAGCATGTCACTCATCAGGGTTGATGACGCGCGGTCGCCCAGGCCGTCCATATACAGTAACCGCGTGGCCCGTTCGTGGCGGGAGAGGCCAAATATGCGGATTAACAGGGCCTTGAGTGCCTCGTACCTGTCTGTTGCCAGGTGCTGATGCATAAAATCGATAACACGGACCGCTGTCTCCTGGTCGAGGGCGCCCACCACGTAGTAATACCTGGTGGCATCTGAGACAATTTGCCTGACCTGGAACTTGGCCTCTGCTTCTTTGAACCAGACCGGGGGCTGAGTGATCCAGAAGGTTGGCAGTTTAAGGGAAACTGCATTCTACAGAGCCGAGTCGTTCATGCTGGGTCCAAATGCTATTGGACCGTCGGAGTCACCAATGTAGTTGCGCTGATGTGCAATGAGTGAAAACAACACACTGACTCGAGCAGGGTCTGGTCAAACTGTTTACTGTTTCAATCCGCGCGCGCTTAAGTGCCCGCTCCCAGCATCCCCCGCTCCTTGTGGGGCAGAAGTCACGTCAGCTTCCAGGCCGAGGTCTGCCCCACACTCAGAGCCCTCTCGGTTGCTGCTGGCTGCTGATTCGCTTGTGACTGCTGCAGCCGGTTCGCTTGCCGCGTGGGCAAGCTGCCACAATAGAAAAATTTGGACTAGGGGAAAGAAATGAAAGAGGTGAGAAATGGGTAGAATGGTGCAAGATGAATAATCAGGTCATTATGAATACCTACTTTAAAAACCACCCAAGATGCTTGTGGACCTGGAAAAGTCCAGGTGATAACACTAGAAATCAAATTGACTTTATTACTATAAACCAAAGATTTAGAAACTCAGTGACTCAATGCAAAACATATCCAGGTGCTGACTGTAATAGTGACCATAACCCAATAGTATCATGTAAAAGTAAAACTTAAAACACTAAAGAAGCAAAAAGCTGAACAATCCTTTGACTACTTGCAATTAATTAAAGAAGAAAACTTAAGACAAAAATTTACAATTGAAGTAAGGAATAGATTTCAAAGTCTAGAAATAGAATCCGTTGAAGATGATAGCAATCACGTAGAAATGAAATTTAACTCTCTAAAGGGTGCCTTGGTAGAATCAGCAAAGTCAGTGATTCCAAAAAAAGAAAAAAGCACAAAGAATAAATGGATGGCAGATGAAATCAAAAATCTAATGGAAGAAAGAAGGAAGAAAGCAAATCCTATAGAATATAAGCCCTTAGATTAAAAAAAAAGTTAAAAGCTTATGTCAAAAAGCCAAAGAAGAATAGTTAAACCAGGAATGTGAGCAAATAGAAAGAATCCCTATTACTGATCCAAAAAGGTTACATCAACAAATCAAGAATATCACTGGTAAAAAGCTCCTCTGTTCTTCAGGTGGATGTTTGAAAGCAAAGGACAGTACCATTATCATGGAAAAAGATGAGATTATCAACAGATGGACTGAGTATATTCAGGAATTGTTTGAAGACAATCGAGGCGAAAAACCAGAAATTAAGAAAAACATTGAAGGTTCAAGGATTTTAAAATCCGAAGTTCATAATGCAATAAATAAGATGAAGAAGGGAAAGGCAGCAGGTCCTGATGAATTAGTAATAGAACAAATTATCGCCCTTGAAGATTATGAAATTGAAAAACTTACTGATTTAATCAATGACATTTATGAGACTGGAATAACACCAGAAGAGATGAAAAAAATCAGTATTTATCACTCTTCCTAAGAAAGCTGGAGCAATAGAATTGTGAATTACATAGGACTATAAGTTTAATGAGTCATATCACCAAGACACTTCTAAGAATTTTGATGACAAGAGCTAGAAGTAAGATAAAAGCTGAAATAGGCAAAGAACAATGTGGTTTTGTGAAAGACAAAGGTACAAGAAACGCAATATTGATGTTAAGGATACTATCAGAGCGAGCTATTCAAGTGCAAAAAGATTTGTTTGTTTGTTTTATCGACTACACAGAAACATTTGATAAAGTGAAGCACAATAAGTTATTTGAAATATTACAGAAAACTCTAGATCTGGATTCGAAAGACCTCTGCCTAATCAGAAATCTGTACTGGAAACAAACTGCCGCTTTAAGAATAGATGGAGAAGTGAGTCAGTTTACGAAAATCAAGAGAGGCATTAGACAAAGGTGTGTTTTCTCCCCTGATTTATTTAATGTGTACAGTGAAACAATATTACAAGAAATAAGAGACACCTTGGGAATCAAAGTTGGCGATGAAAACATCAATAATTTCAGATATGCAGATGACACTGTGTTAATTGCAAGTACGGAGGAAGCACTACAAAACTTAATTGATATAATTGTGGAAGAAAGTGCAAAAATGGGTCTATCTATCAATTGCAAAAAGACAGACAGCATGGTGATATCCAAAAAGAAGGAGAATCCTATCTGCAGGCTGAGAATAAATGGGGAAGACATAAAACAAGTACAGAACTTTTGCTACTTAGGAAGCTGGGTGACATCAGATGGCAGGTGCAACTTGGACATCAGAAGAATAGGGACGGCAAAAGACACCTTTACGAGAATGAAGAGTATACTGACCAATACTAAACTAGGCATAACAACCCACCTCAGAGTACTGAAACGTTACGTTTATCCAGTAATGTTATATGGCTCAGAATGTTAGGCAATATCTAGTAACATGAGGAAACGAATTGTAGCAGCAGAGATGTGGTTTTTGAGGAGGATGCAAAGAATATCATGGATGAAACGAATATCTATCAAGGATGTCATGAACAGAGCAAACACAAAAAGAGAAGTAATGTATGAGATCATGAAAAGGCAACGTAACTTCATTGGACATGTGATTAGGAAAGAGGAGTTAAAATGCACGGTAATTATGGGAAAGATTGAAGGGAAGAAAGCAAGAGGAAGACAAAGACAAATGATGATGGAGACAGCAGCCAGAGAACTGGAAGTGAATACCAATGAATTGATCCACTTACCATAGAACCATAGAAACTACAGCACAGAAACAGGCCCTTTGGCCCTTCTTGGCTGGCCGAACCATTTTCTGCCTAGTCCCACTGACCTGCACACGGACCATATCCCTCCATACACCTCCCATCCATGTATCTGTCCAATTTATTCTTAATGTTAAAAAAGAACCCGCATTTACCACCTCGTCTGGCAGCTCATTCCATACTCCCACCACTCTCTGTCTGAAGAAGCCCCCACTAATGTTCCCTTTAAACTTTTCCCCCCTCACCCTTAACCCATGTCCTCTGGTTTTTTTCTCCCCTTGCCTCAGTGGAAAAAGCCTGCTTGCATTCACTCTATCTATACCCATCATAATTTTATATACCTCTATCAAATCTCCCCTCATTCTTCTACGCTCCAGGGAATAAAGTCCTAACCTATTCAACCTTTCTCTGTAACTGAGTTTCTCAAGTCCCGGCAACATCCTTGTAAACCTTCTCTGCACTCTTTCAACCTTATTTATATCCTTCCTGTAATTTGGTGACCAAAACTGAACACAATACTCCAGATTCGGCCTCACCAATGCCTTATACAACCTCATCATAACATTCCAGCTCTTATACTCAATACTTCGATTAATAAAGGCCACTGTACCAAAAGCTCTCTTTACGACCCTATCTACCTGTGACGACACTTTTAGGGAATTTTGTATCTGTATTCCCAGATCCCTCTGTTCCACTGCACTCCTCACTGCCTTACCATTAACCCTGTATGTTCTACCTTGGTTTGTCCTTCCAACGTGCAATACCTCACACTTGTCTGTATTAAACTCCATCTGCCATTTTTCAGCCCATTTTTCCAGCTGGTCCAAGTCCCTCTGCAGGCTCTGAAAACCTTCCTCACTGTCTACTACACCTCCAATCTTTGTATCACCAGCAAACTTGCTGATCCAATTTACCACATTATCATCCAGATCATTGATATAGATGACAAATAACAATGGACCCAGCACTGATCCCTGTGGCACACCACTAGTCACAGGCACTTGACCCGAAACAGGAGTGTGTGGGCCATGGCAGTCAAAGCTCAAACTGGGCATGGCACCTGATGATGATGATGTTGAGGATTGATTTGTGTTCCCTCAGCTTACCCTTTATGAAGCCCACAATCAGCTCTTTGGTCTTGCTGACCTTTAGTGCAAGGTTATTGCTGTGACACCACTCAACCAAATTGTACATTTCACTGCAACACCACAAAATGCTGGAGATGATAGGGGAAACCAGGAGGGTGAAGTAAGGAGCTGGGAAGTTGATTGGAGAAAGAGATACAGGGCTGGAGAAGGGGGAAATCTAATTGGAGAGGACAGAAAACTGTGGAAAAAAGAAAAGAACACTCCAAGCAACACCTCGAAAAAGTTATTGAAAACCACAATTCAGGAGATGGATACGAGAAAATTTCCAAGTCACTAAATAGCCCTTAAAGTACAGTTCAATCATCAAGAAATTGAAAGAATATGGCACAGCTGTAAATCTGCCTAGAGCAGGCTGTCCTCAAAAACTGAATGACTGTGCAAGAAGAGGACATAGAACATAGAAATCTACAGCATTTTACAGGCCCTTCAGCCCACAATGTTGTGCCAAACATGTAACCTACTCTAGAATTACCCTACCACAGACCCCTCTATTTTTCTAAGCTCCGTGTACCTATCCAAGTCTCTTAAGGGACCCTTTTGATCTACCTCCACCATCGTCACCAACAGTGCATTCCACGCACCCATCACTGTGTGAAAAACTTACCCCCGACATCCATCTGTACCTACTTCCAAGTACCTTAAAACTATGCCCTCTTGTGTTAGCCATTTCAGCCCTAGGAAAAAGCCTCTGGCTATTCACTTGAGCAAGGGGTTTAGATGGGGTGGAGTTTATTAGGTGTGTTCAGGAAGGTCTACTGACGCAATATGTAGATAAGCCAACTAGAAGAGAGGCTGTACTTGATCTAGTATTGGGAAATGAACCTGGTCATGTGTCAGATCTCTCTGTGGGACAGCATTTTGGAGGTAACGATCACAACTCTGTCTCCTTCACCATAGTGCTGGAGGGGGATAGGAGCAGACAATTTGGGAAAATATTTAATTGGGGTAGGGCAAATATGATGCTATTATGCAGGAACTTGGGAGCAGATGTTCTCAGGGAAATGCATGGCAGAAATGTAGTAAACATTCAGGGAAAAAACTAGTGAGAGAGGCCACCAGGAGACCTATGATGACTCTGGAGAAATTACAAGTTTCTGTGGCTGAGATGGGAGAGACTGGGCATACAACTGCTGGCTGGGTGCTTCACCGGTTGCAGCTTAATGGGAGTGTTGCAAAAACGAAAGTCATTGTTGAAAAAAACCCACATGAAATCTTGGCTAGAGTTTGTTAGAAGGCAAGTGAGAGACCCTGAAATCAGCTGGAAGAGGGTTATGTGGTCTGATGACACAAAAATTGATCTTTTTGGCCATCAGGCTCAATGGTATGTTTGGTGTAAGCTAACACCACACATCATCAAAAACACACCATCTCTACCATAAAGCATAGTGGTGGCTGCATCATGCTGCGGCGATGCTTCTCTGTAGCAGGTCCTGGAAGGTTTGTGAAGGTAGAGGGTAAAATGAATGCAGCAAAATACAGGGAAATTCTGGACGAAAACTTGATGCAGCCTGCAAGAGAACTGCGACTTGGGAGGTTTGTTTTCCAGCAAGACAATGACCTCAATACAGTCAAAGCTACACAGAAATGGCTTAAATACAACAAAGTTAATGTCCCGGAGTGGCCAAGTCAGAGTCAATCTAATTGAGAATTTGTGGCTGGACTTGAAAAGGGCTGTTCACTCACAATCCTCATGCAATCTGACAGAGCCTGAGTAGTTTTGTTAAGAATGGGGAAAAATTGCCAATGTCCAGATGTGCAAAGCTGATAGAGACCTATCCACACAGACTCAAGGCTGTAATTGCTGCCAAAGGTGCATCCACTAAATACTGACTTCAAGGGGGTGAGTAATCATGCAATCAATTATTTTGTGTTTAATAACTGTAATAAATTTAGACCAAGTTGTAGAAACTCATTTTCGTTTTCACTTTGACATGAGTCTTTTCTGTTGATCAGTGTCAAAAAAGCCAAATCCACTGTGATTCCAATGTTGTAAAACAATAAAACATGAAAAATTCTGAGGGGGGGGCAGGACTGAATATTTTTTATAGATAATGTATGTTTCTCCATTGTACAACATTTTCCTGGACATTTCCCTCTCATCGTCTTTCCCAATTTTGGGTCCCCCTTTGTCACGGCTTTTCTCTAATCCAAATTCACATCCCATCTATCCTTCATTTCTTTCTCAAGCATGGATTTTCCCCACCTTTTCTATCCTAACTTTCCTCTTTACCTCAGATTCTTCCTGTCAAATTCCACTTCTCTTTCTATCACAAATTCTTTCACCCTCCCTCCCTTTCCTAGATTTCTCTCCTCCATTTCAAATTTCCTCTCCTTTGTTTCCTCTGTCGCTGCCCATTCCCGATTCTCTTTATTGATCTTGGTTTTTATCACTGTCACTATTTCTGATTTCCTCAATCCCAGACTTAATTTTCTTCTGAATTCCAATTCCTCTCTATTTATCCTGGGGATTCACTCTCTCCTGGGTATTTTCATAGCCATAGAGATTCCACACACTTTGGTCAAAGAAATGCACACCAACTCTGACCATCAACCAATACATACAAAATCCTGGAGGAACTCAACTGGTCAGGCAGCATGTACGGAAGAGTAAACAGCTGAGATTTTGGGCAGTGACTCTTCATCAAGACTGGGGGAAAAAAAAGATCCTGACCATCAACCACCTATTTTGCAATGAGCCTATCTTAATAATATTTTAATTATACACACGTTCCTTCTCCCCAATTACATGTTTTCCCACCCACTAAAATGGGTTATTTCTTCCTTATCTTAGGGGATCGCATTCCTAGGGTTTCTCTCTCCATATACTGTACCAGTATCTGCTCTCTCTATCCCAGTATTCCCTTTCCATCCCTGGTATTCCATCACACTCAGTTTTCCCTATCCTAGTATTCCATATCTCTAACCTAGTAGTCCCTCTCCCGGTTTTCCTTACCATTTCTGTGTCTCTATCCACCCACTCCCTGTTTTCCCTCCTTATCCCAGTGTCCACATCCCGCACCCCATCCCGATATCCTCCCCTGGCCCAGATTTCCCTCTTTATTCAAGCGTTCCCACCCCCTACTCCGTTATTTTCCCCTCCTTCTCCTGGTCCAATTCCCGACACGTTCCCGTCTTTCTCCCGGTTTTTTCCTCACACGACCCTTCCCGCCGGCTGAGCCGTACCGCAAGCCGCAGGGCGGCGAGGCGAGACCGACCTCTCACTTCGGCTTTCCCGCCCACAGGATCGGCGGCGGTTCCACAATGCCTTGTTTGGATTGGCTCCGCTGTGACTCCGCTCCTTCGGCACTCCCACCAATCACATCCCGCCTTTGCAAGCTCTTGGCGTCTCGTCCGTCGCGTGACCAGCTGACCGGCCTCAACGGAAAAAAACTTTTTCCCGAACCTGTCCATCACCTGCGTGCCCCGCCCATTACTCTCCCAGCCCTGCCAATCAGCAACAGCTCCGCTTCAGGGATCACGCCCTCCCATCAATCAGAAACGTTGCCATGGTTACGCCCACGCTTGCTGGAGGAGCTCTGCAGGTCGGGCAGCTTTTACGGATGAGAATATAGAGTTGACCTTTCTTCAGAAGTAGAGAGACAGGGGCAGAAGGCAGAATAAAAAAGTAGGGAGAAGGGGAAGGAAATAGGTGAAGCCAGGAGGGTGGGAAAGATAAAGGGCTCGGGAGGAAGGAATCAGATGGGAAGGGGAGGGGAGGGTGGGAAAGGAAAGGGAGGGGATGTGATAGGCAGGTGATAGCCAGAGTGGGGAATAGAAGAGGAAGGGGCAGGGAGGGATTTGTTTTTACCAGAAAGAGTAGTTGATATTCATGCCATCAGGTTGGAGGCTAACCAGGTGGAATATAAGGTGTTGCTCCTCCATCCTGAGGGTGCCCTGGTCGTGGTACAAGAGGAGGCCATGGATTGACGTGTCGGAATGAGAATCAGAATTAATATCTGGACCCCAGGAATTTCCACTTTGGACAGAGCGGAGATGCTCGACGAAGCAGTACTCCAATTTACGATGGGTCTCACAAGTGTAGAGGAGGCACTGGACACAATAGATGACCGCAGCAGATTTGCAGATTAAGTGTTGCCTCGCCTGGAAGGACTGGTTGTGGCCTAGAGTGGAGGTGAGGGGGATGGTGAATGGGCAGGTGTAGCACTTGGGTTGCTAGCAGAAATAAGTGCTGGGAGGGAGATTAGTCCGTGGGGGGTGGGGTATAGAATGGACAAGGGGATCACAGAGGGAGTGATTCCCTGCAGAAAGTGGGGCAGGGGAGGTAATGCTATGTTGGCTGGGGATGGAAATAAAGCTAATCCATCCTTTGGAGATGGCAGACATTGTGGAGGGTGATGCTCATAGGATGTGGAGGTTCATAGGCTGGTAGGTAAGGCAAAGGCAACTATCAATGTTAAGGTGGTGGGAAGATGCACTGAGTGCAGATGTTCAGAAAATGGAGGAGATGTGGGTGAGGGTAGCATCAATGGTGGAGGGAGGGAACCCCCGTTCTTTGAAGAAGGAGGACATCTCTGATATCCTGGAAAGGAAAGCCTCATCCTGGGCAAAGGGAGGCCCCTTCCCTTCCCTTGCCCCCCGCACCTTCCCTTGCTCCCCTTCTCTCACCCATGTCCATCACCTCCCTGTAGTATTCCTCCCCCTCCCTCCACCTTTTTCTGACTTCTACCCCCTTTTTCCCAGTCCTGATGAAGGGTCTCAGCCCAAAAGGATTGTTTATTCCTCTCCGTACACATTGCCTGACCTGTTGAGTTGCTCCAGCATTCTGTGTGTGTTGCTGTAGGTTTCCAGCATCTGCAGAATCTCTTGTGCCAACATAGCAAGTTCAGCTTCTTGACCAATATCCAAAGTCAAAGTAAAAAGATACTGGGGATCCTCAGCAGGTCAGGCAGCATCTGTGGAGGCAGAAACAGGGTTTTGTTTCATGTCAAAGACCCTTTGTCAATACCAGAGAAAAGCTACCTGCACTACACTTCCTCTGACTCTTTCTTCTGCGTTCTTTTATTGCTCTGTGTTACGAAATGTTCTGTACCACCCCAGAAGTCAAGGCTCGAAGGTGAAACCCATGATTATCAGGTCCTCCCATGTAAAAAGTGTACCAGGTAGGTTAACTGGTCCTTGTAATTTGCCCCATCATTAGGTTAGGGTTTATGCAGGTAAGGGTAGATAAGGTATATTCGAGTTTCTATGAGATAGGGAATGGGACCCCACAAGGCAGTATTTGTAGCCCTTAATTGTTTAATATTATGATTAATGATCTTTTCTCTGAGATAGGTACTGGGTTGGGTAAATCACTTTTTGCAGATGATAGGGCTTTGACGATCAGAGGTAGAAATTTCAATTTAATTGTATATAGGGGACAAGGTTCAGAATCTTTATGTTCCTGTTAGGTTGAAAGGAAAGGTTAAAAGTTTGAGAGAGCCATGGTTTTCAAGAGATATTATAAACTTGGTTCAGAAAGAGAGAGGGATCTTCAATAAATATAGGCAGCTTGGAGTTAATGAGGTACTTGAGGAATATAAAGAATGTAAATAGAATCTTAAGAAAGAAATTAGAAAAGCTAAAAGAAGATACGAGGTTGCTTTGGCTAGTAAGGTGAAAATAAATCCAAAGGGTTTCTACAGTTATGTTAGTGGCAAAAGGATAGTGAGGGATAAAATTGGTCCCTTGGAGAATCAGAGTGGAAGGCTATGTGCGGAGCCAGAAGAGATGGGGGAGATTTTGAACAATTTCTTTTCTTCAGTATTCACTAAGGAGAAGGATATTGAATTGATATTTCTTTGGAGCGTAGAAGGTTGAGGGGGGACTTAATAGAGGTGTTTAAAATTATGAGGGGGATTGCTAGAGTTGACGTGGATAGGCTTTTTCCATTGAGAGTGGGGAAGATTCAAACAAGAGGACATGAGTTGAGAGAGGACAAAAGTTTAGGGGTAACATGAGGGGGAACTTCTTTACTCAGAGAGTGGTGGCTGTGTGGAACGAGCTTCCAGCAGAAGTGGTTGAGGCAAGTTCTATGTTGTTGTTTAAAGTTAAATTGGATAGATAAATGGACAGGAAAGGAATGGAGGGTTATGAGCTGAGTGCAGGTTGGTGGGACTAGGAGAGATTAAGAGTTCGGCACGGACTAGAAGGGCCGAGATAGCCTGTTTCTGTGCTGTAATTGTTATATGGTTATATAGGATGCAATTAGCGATAAGGTCAAACATTGGGCAAATAGATGGGGTTTTAAGCTTTCAGTAGCTAAAACACAAGTTATATGTTTTACAAAGAGGATCAATAGACCTGCACTCAATTTGATATTGTATAGTCAAACTCTTGAAGAAGTGTCAGTGGGAAGATCTCTTGGCACGTGGCTGGATAATAAGCTGACATGGAAGCACCATATCAGTAAGATAGTTGACCGATATAAAGGAGCATTAAATATCCTTGGGTGTCTATGTGGGTATTCTTGGGGTGCTACACAAAAATCTCTGTTGACTATTTATGTTTGTTTCATTAGATTTGCACATAATTATGGCTTTGTGGCTTATGGATCAGCTTCATCTTCAAATTTAAAATGTTTGGATGTGATACATGCACAGGCTTTCAGAATGAGTTGTGGTGCAGTAAGGTCGTCCTTCTACTGGTTGAAATGGGACAATTACCTTTACAGTTGTGGAGCTTGAAGTTGTTAACATTCTGGATTAATCTGAGGGGGCAGAGGAATGATCACCCGGTTAAAAGTGTGTTGGAAGACCTTGGCAACATCACAAGAAGAGTGTTTTTTAGTTTTGGGTGGCTGGTGTTCTCATCATGCTAGGAATATGGGTTTGCTGGATTATGCAATATGTCCCACTGTAGCTTTATCAGTAACCCCGCCATGGTTTTTGCCAGTGATTTTAGGTTGCATGATTTAATGAATCCCAAGGATCCTCATATCCCGAGAGTCCGATTGTTCGTCAGTATGTTAAGGAAAATTATTGTGATATATTAACCATTTCTACTGATGGATCAAAAGATAATTTAACTGGGAATGTTGGTGTGGCTGTTTTTGTGCCTGAATTACAGGTAACAATAAAGAAACATCGTACTAACCATTTATCATTGCATACTGCAGAGCTGGTTGCCATCATTTTGGGCTTACAGTGGGCAGAGAAAATCTGTCTACAAATTTGTTCAGATTCTTTTTTGGTTTTGACTAGTCTTAAAACAGACTATTCCAGCAGTAGATCAGGTTTACTGCTGGAAGCTCTTCAAACTTATTTCTTATTCAAAGTATTGATTTACATGTCCGTTTCTTATAGAACCCTGCACATGGAGGTGTTGAGGGGAATGAGCGGGTTAATTGTTTGGCTTAAAAAGCTGTTAAAAGTTCATCTATGGATATAGACCTTCCACTCAGCAAATAAGAAGCTAAGGGGTTGGTGGGGCTAAGAATTAGGGGATTATAGCAGGACCTGTGAGATAATAGGCAAAAGACCACACAACTTTACAGAATATTTAAGTGTTTTATTGATGGGAGAATGTGATAAAACAAGTAGGGAAGGAATCATATTGACTCGACTTAGAATTGGACATTCTATGCTTAATTATTCCTTGTATCTTGTTGGAAAACATCACTCTGGGGGTAAAACGATTGTGGTCCACCACAATACAACAGGCTCAGTTCTGTGCTTCATTATTAGCCATTAATTATTGATAATTATTTGTGTTATTGGACTCAAAATGTTCCAAAATGATACTGTGAAGTGATTCACTCCCAGTCGTTGCAGTTCAGAAAAGTGATGAGGGGAGCTTTACATTCTCGACCAATGGAGGAGTGAGGTCGAAGGATCAGGTAGCCTCCTTCCTCCGTAACATCTGTGCTCTCTGTTTAGAGGCTACCTGCCTGGTATATGGTATGGAGAGGATCGGAAAAAGCTGCAGAAAGTTGTAAACTCAGGCAGCTCTGTCACAGGCACCAGCCTCCCCGTCACGAAGAACACCTCGGAGAGACGATCCTCTAAAAGGCAGCATTGATAATTAAGGGCCCTCATCACCCAGGACATGCCCTGTTCTCATTGGGGAACATTCAGGAGGAGGGTCAGGAACCTGAAGACACACACCCAATGTTTTAAAAACAGCTTCTTCCCCTCTGCCATCAGATTTCTGAATGAACGATGAACCAACCCATGAACACTACCTCACTACTTTTGCTTTCTTTTTGCACTACTTATATAACTTAATTTTTACATGTATTTCTTATTGTAATTTATAGTTTTTTATGTATTGCACTATACTGCTTAAGCAAATCAGCAAATTTCATGACGTGTCAGTGATGTTAAATCCGATTCTGATTCTATTGTTGTTAGCCTTGCATAACTCAACTTTTGTACCTTCTGAGCCTGAGGGCAGTGAGACAGTGTACACTGAGTAAGGTGGTGCATCTTCCATCAGCTGTTTGCTGCCTCGCCGTACAGTAAACTGAGTCCATCAGTTGTGGGAACTGTTCAGTAACAGTTATCAAGTTATCCCCTTTGGTTCAAGATCCAGATTGTTGAGGAGTAGTAACTGTTCCTGAACTTGGTGGTGTGGAACCTGAGACTCCTGTACCTTCCTGATGGCAGTAGTGAGAAGACAGCATGACCTGGGTGGTGGGATTCCCTGATATTGGATGCTGCTTTCCTGCAATAGCACTCCATGTAGATGTGCTCAGGGCTTTACCCGAGATGGACTGGGGCGTATCCACCATTTTTTGTGCGTTTTTCTCTCAAAGGGCACTGATGTTTCCATACCAGGCTGTGATGCAGCCAGTCAATATGCTCCCCACCACATATCTATAGAGGTTTGCCAAAGCTTTAGATCTCATACCAAATCTTCACAAACTCTCAAGAAGGTAGAAGCACAGTCATGCTTTCTTTATCACTTGACTTACGTGCTGTACCCAGAACAGATCTCATGAAATGATAACACCAAAGAATTTGAAGTTGCTTGCCCTTTCCACCTCTGATACCCTGATGAGGACTGGCTCATCGATCTCCGGTTCCCTCCTCCTCAAGTCACTAATCAGCTCCTTGGTCTTGCTGACAATGAGTTGTTATGGCACCACTCAACCAGATTTTCAATCTCCCTCCGATGTGCTGATTCATCACCGCCTTTAATTTGCCCAATAACCGTGGTGTCATCAGCAAGCTTAAAGTATGGCATTGGAGCTGTGCCTAGCCTCAGAGTCATGAGCTTAAAGCAAGTAGAGCAGGGGGCTTAAGCACAGCCTTGTGTTTCACCTGTGCTGCTGGAGATTGAGGAGGAGACTGGGGTCTGCAAGTGAGGAAATCGAGGATCCATTTGCACAAGGAGGTGTTGAAGCTAAGGTCTTAAAGCTTATTGATTAGTTTTAAGGAGATGAGAGTATTGAATGCTGAGCTGTAGTCGAGAAAGAGCATATTGATTTATGCATCTTCACTGTCCAGGTGCTCCCGGGTTGAGTGAAGAGCCAATGAGATAGTATCTGCTGTTGACCTGTTGAGCCAGTAGGCAAATTGGAGTGGATCCAAGTCATTTCTCAGGCAGGAGTTGATATGTTTCATCACCAACCTCTCAAAACACTTCATCACAGTGGATGTAAGTGCGATTGGGCGATAGTCATAGAGGCAGGTTACCACATTCTTCTTGTGCACTGGTTTAAATGAAACCTGCTTGAAGTAAGAGGATTCCTCAGACTGCTGACGCAAGAGGTTAAAGGTATCAGTGAACATTACAGCCAGTTGATCTGCATGGGTCTTTAGTACTTGGTCAGGTACCCCATCTTGGCCAGATGATTTCTGTGAGTTCACCCTCCTGACGGATGCTTTCATATCGGCCTCAGAGACTGAAATCACAGGGTCGTTGGGGGCTGTGGGTTTGTGAAGGTTCCTTCATGTTTTGACAGTCAAAGCGAGCATAAGAGGCATTGAGCTACGTGAGAGCGAAACCTTGTTTTCACTATGTCGCTCGGTTCTTATTTTATAAGAGGTGATGCATTCAAGCCCTTCCACAGCTGTTGAGCATCTAGTTTGGTCCAGAATTGCCACTTCACATGTGAGGTGGCTTTCCAGAGATTGCACCTGGACCACTTGTACTTTACTTGATCGTCAGAGCTGAAAGACTCTGATCTGGCCATTGGCAACTTGGGGAAACTACAATAAGCAAGAATGTTTACATTGGTAAGAGCATGTGGGGCTGGGGGTAATAAATGTGCATGGGTTGGGGACCTGGAAATGGAGATTGGGTTAAAGGGCTTCGGTTTGTCACCACACACGCTAACGAATTGCTGCAGATGTTCTGTTGGAAGTATTGTTATGGTCTAGTATGGAAGTTTGAATACACAGGTATGTAAGAATCTGCAGAGAGTAGTCGCCTCACCTCAACATATCACGGGCACATCCCTCCCCACCATCTACAGGAGACACTGCCTCAACATCTGTCATCAAAGATCCCTGCCATCCGGCCTACACAGCTCCCATCGGGCAGGAGGTACACAAGTCCCACATCACCAGGCCCAGAAACAGCTGCCTCCCTTCAACTAGCACAACCCCAATCACTGTAGTTTATCCCTTTGTAGTATTTTTTCTTGTAAAAACTGTATGTCATTTATGTTTAGATTGCATCGAGCTGCAGTTCCTTAGGGACCACGTTAGGGAACTGGAGGTGCAGCTTATTGACCTTTGTCTGGTCAGGGAGAGTGAGGAGGTGATCGAGAGGAGCTATAGGCAGGTAGTCGCACCGGGGCCTCGTGAGAGGGATAAGTGGGTAACAGGAGAGGGAAGGGCAAGAGTACCCCAATGGCTGTCCCACTTAACAATAAGTACTCCTGTTTGAGTACTGTTGGGGGGAACGGCCTACCTGGGGGAAGCAACAGTGGTCGTGTCTCTGGCACAGAGTCTGGCCCTGTGGTTCAGATGGATAGGGAAAGGAAGAGGATGGCAGCAGTGATAGGGGACTCTATAGTTAGGGGGTCAGACAGGCGGTTCTGTGGATGCAGGAAAGAAACACGGATGGTAGTTTGCCTCCCAGGTGGCAGGGTCCATGATGTTTCTGATCACGTCCACGATATCCTGAAGTGGGAAGGTGAACAGCCAGGGGTCATGGTACATATTGGTTCCAACGACATAGGTAGGAAAAGGGAGGAGATCCTGAAAACAGACTACAGGGAGTTAGGAAAGAAGTTGAGAAGCAGGACCACAAAGGAAGTAATCTCGGGATTACTGCCTGTGCCACGTGACAGTGAGTATAGGAATAGAATGAGGTGGAGGATAAACGTGTGGCTGAGGGATTGGAGCAGGGGGCAGGGATTCAGATTTCTGGATCATTGGGACCTCTTTCGGGGCAGGCGTGACCTGTACAAAAATGATGGGTTGCACTTGAACCCCAAGGGGACCAATATCCTGGCGGGGAGTTGTGCAAAGGCTATTGGGGAGAGTTTAAACTAGAATTGTTGGGGGGTGGGAACCGAATGGAAGAGACTGGGAAAGAGGCGGTTGGCTCACAAATGGAGAAAGCTTGGGGACAGTGTGAGAGGGAGGACAGGCAGGTGATAGAGAAGGGACACACTCAGACCGATAGTTTGAGATGTGTCTATTTTAATGCAAGGAGTATTAGGAACAAAGCGGATGAGCTTAGAGCGTGGATCAGTACTTGGAGCTATGACGTTGTGGCCATTACAGAGACTTGGATGGCTCAGGGGCAGGAATGGTTACTTCGAGTGCCAGGCTTTAGATGTTTCAGAAAGGACAGGGAGGGAGGCAAAAGAGGTGGGGGCATGGCACTGTTGATCAGAGTTAGTGTCATGGCCATAGAAAAGGAAGAAGTCATGGAGGGATTGTCTACGGAGTCTCTGTGGGTGGAGGTTAGGAACAGGAAGTGGTCAATAACTCTACTGGGTGTTTTTTATAGAACACCCAATAGTAACAGGGACATCAAGCAGCAGATAGGGAGACAGATTCTAGAAAGGAGTAATAATAACAGGGTTGTTGTGGGAGATTTTAATTTCCGAAATATCGATTGGCAGCTCCCTAGAGCAAGGGGTTTAGATGGGGTGGAGTTTATTAGGTGTGTTCAGGAAGGTTTCTTGACACAATATGTAGATAAGCCTACATGAGGAGAGGCTGTACTTGATCTGGTATTGGGAAATGAACCTGGTCAGGTGTCAGATCTCTCAGTGGGAGAGCATTTTGGAGATGGTGATCACGATTCTATCTTCTCTGCTATAGCACTGGAGAGAGATAGGAACAAACAAGTTAGGAAAGTATTTAATTGGAGTAAGGGGAAATATGAGGCTATCAGGCAGGAACTTGGGAACAGATTTTCTCAGGGAAATGTATGGAGAAAATGTGGCAAATGTTCAGGGGATATTTGCATGGAGTTCTGCATAGGTATGTTCTAATGAGTCAGGGAAAGGATGATAGGGTATGGGAACCATGGTGTACAAAGGCTGTTGTAAATTTAGTCAAGAAGGAAAAAAGAGATTATGAAAGGTTCCAAAAAATACGTAATGATAGAGATCTAGAAGATTATAAGGCTAGCAGGAAGAGGTTTAAGAATGAAATTAGGAGAGCCAGAAGGGGCCATGAGAAGGCCTTGGTGGGCAGGATTAGGGAAAACCCCAAGGCATTCTACAAGTATGTGAAGAGCAAGAGGATAAGATGTGAGAGAATAGGACCAATCAAATGTGACAGTGGAAAAGTGTGTATAGAACCGGAGGAAATAGCAAAGGTACTTAATGAATACTTTGCTTCAGTATTCAGTATGGAAAAGGATCTTGGCGATTGTAGGGATGACTTGCAGTGGACTGAAAAGCTTGAGCATGTAGATATTAAGAGAGTGGATGTGCTGTAGCTTTCGGAAAGCATCAAGTTGGATAAGTCACTGGTACCAAGCAAAATGTACCCCAGGCTACTGTGGGAGGCGAGGGAGGAGATCGCTGAGTCTCTGGCCATGATCTTTGCATCATCAATGGGGACGGGAGAGGTTCCGGAGGATTGGCGGGTTGCAGATGTTGTTCCCTTATTCAAGAACGAGAGTAGAGTAGCCCAGAAAATTATAGACCAGTGAGTCTTACTTCAGTGATTAGTAAGTTGATGGAGAAGATCCTGAGAGGCAGGATTTATGAACATTTGGAGAGACATAATTATGATTGGGAATAGTCAGAATGGCTTTGTCAAAGGCAGGTCGTGCCTTACGAGCCTGATTGAATTTTTTGAGGATGTGACTAAACACATTGATCAAGGTAGAGCAGTTGATGTAGTGTATATGGATTTCAGCAAGGTACCCCGTGCAAAGCTTATTGAGAAGGTAAGGAGGCACAGTATCCAAGGGGACATTGCTTAGTGGATCCAGAAATAGCTGCCCACAGAAGGCAAAGAGATGGGTCATATTCTGCATGGAGGTCGGTGACCAGTGGTGTGCCTCAGGGATCTGTTCTGGGACCCCTACTCTTCACGATTTTTATAAGTGACCTGGATGAGGAAGTGGAGGGATGGGTTAGTAAATTTGCTGATGACACAAAGGTTGGGGGTGTTGTGGATAGTGTGGAGGGCTGTCAGAGGTTACAGCGGGACATCGATAAGCTGCAAAACTGGGTGGAGAGGTGGAAGATGGAGTTCAACCCAGATAAGTCTGAGGTGGTTCATTTTGGTAGTTCAAATGTGATGGCCGAATATAGTGTTAATGGTAAGACTCTTGGCAGTGTGGAGGATCAGAGGGATCTTGGGGTCTGAGTCCATAGGACACTCAAAGCTGCTGCTCAGGTTGACTCTGTGGTTAAGAAAGCATACGGGGTATTGGCCTTCATCAATTGCTAGATTGAGTTTAGAAGCTGAGAGGTAATGTTGCAGCTATATAGGACCCTGGTCAGACCCCACTTGGAGTACTGTGCTCAGTTCTGATCACCTCACTATAGGAAGGATGTGGAAGCTATAGAAAGGGTGCAGAGGAGATTTACAAGGATGTTGCCTGGATTGGGGAGCATGCCTTATGAGAATAGGTTGAGTGAACTCGGCCTTTTGTCCTTGGAGCGACGGAGAATGAGAGGTGACCTGATAGAGGTGTATAAGATGATGAGAGGCATTGATCGTGTGGATAGTCAGAGGCTTTTCCCCAGGGCTGAAATGGCAAGCACGAGAGGGCATAGGTTTAAGGTGCTTGTAAGTAGCTACAGAGGAGATGTCAGGGGTAAGATTTTTACGCGGAGAATGGTGAGTGCGTGGAATGGGCTGCCAGTGACGGTGGTGGAGGCGGATACGACAGGGTCTTTTAAGAGACTCCTGGATAGGTACATGGACCTTAGAAAAATAGAGGGCTGTGGGTAACCTGGGTAATTTCTCAGGTAGGGACATGTGCGGCACAGCTTTGTGGGCCGAAGGGGCTGTATTGTGCTGTAGGATTTCTATGTTATTGTGTGAATATTGTTCACCTCATGCTCTGTGCAATTGATGTTGTCACAGTTAAAATTTTCATTGCATTTGTGCATACAGTGTATGCATTTCTTCATATGACAATAAAGAAACAAAACATAGGAGCAGAATTAGCACATTCAGCCCATTGAGTCCGCTCTGCCATTCCAGTATGACTGATTCATTATCCCTTTCCACCATATTTTCCTTCCTCCTCCCTGTAACCTCTGACATACCCACGCATTGTCAAAAACCTATCAACCTCCACTTTAGATATACCTAATGCTTTGACCTCCACAACCGAATGTGGCAATGAATTCCACCGATTCACTGGCCTCTGGTGAAAGAAATTTCTCCTTATCGCTGTTCTAAAGGAATGTCCTGATATTCTGAAGCTGTGCCCACTGGTCTTCGATTTCCCCCACTCTTGGAAACATCCTCTCCACATCCACTCTGTCTGAACCTTTCGGTATTGGAGAGGTTTCAGTGATATTCCCCCTAAATTCTTCTAGACTCCAGCGAGTACAGGCCCAGAGCCATCAAACACTCCTCTTCCTGGGATCGTTCTTGTGAACCCCCTCCAGACCCCCTTCAACACCAGCACATCCAGGTGCTCAATGTATTCCAAGTGCGATCTGACCAATGCCTTATAAAGCCTCAGCACTACATCCTTGCGTTTATAGTCCACCCAAAATAAATGCCAACTTTCCCTTTGCCTTCTTTACCACCGACTCAGAATTAGGTTTATTATCACTGGCACATGTCGTGAAATTTGCTGATTTAGCAGCAGCAGTAGAATGCAATACCTAATATAGAAGAAAATAAATAAATAGATTACCATAAGACATAGGAGCAGGATTAGGCCATCTGGCCCATCGAGTCTGCTCCGCCATTCAATCATGGCTGATCCTTTTTTCCTATCTCCTCCTCAACCCTATTTCCCGGCCTTCTCCCTGTAACGTTTGATGCTGTGTCCAATCCAGAACCTATCAATCTCTGCCTTAAATACACCCAGTGACCTGGCCTCCACAGCTGCACGTGGCAACAAATTCCACAAATTCACTACCCTTTGGCTAAAGAAATTTCTGTGCATCACTGTTTTGAAAGGGCACCCTCTATCCTGAGGCCATGCCATTATAGATTACAGTATATGCATATTGAATAGATTAAAAATCGTGCAAAAACAGAAATAATATATATTAGAAAAAGTGAGGCAATGTTCATGAGGAAAGGGCATAAGCACCGACCTGATGGGCCACAAAGGCTCGGGACAGACTTTGACTCTGACAGTGCTCATGGGTTCAATGTCCATTTAGGAATCAGATGGCAGAGGGGAAGAAGTTGTTCCTGAATCGCTGAGTGTGTACCTTCAGGCTTCTGTACCTCCTACCTGATGGTAATAATGAGAAAAAGGCATGCCCTGGGTGCTGGGGGGGTGGGGGTGGTGTCCTTAATAATGGACGCTGCCGTGGGGGTGGTGTCCTTAATAATGGACGCTGCCTTTCTGAGACACCGTTCCTTGAAGATGTCCTGGGTACTTTGTAGGCTGGTACCCAAGATAGAGCCGACTAAATTTACGAACCTGTGCAGTAAACCCCTCCCATGCCGGGGGAGTGATGCAGCCCGTCAGAATGCTCTCCACGGTACATCTATAGAAGTTTTTGAGTGTATTTGTTGACATACCAAATCTCTTCAAACTCCTAATGAAGTATAGTCGCTGCCTTGCCTTCGTTATAGCTGCATTAATATGTTGGGACCAGGTTAGGTCCTCAGAAATCTTGACACCCAGGAACTTGAAACTGCGCACTCTCTCCACTTCTGATCCCTCTATGAGGATTGGTATGTGTTCCTTCGTCTTACCCTTCCTGAAGTCCACAATCAGTTCTTTCATCTACTGACATTGAGTTTAAGGTTGTTGCTGTGACATCACTCCACTAGTTGGTATATCTTGCTCCTGTCTCCATCTGAGATTCTACCGGCAGATTTATAGATGGTATTCGAGCTATGCCTAGCCACACAGTCATGGGTATAGAGAGAGAAGAGCAGTAGGCTAAGCACACACCCCTGAGGTGCACCAGTGTTGATCGTCGGTGGGGAGGAGATGTTGGCAATCTGCAGATTGTGGTCTTTCTGTTAGGAAGTCAAGGATCCATTTGCAGAGGGAGGTACAGACACAAAGGTTCTGTAACTTCTCAATCAGGATTGTAGGAATGATGGTGTTAAATGCAGAGCTATAGTCGATGAACAGCATCCTGACATAGGTGTTTGTATTATCCAGGTGGTCTAAGGTCATGTGGAGAGCCATTGAGATTGCATCTGCTATTGACCTATTGTGGCAATAGGCAAATTGGAAAGCGTTCAGGTCCTTGCTGAGGCAGAAGTTCAGTCTAGTCATGACCAACCTCTCAAAGCATTTCATCACTGTAAACGTGAGTGCTACTGGGTGAGAGTCGTTAAGGCAGCTCACATTGTTCTTCTTAGGCACTGTTATAATTGTTGTCTTTTTGAAGCAAGTGGGAACTTCTGCCCGTAGCAGTGAGGGGTTGAAAATGTCCTTGAATACTCCCGTCAGTTGGTTGGCACAGGTTTTCAGAGCCTTACCAGGTACTCCATCGAGACCTTCTGCCTTGCGAGGGTTCACTCTCTTTAAGGACAGCCTAACATCGGCCTCCGAGACATAGATCACAGAGTCACCGGGTGCAGAAGGGATCTTCACAGCTGTAGTTATATTCTCCCTTTCAAAGCGGGCATAGAAGGCGTTGAATTCCGAATAAGGTGGATGAACTTGCGGCGCAGTTACAGATTGGTCAGTATGACATTGGGCATCACTGAGTTCTGGCTGAAAGAAGGTCATAGTTGGGAGCTTAACATCTAAGGATATACTTTGTATCAAAAGGACAGGCAGGAAAGCATTGGCAGTACTGTGGCCCTGTTGGTAAGAGATGGCATTGCATCTTTAGGAAGAGGTGACATAGGGTCAGAGAATGTTGGATCTTTGTGGGTGGAGCTACGAAACTGCAAAGGTAAAAAAAACCACTATGGAAATCATATATAGGCCTCCAAGTAGTAGCCAAGATGTGGGGTTGAGATTGCAAAGGGAGCTGTAAAAGGCATGTAATAAGAGTAATGACACAATTGTAATGGGAGATTTCACTATGCAAGGGGATTGAGAAAATCAGGTTGGTGTCGGATCGCAAGAGAGGGAATTGTTGAATGCCTATGAGCTTTTAGAACAGCTTGTGCTTGAGCTTACTAGGGGAAAGGCTATCTTATATTGGGTGTTGTGTAATAACCCAGATCTTATTAGGGTGCTTAACGTGAAGGAACCCTTAGGAGGCAGTGATCATAATATGATTGAATTCATACTGCAATTTGAGAGGGAGAAGCATAACTCACGTGTATCAGTATGGCAATGGAATTACAGAGGCATGAGAGAGGAGCTCGCCAAAGTGGATTGAGGGAGGATACTAACAGGGATGATGTCAGAGCAGAGGTGCCTGAAGTTTCTGAGAATAGTCCACAAGGTGCAGGATAGATGTGTTCCACAGAAGAAGTTGTTCTCAGATGGCAGGGGCAACCATGGCTGACAAAAGGAAGTGAAGGATGTATAAAGCCAAGGAAAGGGCATATAAGTTAGCAAAAGTGAGTGGGGATTTGGGTGATTGGGGAGCTTTTAAAATTCAACAAAGGGCAATTTAAAAAGCGAAAACATAGAAACATAGAAAATAGGTGCAGGAGGAGGCCATTCGGCCCTTTGAGCCTGCACCACCATTCAGTATGGTCATGGCTGATCATCCAACTCAGAACCCTGTACCTGCCTTCTCTCCATACCCACGATCCCTTTAGCCACAAGAGCCATATCTAACTCCCTCTTAAATATAGCCAATGAACTGGCCTCAACTGTTTCCTGTGGCAGAGAATTCTACAGATTCACCACTCTCTGTGTGAAGAAATTTTTCCTCATCTCGGTCCTAAAAGGCTTCCCCTTTATCCTCAAACTGTGACCCCTTGTTCTGGACTTCCCCAACATCGGGAACAATCTTCCTGCATCTAGCCTGTCCAATTCCTTTAGGATTTTATACGTTTCAATCAGATCCCCCCTCAATCTTCTAAATTCCAACGAGTATAAGCCTAGTTGATCCAGTCCTTCATCATATGAAAGTCCTGCCATCCCAGGAATCAATCTGGTGAACCTTCTTTGTACTCCCTCTATGGCAAGGATGTCTTTCCTCAGATTAGGGGACCAAAACTGCACACAATACTCCAGGTGTGGTCTCACCAAGGCCTTGTACAACTGCAGTAGTACCTCCTGCTCCAGTACTCGAATCCTCTTGCTATGAATGCCAGCATACCATTCGCCTTTTTCACCGCCTGCTGTACCTGCATGCCCACTTTCAATGACTGGTGTATAATGACACCCAGGTCTCATTGCACCTCCCCTTTTCCTAATCGGCCACCATTCAGATAATAATCTGTTTTCCTGTTTTTGCCACCAAAGTGGATAACCTCACATTTATCCACATTAAATTGCATCTGCCATGAATTTGCCCACTCACCTAACCTATCCAAGTCACCCTGCATCCTCTTAGCATCCTCCTCACAGCGAACACTGCCGCCCAGCTTCGTGTCATCTTGGAGATGCTGCATTTAGTTCCCTCGTCTAAGTCATTAATATATATTGTCAACAACTGGGGTGCCAGCACTGAGCCTTGCGGTACCCCACCAGTCACTGCCTGCCATTCTGAAGAGGTCCCGTTTATTCCCACTCTTTGCTTCCTGTCTGCTAACCACTTCTCTATCCACATCAATACCTTACCCCCAATACCGTGTGCTTTAAGTTTGCACACTAATCTCCTGTGTGGGACCTTGTCAAAAGCCACTGGTTCTCCCCTATCCACTCTACTAGTTACATCCTCAAAAAATTCTATGAGATTCGTCAGAAATGATTTTCCTTTCACAAATCCATGCTGACTTTGTCTGATGATTTCACCGCTTTCCAAATGCGCTGTTATCACATCTTTGATAACTGACTCTAGCATTTTCCCCACCACCGATGTTAGGCTAACCGGTCTATAATTCCCCAGTTTCTCTCTCCCTCCTTTTTTGAAAAGTGGGGTTACATTAGCCACCCTCCAACCTTCAGGAACTAGTCCAAAATCTAAAGAGTTCTGAAAAATTATCACTAATGCATCCACTATTTCTTGGGCTACTTCCTCAAGCACTCTGGGATGCAGACCATCTGGCCGTGGGGATTTATCTGCCTTTAATCCCTTCAATTTACCTAACACCACTTCCCTACTAACATGTATTTCCCTCAGTTCCTCCATCTCACTGGACCCTCTGTCCCCTACTATTTCCGGAAGATTATTTATGTCCTCCTTAGTGAAGACAGAACCAAAGTAGTTATTCAATTGGTCTGCCATGTCCTTGCTCCCCATAATCAATTCACCTGCTTCTGTCTGTAGGGGACCTACATTTGTCTTAACCAATCTTTTTCTTTTCACATATCTATAAAAGCTTTTACAGTCAGTTTTTATGTTCCCTGCCAGTTTTCTGTCATAATCTTTTTTCCCCTTCCTAATTAAGCCCTTTGTCCTCCTCTGCTGGACTCTGAATTTCTCCCAGTCCTCAGGTGAGCCACTTTTTCTGGCTAATTTGTATACTTCTTCTTTGGAATTGATACTATCCCTAATTTCCCTTGTCAGCCACGGGTGCACTACCTTCCTTGATTTATTCTTTTGCCATACTGGGATGAACAATTGTTGTAGTTCATCCATGTGATCTTTAAATGCTTGCCATTGCATATCCACCGTCAACCTTTTAAGTGTCATTTGCCAGTCTATCTTACCTAATTCACATCTCATACCTTCAAAGTTACCCTTCTTTAAGTTCAGAACCTTTGTTTCTGAATTCACTATGTCACTCTTCATCTTAATGAAGAATTCCACCATATTATGGTCACTCTTACCTAAGGGGCCTCTCACAACAAGATTGCTAATTAACCCTTCCTCATTGCTCAATACCCAGTCTAGAATAGCCTGCTCTCTAGTTGGTTCCTCGACATGTTGGTTCAAAAAACCATCCCGCATACATTCCAAGAAATCCTCTTCCTCAGCACCCTTACCAATTTCGTTCACCCAATCTATATGTAGATTGAAGTCACCCATTATAACTGCTGTTCCTTTATTGCACGCATTTCTAACTTCCTGTTTAATACCATCCCCAACCTCACTACTACTGTTAGGTGGCCTGTACACAACTCCCACCAGCATTTTCTGCCCCTTAGTGTTAAGCAGCTCTACCCATATTGATTCCACATCCTCCCGGCTAATGTCCTTCCTTTCTATTGCGTTAATCTCCTCTCCAACCAGCAATGCTACCCCACCTCCTTTTCTTTCATGTCTATCCCTCCTGAATATTGAATATCCCTGAATGTTGAGCTCCCATCCTTGGTCACCCTGGAGCCATGTCTCTGTGATCCCAACTATATCATATTCATTAATAACAATCTGCACTTTTAATTCACCCACCTTGTTACAAATGCTCCTTGCATTGACACACAAAGCCTTCAGGCTCACTTTTACAACTCTCTTAGCCCTTATACAATTAGGTTGAAAAGTGGCCCTTTTTGATTTTTGCCCTGGATTTGTCGGCCTGCCACTTTTACTTTTCACCTTACTACTTTTTGCTTCTACTCTCGTTTTACACCCCTCTGTCTCTCTGCACTTGTTCCCATCCCCCTGTTGTGAACTAACCTCCTCTCGCCTAGCCTCTTTAATTTGATTCCCACCCCCCAACCATTCTAGTTTAAAGTCACCTCAGTAGCCCTCGCAAATCTCCCCGCCAGGATATTGGTCCCCCTAGGATTCAAGTGTAACCCGACCTTTTTGTATAGCTCACACCTGCGCCAAAAGATGTCTCGATCCAAAAACTTGAATCCCTGCCCCCTGCTCCAATCCCTCAGCCATGCATTTATCCTCCACCTCATTGCATTCCTACTCTCACTGTCACGTGGCACAGGCAGTAATCCCGAGATTATTACCTTTGCGGTCCTTTTTCTCAACTCCCTTCCTAACTCCCTATATTCTCCTTTCAGGACCTCTTCCTTTTTCCTATCTATCTCATTGGTACCTATATGTACCACGACCTCTGGCTCCTCACCCTCCCACTTCAGGATATCTTGGACACGATCAGAAATATCCTGGACCCTGGCACCAGGGAGGCAAAATATAAGGGCTGACTAGCTAATAATATAAAATAGGATATTGAAAGTTTTTTCAGTTATATGAATAGTAAAAGGGAGGTGAGAGTTGATATTGGACCTCTGGAAAATGATGCTGGTGAGGTAGTAATGGGGGACAAAGAAATGGCAGATGAGCTTAGTGGGCAAAAGAAAGGAAGTTATAGTCCAGTTAGTCTAACTTCAGTGGCTGGGAAAGTGTAGGAGTCTGTTATAAGGATGAAGTTTCAGGGTGCTTGGAGACTAATAATAAAATAAGTCAAAGTCAGCATGGTGTCTGTAAGGGGAAATCCTGCCTGATAAATTTGTTAGAGTTTTTTGAGGAAGTAACAAGCAGGGTAGACAAAGGAGAGGCAGTGGATGTTATTTTCTTCGATTTACTGGAGGCATTTGACAAGGTGCCACACATGAGGCTGTTTAACAAGACAAAATCCTATGGTATTACAGGAAAGATACTGGCATGGATAGATGAATGGCTGACAGGCAGGAGGCAGCGAATGGGAATGAAAGGGGCCTCTTCTGTTCGGATAGTGGTGTTCCTCAGGGGTCAGTATTGGGACTGCTACTTTTCACATTGTTTTTCAATGATTTAGATAATGGAATTGATGGCTTTATGGTAAAGTTTGCGGATGATATGAAGATGGGTGGAGGGGTAGGTAGTGCTGAGGAAGCGATGTGATTGCAGCAGGACTTAGACAAATTGTAAGAATGGACAAAAAATTGACAGATGGAATACATAGTTGGGAAATGCACGATAATGTATTGTGGAACAATAGAAACATAGGTACATAAAAACCTACAGCACAATACAGGCCCTTCGGCCCACGATGCTGTGCCGAACATGTACTTACTTTGAAATTACCTAAGGTTACCCATAGCCCTCTATTTTTTGAAGCTCCATGTATCTATCCAGGAGTCTCTTGAACGATGCTATCATATCCGCCTCCACCACCGTCACCGGCAGCCCATTCCCCGCACTCACCACTCTCCACGTTTTGAAAAAAACTTAACCCTGATATCTCCTCTGTACCTACTTCCAAGCACCTTAAAGTTGTGCCCTCTCGTGCTAGCTGTTTCAGCACTGGGAAAAAGCCTCTGACTATCCACACAATCAATGCCTCTATCAGGTCACCTCTCATCCTCCGTCGCTCCAAGGAAAAAAGGCGAGTTCACTCAACCTATTTTCATAAGGCATGCTCCCCAATCCAGGCAACGTCCTTGTAAATCTCCTCTGCACCTTTTCAATGGTTTCCACATCCTTCCTGTAGTAAGGTGATGGAAACTGAGCACAGTACTCTAAGTGGGTCCTGACCAGGGTCCTATATAGCTGCAATATCGCCTCTTGGCTCCTAAACTCAATCCTACGATTGACGAAGGCCAATGCACCATATGCTTTCTTAACCACAGATTCAACTTGCACAGCAGCTTTGAGTGTCCTATGGACTCAGATCCCAAGATCCTTCTGATCCTCCACACTGCCAAGAGCCTTACCATTAATACTACATTCTGCCATCATATTTGACCTACCAAAATGAACCACCTCACACTTATCTGGGTTGAACTCCGTCTGCCACTTCTCAGCCCAGTTTTGCATCCTATCGATGTCGCGTTGTAACTTCTGACAGCCCTCCACACTATCCACAACACTGCCAACCTTTGTGTCATCAGCAAACTACTAACCCATCCCTCCACTTCCTCATCCAGGTCATTTGTAAAAATCATGAAGAGGAGGGGTCCCAGAACAGATCCCTGAGGCATACCACTAGTGACCGACCTCCATGCAGAATATGACCTTCTGTGGGCAAGCCAGTTCTGGATCCACAAAGCAATATCCCCTTGGATCCCATGCCTCCTTACTTTCTCAATAAGCCTTGCATGGGGTATCTTATCAAATGCCTTGCTGAAATCCATATACACTACATCAACTACTCTACTTTCATCAATGTGTTTAGTCACATCCTCAAAAAAATCAATCAGGCTCATAAGGCACGACCTGCCTTTGATAAAGCCATACTGACTACTGTATTCCTAATCATATTTAGCCTCTTCAAATGTTCATAAATCCTGCCTCTTAGGATCTTCTCCATCAACTTACCAACCACTGAAGTAAGACTCACTGGTCTATAATTTCCTGGGCTATCTCTACTCCCTTTCTCAAATAAAGGAACAACATCTGCAACCCTCCAATACTCCAGAATCTCCCATCCCCATTGATGCAAAGATCATTGCCAGAGGCTCAGCAATCTCGTCCCTCACCTCCCACAGTAGCCTGCGGTATATCTCGTCCAGTCTCGGTGACTTATCCAACTTGATGCTTTCCAAAAGCTCCAGCACATCCTCTTTCTTAATGTTTGTATGCTCAAGCTTTTCAGTCCGCTGTAAGTCATCGCTACAATTGCCAAAGTCCTTTTCATTAAGTACTTCCACTATCTCCTCTGGTTCCATACACACTTTTCTGCTGTCACACTTGATTGGTACTATTCTCACACGTCTTATCCTCTTACTCTTCACATAATTGTAGAATGTCCTGGAGCTTTACTTAATCCTGCTCACCAAGGCCTTCTCATGGCCCCTTCTGGCTCTCCTAATTTCATTCTTAAGCTCCTTCCTGCTAGCCTTATAATCTTCTAGATCTCTATCATTACCTAGTTTTTTGAACCTTTTGTAAGCTTTTCTTTTCTTCTTGACTAGATTTTCAACAGCCTTTATACACCATGGTTCCTGTACCCTACCATCCTTTCCCTGTCGCATTGGAACGTACCTATGCAGAATGCCATGCAAATATCCCCTGAACATTTGCCACATTTCTGCCATACATTTCCCTGAGAACATCTGTTCTCAATTTATGCTTCCAAGTTCCTGCCAGATAGCTTCATATTTCCCCATACTCCAATTAAACGCTTTTTAAACTTGTCTGTTCCTATCCCTCTCCAATGCTATGGTAAAGGAGATGGAATTGTGATCACTACCTCCAAAATGCTCTCCCACTGAGAGATCTGACACGTGACCAGGTTAATTTCCCAATACCAAATCAAGTACAGCCTCTCCTCTTGTAGGCTTATCTACATACTGTGTCAGGAAACCTTCCTGAACATACCTAACACACTCCACCCCATTTAAACCCTTCACTCTAGGGAGATGCCAATCAATATTGGGAAAATTAAAACCTCCCATCACGACAACCCTGTGCAGACTATTATCGAAGTGGATAGAAGGTTCAAACATCAGAGGTGCAGAGGGACTTGGGAGTCCTTGTGCGAGACCCCAGAAAGTTAATTTACTGGTTGAGTCTGTGGTAAAGAAGGCAAATGCAATGTTGGTATTTATTTCAAGGGGAATCGAATATAAAAGCTGGGAGATAATGCTGAGCCTTTATACGACACGGGTCACGTTGCACTTCAAGTATTGTTAACAGTTTTGAGCGCCACATCTCAGAAAGGATGTTCTGTCATTGGAGAGAGTCCAGTGGAGGTTCATGGGGATGATTCTTGGAATGAAGGGGTTGGCATATGAGGAATGATTGGCAGTTTTGGGCCTGTACTCACTGTAAGTTAGAAGAATGCGGGAGATCTCATTGAAACCGACTGAATGTTGAAAGGACTAGACAGGGCAGATATGGATGTTTCCTATGATGGGGGTACCTAGAATTAGAGGTCACAACATCAAAATTGAGGAGTGACCAGTCAGAACAAAGGGAAGGAGGTATTTTTTCTTAGCCGGGGAGTAGTGAATCCATGGAATGCTCTGCCACAGACTGTGGTGGAGGCCAAGTTCGTGGGTATATCTAAGGCAGAAGCTGATCGTTTCCTGATCGGTCAGGGCATCAAAGGATATGGCGAGGAGGCAGGTGTGTGGCATTGAGTGGGATCTGGGATCAGCCATCACGGAGTGGCGGAGCAGACTCGATGGGCTGAATGGCCTAATTTCTGCTCCTTTGTTTTAATGTGTTATGGGTACTTGGAAAGATTAAGGACAGAACAGGACCACTCTCCTACACAGTGGAGATTGCGTCTGATATCGCCTCAAGACGACACATCGATCAGTTGAGGTGAGCAGAAGAAAGGTGCCCAGAGCTGTCAGCCACTTCCTGCAGTCTGAGGATCAACTCCTAAAACCACCAACGAGAGGCTCCCGAACCTGAGATTGTTTCACAGCCACAAGTTTCAGCTGCCAAGCAGAGTGAACCCCAGGAAAGATGCTATCGCTCAAGGGTAAGAAATTTCCCATTTGCTGAAAGGGACAATTTAAAATTTAGTAAGCTATGGATGTCTGTATACAGTAGTTGTAGAGTATACTGTGTTTATAGTGGAGATACAGTCTCCATTGTGCTGGCGTTTATAGCTCAGCAGGGAGGAGTGTTGTGTGTTTAATATTTCAGTAATATTTGAATAATACTATATAGATATCCATACATTGATTAAGCACTCTTGTTTGTTTAAATAATTCCACCTGCTTCACTACCACTGCTACTGTGCGATCGAGAATCTCCGGAGACGAAGGCCCCAAATCCTCGGCTTTGCATATCACCTGTTGCCAGGGTCGGGGTCAAAGCGCTCGGCAGGGATGGTGCTCGGTGTCGAAGAGCTGATCGGAGGCTCGGAGTTTTTTGGACGGACTGAGAGTCGGACTGTGGTCGGATTCTTCCGGTATGCTGCATCGGCAAGTTGGCGGCGCTGGAGGTTTACCGTCTGCGTGAGATGATGGGACTTTCGAGAGACTCTGAGACTTTTACCGTGCCATGGTCTGTTCTTATCAAACTACGGTATTGCTTTGCACTGTTGTAACTATATGTTACAATTATGTGGTTTTTGGTGGTTTTTGTTAGTTTTTAAGTCGGTTTGTCATGTGTTTTCGTGATATCATTCTGGAAAAACATTTTACCATTTCTTAATGCATGTATTACTAAATGACAATAAAAGGGGACTGTGTGTCCTCATAACCATATCATAAATTCATTAGAGGTTATATGTATAAATACATAAATTACATGCGTTATCACACTACCATGTGATACCTGCGTGCCTTGCTTTAAAGAACAGACTAAGTCTCACATTTTGGACACCTGTGTCTTCCTTTGAATTAGTTTAATGTTTTGAAATCACAAGAACATAACAACCTTTAGATGGGCAGTCAGGAACTAGTGGGTGCCATGGGGATCAGTGCTAGACACAATTATCTACAGCCTACGCTGACTCACTGCAGATACCAAGAGAGGTGGGTTAGCAAGAGGCGGATACCAAGAGTTGGCAGAGAACTATCAACAAGCTAAGTGAGCAGGCAAGGAGCTGGCAGATGGGGCATAATGCTGGGAATTGTGAATTGTGAGGTTATCCATACTGGAAGGAAGACTTATAAACAAAGTATGATTTGTTTTGTTGAATGAGACAACAAGATTTTGCAGTACCAAAGAACGTGAGGGGCAGGAGGGAGTCCGAATGCGTGCATCAGAAAGGGAAAAGGTTAAAGGTGAGTTTTATTTGACACATGTATATTGAAACATCAAAGTATACAGTGAAATGCATCGTTTGCATCAATGACCAACATGGTCTAAGGATTTGTTGGCTTGCAAGTGTTGGCACGCTTTGCACCACCATCATGTGCCTATAACTCACTAACCCTAACCTGTACGTCTTTGAAATGTGGAGGAACCTCACGCAGTCATGGGGAGAACAGAGCTTATACGTTCTCCTCTGGGTGCTTCAGTTTCCTTCCACAGTCCGAAGATGTACCGGTTAGTAGGTTAATTGGTCAATGTAAATTGTCCTCTGATTAGACTAGGATTAAATCAGGGGCTGCTGAGCAGAGAGATTTGAAGGGCCGGTTCTGTGCTGTGTCTCACTAAATAAATAAAAATAAATGTACAGGCTCCTTACAGTCAGCGGTGGGAATTGAACCCCGGTCACTGGTGCTGTAAATTTTTAGGCTAGCCACCACGTTACCTGGTGTATTTTGTTGGCAGAGGAAGCATGGCAACACTTGCAGGTTGACTCACCAGCACTATTTGAACTGCGCTGGGCATTGAAGCAAATGGCACATTTCACTTTGTTTCGATGTGGATATTACAAATAAAGCTATTCTTTATCTCTAACAACCTGTATTCTCTCCATTACTTCCAGACCGTGGTTGCAGAGTGAACCACCTGCATAATTCTTCAGAACACCTCACAGACCCATGCATTCTCCCAGGGAGGGCTGCAGGCTTCCCTCCGAGCCTCACGTCTTGACCTTAATCGCAGACTCTCATGTGCACTCCCCATCGAGCTGCCTCTTCTTTCTCTGATATCCCTGCAGAACGGCTGAGGGACCATCAGGTAGGAACGTTCCTTCCTGAATGTGAAGCTCCATCAGTAACAACGGCCATCGAAGTTGCCTGAGTAGCTGCAGAACCCCACCACCCGGGACATGCCCTCACCTCAGCAAGGAGGAGGTACAGGAGCCTGAAGACATACTCAATGTTTTAGAAGCAGCTTCTTCCCTGCTGCCATCAGATTTCTGAATGGTCCATGAACACTACCTCACCATTTTGCTCGATTTATTTATTTAAAAAACACATTTATTTATTTATTTATTGATTGATTGATTGATTGAGATACAGCATGGGATAAGCCCTTCTGGCGTTTTAAGCTGCACCGCCCAGCAATCCCCCGATTGAACCCTATTCTAATCATGGGGTATTTTCATTGACCAGTTAGACTTCCACCTGGTATGTCTTTGGACTGTGGGAGGGAACCAAAACACCTGGAAGAAACACAGGTGGACAAACAGCTTACATACAGGCAGTGGCAGGAATTGAACCTGGGTCACTGATACTGTAAAACGTCGTGTTGTGACATCTACGCTATGTAGGCACGTGGCCAAGTGGTTAAGGCATTGGACTAGTGACCTGAAGGTCGTGAGTTCGAGCCCCAGCCAAGGGAATGTGTTGTGTCCTTGAGCAAGGCACTTAATCACATATTGCTCTGCAACAACACTGGTGCCAAGCTGTATGGGTCCTAATACCCTTCCCTTGGACAACATCGGTGTCATGGAGAGGGGAGACTTGCAGCATGGGCAACTGCTGGTCTTCCACACAACCTTGCCCAGGCCTGCACCCCGGAGAGCGAAGACTTTCCAGGCGCAGATCCATGGTCTCGCAAGACTAACGGATGCCTTAATAATGTGACATCCTTGTTACTTACAGTAACTTTTTTATGGCTTACAATGTATTTCTGCCGCAAAATAACAATTCCTTGACGTATGTCAATGATAATAAACCTGATTCTGAAATCTTGGCACTGAGCAACACTTTTGCAGCTGGCGTGAGATGCTGAGTATTTCCTGAAGCGTCAAACACAGAACACTATAGTACAGGCCCTTCAGCCCATCACTTTGTGCTGACCTTTTAGCCAACTCGAAGATCAGCCTAACCCTTCCCTCTCACATAGGCCCCTATCATCCATGTCCGGATCCTAATTTATTTCTGAAAGTTTAATTCCAAATTTATCTGTGAAATTTGCTCACCTTATAACCACATCTCTCTGGTGGCTGTTAGTTTGTGCTCATTTATTTCTTGTACCATTAATTTTATGCTGCACCTATTAAAATATCTTCTGAAAATATAATACACCATATTGTTGGGTTCCACACTTAACACATTTAGGCATAACTGGTGCCCCAATCGTGATTTGGAGAGCTATGAGTGAGGAGGTGGCACACGGGTCCGGGAGCGAAGTTTAGAAGGGGAAAGCTTCGCGGGAACTTGGCTATAACCGGTGCACCAATTGTGAGTTGGAGAGCAGGGAAGGTTCAGGCATAAAAGGAAGACACTGCCTAGTGGAGCGGTCATTGATGGAGTGGTCTGAGACAGAGTGGGAGGGCGTTGGCTCATTCGGGCTTCGGCGATAATGGGTAAGTGGACTTCATTTTTCCTTGCATTTTTTGAGGAATAGAGAGCATGTCTGCAGGATTAGTACTTTGCTCTGGGTGTCAGATGTGGGAATTCTGTGAATATTCCAGTCCCCCGGATGGTCACATCTGTGCCAGGTGCACCGAGATGCAGCTCCTGAGAGACCGTGTTAGGGATCTGGAGCTGCGGCTTGATGACCTACTGCTTATTAGGGACAGTGAGCAGGAGATAGACAGGAGCTACAAGGAGTTGGTCACCCCGAGGCTGCAGGAGTTAGATAAGTGGGTGACTGTCAGGGAAGGGAAGGGAAGAGCTCAGATAGTACAGAACACCCCATGTGGCCATCCCCATCAGTAAACGTTGTTTTGTTTTGCATGCTGTTGTGGGGGGGGGGGGGGGTGACCTGACAGAGGACGACCACGGCGACTGGGTCTCTGACACTGAGCCTGGTTCCATGGTGCAGAAGGGAGAGAAGAAGATGAGGAATGTGGGTGTCATAGGGGATTCCATAGTCAGGGGAACATAGAGGAGGTTCTGTCAGCCTGATAGAGATACCCGCATGGTGTGTTGCCTCCCAGGTGCCAGGGTACGGGATGTCTCGGATCGGGTGCAGAGTATTCTGAAGTCTTGGTACACATTGGTACCAATGACATAGGTAAAAAAAAAAGGGAGGAGGTCCTAGAGAGTGAATTCAGGGAGATGGGTAAGAAGCTGAAAACCAGGACCTCCAGGGTAGTGATCTCAGGATTGCTGCCTGTGCCACCCGCTAACAAGTGCAAGAATAGCATGATCAGGCATATTAATGCGTGGCTGAGAGACTGGTGTAGGGGGCAGGGCTTCGGGTTCCTGGATCATTGGGGCCTCTTCTGGGGGAGGTACAACCCGTACAAAAAGGACGGGTTACACCTGAACCCAAAGGGGTCCAATATCCTAGCAGGCAGGTTTACTAGAGCTGTTAGGGAGGGTTTAAACTAATTTGACAGGGGGATGGGAACCGGAGTGATAGGGCTGAGGAAGGGGAAAACAGAAATAATCAAAGATAGTGTGCAATAGAGATGATAGCAAGGACAGGCAGGAGATGAGGCATAATCACAGCCAGTGGGATGATTTTCAACAGAAAGCAACAAATACTGGACTGAGAGTGTTATATTTGAGTGCATGCAGCATAAGAAATAAAATGGACAATCTTGAAATTCAGCTACAGATTGACATGTATGACATTGTGGCCATCTCTGAAACTTGGCTAAAGGATGGCTGCCATTGGGAGCTGAATGTCCAAGGCTATACAGTATATCGGAAAGATAGGTTAGTAGGCAGAGGGGGTGGTGTGGTCCTGTGTATAAGAAATAATATTATATCATTAGAAAGGGATGACGTAGGATCGGGAAATGTAGAGTCTCTTTGGATTGAGTTAAGAAATGGCAAGGGTAAAGGGACCCTAATGGCGGTTGTATACAGGCCTCCAAACAGCAGCTGGCATGTGGATTACAAATTACAGCAGGAGATAGAAAAGGCATATCAGAAGGCAATGTTATGATAATTGTTGGGGATTTTAACATGAAAGTGAATTGGGAAAACCAGGTCAGTACTAGACCTCAAGAGAGAGAATTTGTAGAATATCTAAGGGATGGCTTTACAGAACAGCTTGTTGTTGAGCCCACTAGGGGATTGGCTGAGCTGGACTGGGTGTTGTGCAATGATTCAGAGGTGACAAGAGAGCTTTAAGGTTGAGGAACCCTTAGGGAACAGTGGTCAGAATATGTTCGAGTTCACTATGAAATTTGAGAATGAGAAACTAAATTCCAATGTGTATTTCAATGGAATAAAGAAAATTACAGTGGCATTAGAGGGGAACTGGCCAAGGTTGACTGGAAAGGGACATTTGCAGGAAGGACAGCACAGCAGCAATGGCTGGAGTTTCTGCGATAAATGAGGGGAGTGCAAAACAGATATATCCCAAATAAAAATAAATTTTCAAATGGAAAAGGACACTACCGTGGCTGACAAGTGAAGTCGGAGCCAAAGTAAAAGCAAAAGAGACGGCATACAATGAAGCCACAGCTAGTGGCAAGATAGTGGATTGGGAAGCTTTTAAAAACTTGCAGAAGGAAGCTAAGGCCATTAGGAAGGAAAAGATGAATTATGAAAGGAAGCTTGTGACTAATATCAAAGGAGATACTAAAAGTTTTTTTTTTAAGTATATGAAGGTTAAAAGAGAGCCGAGGGTAGGTAAGGACCAATAGGAAATGATGCTGGAGATATTGTAATGAGCGACTCAGAGGTGACAGAGGAACTGAATGCATATTTTGCATCAGTCTTCACAGTGGAAGACGTCTGCAGTATACCGGACATTCGAGAGTGTCAGGGAAGTGAAGTTTGTGCAGTGAAAATTACAACTGAGTAGGTGCTCAGGAAGCTTAATGCTCTGAGTGTGGATAAATATCCTGGACCTGATGGAATGCACCCTTGGGTTTTGAAGGAAGTAGCTAGAGAGATTGTGGAGGCATTAATGATGATCTTTCAAGAATCGATGACTAGAAGATTGCAAATATAACTCCACTATTTAAGAAGGGTGGGAGTCAGCAGAATGGAAACTATAGACTTCTTATGCCTGATTTATACTTCTGTGTAGCCCTATGCCATAGCAAGCATACGTTGTCGTGTCTGCGTCGCTCTGCAATTCACCGACAAAATGCTAGTTGGCAGTGGGGTTTCTATGCCACTGTGTTCGGTTTCTTCATGACGAGGAAATGCATTTCAAATATTTTCGGATGTCCGCAGGTAGATTTGACGATTTTGTTCATCATCTCATCAGTGTAAAGACGCGGAGAAAAGCAACCAGAAATGCGATGCTACCAAGCAGACCAATCACAGTTGTGGTCTGTGTCACCACGACACGTCAGTTACTTTTTTGGGGAGGTGCACGTCACCCCATGGCAAACCTGATTTCTCATTCATAAAACAATGCTCAATCTGCTCAGGTATTTGACCAGTATTTAACACAAAAGGTGGAACTTCCCTGTGGCTAACCATTTTAATTCCGATTCCCATTCTGACATGTTGGTCTATGACCTCCTCTTCAGCCATGATGAGGCCACTCTCAGCTTGAAGGAGCAACCTCAACCAGACGACATGAACATCAATTTCTCTTACTCCCTCCATTTCCCACTCTATCTCCCCTCTCTCGTTTCCTCATCTTCTCACCTGCCTATCACCTCCCTCTGGTGCCCCTGCTCCTTCCCTTTCTCCCATGATCCACTCTCCTCTCCTATCAGATTGCTTCCTCTTCACCTATCAATTCCCAGCTTCTTATTTCATCCTTCCTCCCCCACCCACCCGACTTCACCTCTCACCTTCTAGCTTGTCTTCTTTTCACTCCCCTAACTTCTTATTCTGGCTTCCTTTCCAGTCCTGATGAAGGGTCTCAGTCCAAAACATTGACTGTTTATTCCACTCCCCTCCAATAGATGTTGCCTGACTTGCTGAGCAATTTTGTCTATTACTCTGGATTTCTAACATCTGCAGAATCCCTCATGTTTAACTATTTTCTACGGTAAATGTCCTCCTACTATACGTACATGTTTAATAATGGATTCAAGCAGTTCTTTCTCAGTGACACGTCACGTCAGAGTTGGATTACAAATGCCCCAGTCATTGTTTTTTGAGGTGAGTTTTAGTTTTTAATCAATAAATCAGAGCAATGCAATCAGTTTACAAAACTTTAAGCTATACATAGACAAAAGGCAAAGCACTTCTCAAAAATAGAACATGCAGTTTTTCTGGATTAAAAATAATATATAACCCATAATATACTTCACAAATGTTGATTTCTGTACTTTTGCACCTTTCAAAATTTAATACTTAAAATACAAATCTAGGGCAGAGAGAAAAAAAAATGTCGAAGTTATTCCCTCTGAGCAGGTGATGCACTGACCGTTCAGCCAGGGTTAAATTCCACCTCCAACTTCCAAAAATCAGATGTTGCCTTCTGCAAAGGCTTTAAATATTTCACTGGCACAGAGGAAGATGGAGGTGAAGTCAACGGACAAGGTGCATGGGAAAAGGCAGTTAATGGGGTAGGCAATGACAAAGGTGGGGGGGCACCTTGTGAGGCAGTACCATCTCTCACAGCTTTGGATAGTTGAGCAGGGACAGTGGTTCTTTGACACCTGTCTTAGACTTTTCACATTGAAAGAACACTGTCGATGAGGCAAGTCCGTTCTATTTCTGAAATGGTTTGTGTGTTGTTGCAGCAGCAAGTTAACCAGAATCCAGAGGGCAGGATCACAGGAACACAACCCCAGAGAGGCTGATGTTATTGTGTGAGGCTTAGAGATCTTCCATACTTGCTCATAACCCATCCCCTTAACTGTCTCAATATGTTTTACTAATTTTAAAACATCAGTTAAATTCCTATCAGCTGTAATCAAATCTCTGGGATTTGTTTGATACGGGGCATAGCTTGAAGATGTTTTGGGGAAAGGGTTAAAATGATCTTGGAGCAGGTTATGGAGACAGCACAATATGGTGGGCAGAAGGGCTTGTACTGTTTTATGCCCAAGACCAGTTATAATCCTCAAGCATTCAAACTCATTTTCTTTATAAAGGTGAAGGTTGTTAGTTCTGGTGATCAGCTGGTACAATGTTAATCACTTCCAGTCATGGTACCAGAATTATTTGTCATCACCGGGCCGAGCACAAAGAGTTTGTGCTGTGTTAAATCTCCAACCTTAGGAGCTTCACGTGCACTGGATTTAAGCCAGGGGACTAGTCTGACTACAGTGCTATTCACCGTATTTTTCTCCAGAGTGGATGAGTTGTGGACAAGTTGGTTAATTCCCCTGTGTAGCCCTATCAGATCCTGAAAACAGACTGATACTTACATTCTGCAGGGCCTTGGACTGGGCCCACAAGGAATAGTTTGCTATGGAAAACATTAAACCAAAATATGATCCTAACTTAATTCATGTTGCATGAATATACTCCTTGTAACTGAGGGATATATTTCTATCTTTAATCATTTTATCTACAAATGATAGCAAAGATTTCAAAAGTGCTGATAATAGTTGAATTAATTTCATAAAGTGCTTTTAAGACAGTGAACATTCGCAGCATAAACAGTACTCTTCACTGCTGGAAAAACAAGAGCACTTTCTGTTACTAGACAACAGAGGGATGTGGTTGGCCACCTTGACTTTGTATCTGCATTTCGTTAACTACAATCCAATGAAAGTTTTAACTGTTGCTGGACTTAATGGTGGTGGCAGAATTCAGAGACACTCATAGTGGGAGGAAAGTCTGTGTTTAGGGCTCAGTTCTTGCATTAAGAACGTGGTGCAGCATTTCATATTTTGTTCCTGTAATGTACTGTATGTTTAATTGTCTTAGCCTGCCGAGCTTGAGTCAAAGAGCACTACCGCACTGAAACTAGACCGAACTATTAACCTGCCTACCTCGTCCTATCAGCCTGCACCCAGACCATAGCCCTACCATCCATGATTTCTCCAAACTTCTCGTGTCGTAATGAAACCCACATCTATCACTTCTGCTGGCAGCTCGTTCCACACTCTCAGTGAAGAAGCTCCCCCTCATTTTCCCCATTTCACTCTGAAGCTATGACCTCTAGTTTTAGTCTCAGTGGAAGAAGCCAACTTGCATTTACCCTATCAATACCCCTCATAATTTTGTATACCTCTGTCAACTCTCTGCTCATTCTCCTACACTCCAGGGAATAAAGTATTAACCTATTCAACCTTTCCCTATAACTCGGGCCCTCAAGTCCTGGCATCATCCATGTACATTTACTAGTTTTTGCTTTGGGTTTATGGGAAGAACAAAGCTAATGGAGGTTATGAAGTGAGGTCAGTTCAGCCTGCCACCCTGGTAATTGTATCACCCAGGGATGGTGGGAATGTGGATACAATGTGTTGTCATTAACAGGGAAAACTCATCCATCTTCACAAAGGATAACACTGAGAATGCATTCATTTAAATAAATCTTTGTTTTTGAAAATAATGAATGTGAAATGTTTTAGATTCTTGAAAGAGCTTGCTGCTGCACCAGTTAATATCGTGCTGCCTTAGTTAGTGTGTACATTTAGTATAGTTAATGCATAATACCGGTGCGTAAAATCTGATTGAGCTGGCTGTATGAACACAGTCAGCGGGGTGAAGAGTGGCTTTGTGTGTTACTGTTAGGGTCACATGCTCATAGCAGCAAACTTCATATAAGATATTTGTTTAATCTTATTTATAACCTAAAAAACACTGTTGAAGTTGGAGGGTCATGGTACCCACACATAATGTAGAAATCAATCGCTTACTAAACACAAATAATTTGGTTCATGTACTAAACAGACCCCAACGGGAGCAGCAGCCACAATACACCCTGTCCTACATAGACAAGGCTCAAGCTGTTTCACCTTTCATCGTCATTTCCAGTACAGCAGTGTATACTCCACAGTGGCACAGAGACTGCCCTTATCTGTATGTTAGCTCATTTGCATACAATCTTTTGGAACACATGAGTATTTCATGGCAATATGCCTTCAAAATAAATCCTCCTCCCACTAATTCAGTGTACCAAGCCTGGACTCTTAAGAATTCTTTAGCCATTTGATTTTAAGAATGAATATCTGTGTGTTCCTGGGTGTGAGGACTTGAATACTCAGAGAGAAGAGGAAAGTGAACTCTAGACATCCAGCTTCTGTTCTGCTCAGAAACGTGTGTGTGTGTGTGTGTGTGTGTGTGTGTGTGTGTGGTAAAACAGGGAGTGGGCTGACGAGAGATGTTCTGCACTATCATACACACCTGTCCTCATTCAGACAAACCTCTCAAGTTAAGATTATTTAATGGTGTTGTTTTTATCTGAGCTGAGGGAGAAAGAAACTTGCTGTCGGCTGCTCCCATCATTGACATGAAGCAGCTTGAGCATGTTGCTTACTTAAGCAGTACACAGTACAGGTACACACTGATGGCACAGGATGCTTGTAGACCCCTGTGTATGATCTGACCCTGTGGCCACCTGAACCATTTCCAACAAAGTGCCAACATTGGTTAGAGTGACACTGTTACAGTTTGAGGCATTGGAGTTTGGAGTTCAATTCCAATGCCATTTGTACAAAGTTTCCCCATGAAACTTTGGGGATCTCTTTCTGTCATTCATTCTTTTTTTTCAGTGTCATGGATGTCTGTGTAGAGTAAGAATTTCAGGTTGTATATTGTATACATTGTCTGATATAAAATGGAACTACTGAACGCATGGGTTTCCTCCGGGTGCTCCAGCTTCCTCCCACAGTCCAAACGCCTATCAGTTAGTAAGAGAATTGGTCACTGTAAATTGTCCTGTGATTAGGCTGGGATGAAGTTGGCGGGTTGCCGGGGGGAGCCTGTTCCGCACTGTATCTCCAAATAAATTTTTTTTTAAATGCCAAGTCTGTGAAAAGTGGCAAGGAATACCTAGCAATCGCAAAGAGGGTGATGGCAAGCTACAGCAAGATAGACAGGCTGGTGGACTGGGCAGCGTGAAGAAGTGTGAAGTGATGCACCTTGGTAGGAAGAAGAGGGCAATATAGAAACTGTTGTTCCAAAAGGGGTGCAGGACTAGTGTGTCCGGACGAAATGAATACACATCACTGAAGGGTCAGGGCAGGTTATGACAGGGGTTAGTAAGGCAGTTACAACTTTGGCACAGACTGAAAACACAAGGAATTTATATTCTGTCTTTAAAAAGCACTGCTCCAAGCTGTACTGGAATATTAAACACAAAATAATCTGCAGATGCTGTTGTCAAAGGAACACTCACAATGCGCTGGAGGAACTCAGCAGGTCAGTCAGCATCAGTTGAAAAGATTAGTCGACGTTTCGGGCCGAAACCCTTCGTCAGAACTGAAGGAAGAACTTTGGGGAGGGTTTGAAGAATGCTGGTAGTTGAAAACAAACAGTAATTTGAAAGACAAAGGAGTGGGGAAGGGGAAGCAGGGAGGTGATTGGCAGGAGAACAATGCGAAGTAGTAGAAGGAGGCGGAACTATGAGGGAGGTGATGTGAAATAGGGATAGAGGAAGGGAGGGGGAGGGAATTACTGGAAGTTGGAGAATTCTATGTTCATACCAAGGGGCTGGAGACTACCCAGTTTCCCATTCCCATTCAGATATGTCCATACATGGCCTCCTCTACTGCCATGATGAGGCTAAACTCAGGTTGGAGGAGCAACACCTCATATACCATCTAGGTAGTCTCCAGCCCCTTGGTATGAACATAGAATTCTCCAACTTCTGGTAATTCCCTCCCCCTCCCTTCCTGTATCCCTATTTCACATCACCTCCCTCATAGTTCCGCCTCCTTCTACAATTGTTCTCCTGCCAATCACCTCCCTGCTTCCCCTCCCCCACCCCTTTGTCCTTCAAATTACTGTTTTTTTTCAACTACCAGCATTCTTCAAACCCTCCCCAAAGTTCTTCCTTCAGTCCTGACGAAGGGTTTCAGCCTGAAACATCGACTAATCTTTTCAACTGATGCTGACTGACCTGCTGGGTTCCTCCAGCGCATTATGAGTGCTGGAATATTGCCTTCAGTCTATTATTATTATTATCTTTGTAACTGTATGTTTTTCTGCTATCATAATCATACGTACAATATGCGTGCTGTGCCTGACTGTTGGCACCTTAGTCCCAGAGGAACACGGTTTCATTTGCCTGTATTCATGCGCATGGTTGAATGACAATTAAAGTTGAACTTGAGTCCAGTTATCTCATTGTAGAGAGGGTGAGAAGGCATTGGAGAGAGTTCAGAAAAGACCAGGAGATGAGACACAAAGATAGTTTGGGGGAACTGACTCTGTTTTGAGAGCGGGATGCAGAGAGATCTGGGAGATGTATATGAAGTGGTAAGGGGTGAACTGTTGGAGAAGTTGAGTAGTGGTCACAGAAATCATTGTCGAGGGAGGTGGAAATCAAATGTGATATGAGGAGAGATGATTTTTCACAGCATGTGGTTGGAATCTGGAATGTATTGCCTCCAAATGTGGGAGAGACAGGTTCCACTTTGAGGGCACTGGACAAATATAGGGTGGGGGAAATTTTTCTAAGCTATGGAGAAAAGGTGGGACGAGGCAGGGGTGGTGTGGAACTGGTGATTGCTCTGGAGGAGATCTGGAACATGACAAGCTGTGATCATTCTGTGATACAGATTGCTGCTTCTGAAATTACAGGTCTTTCGGAAACACTGAGAAATGGTGGCATGTTTTAAGGAGGTTACAAGGTCAGGTCCAAATCTCAGTTCATCCATAGATAGAAAAGCAAATATACCAGCATACAGATCAAATGGGATAACTCCCGTAAGACCTGTATAGAGAGCCTGAAGTCAAATCAGCAGTGCTCAGATAGGTGACATTTCTTTACAGAAAGAACAGCTTTTGATCTATTTATTCAGAGATACAGAGCAGAATAGGCCCTTGCCTACCATGCAAACCACCTATTCAGCATTAGCCTAGTCACAGGACAACTTACATTGACCAATTAACCTACTAACCCATAGGTCTTTGGACTATGGGAGGGAACCCACGCGCTCACGGGAAGGACATACAAACTTGTTTCCAGGCGGTGCCAGAATTGAACTCCGAACTTTACACCCTGAGCTGTATAGCATCGTGCTAACTGCCACACTTACCGTGGTGTCATTACTGTGATGGGTTAAAGGAGGCCTCCAAAACCAGTCCCACTGTAAACTACGTTGAAGGAACACTGTTCTTTACTGAGGCAATTTTTAAAAGAACCATTATTTTATAATTGACTTTTATATTCGTTCAGTTTGCAGCAACAATTACCCAACCTTGTGGTGGCTACATTAAACCTTTAGCTAGGGTGTGACCCTTAGGATAACAATACTCCACTGAGAATGGGAAGCAAGTTAATGGAGACAAGTTAAGGTGAAGTGAATGTGGAACAAGGATAAGAGGCTGTTTGAGTCTCCTCCCCCAGATTTACCCTCCCGTCTGCAGAGTAAGGTGGTTTACAGGAGTATGTCTCGTAGAGTTCCTTGAAAGTGGTGCACAGGTAGATAGGGTCATACAGAAAGCTTTTGGCATATTGGCCTTCATAAATCAAATTATTGAGCACAGAAGGTGGGATGTTGTGTTGAAGTTGTAAGACTGGTGAGATCTAATCTGGAGTAGTGTGTGTAGTTTTGGTCACTTACCTACAGGAACTATGTAAATAAGATTGAAAGAGTACGGGGAAAATTTACAAGGATGTTGCCCAGACTTGACCTGAGTGACAGGGAAAGGTTGAATAGGTTTGGACTTTATTCCCAGGAGTGTAGGAGAATGAGGAAAATTTGATAGGGGTACAGATAGGGTAAACACAAGCAGGCTTTTTCCACTAGAGGTCATAGGCTAAGGGTGAAAGGGGACTATCTTCATTCAGAGGGTGTTGAGAGTGTGGAGTGAGCTGCCAGTGCAAGTGGTGGATGCTGGTTCCATTTCACCATTTCAGTGAGATTTGGAGAGGTACATGGATGGGAGGGTATGTTGGGCTATGGTCCAGGTGCAGGTTACTGGCACAGGGCAGATTAATAGTTCAGAATGTAGCAGATGTGTCAAAGGACCTGTTTCTGCACTGTAGTGTTCTGTTCTAGAAATGTACACCCTCTGTTGTAAGACTATTGAACAGTCCCCTAGTACAATAAGATGAACTCTTGAACTCATATCCTACCTCGTTATGGCCTTGCACCTTAACATCTGCCAGAGCCGTCCTTTCTGTGACACTTTATTCTGCACTCTGCTATTGTTTTACTTTGTACTCCGTCACTACATCGTTGTAATGGATTGATCTGTCTGAACAGTATGTAAGACTCGTTTTTCACTGTACCTCAGCACATGTGACAATAATATGCCCATTTACTGATTTGGTTTGAACTTTGTGGGATTCACATTTTATCCAGGGAGGTAATGAGCATTTGTTTAAAAAAAAATTCAATAAAATAGAGCAATGGCAAGGCACCATTACAGTCCCTAAGTGAGGCCTGGTGTCAGCCAGAAATTTCAATAGCTTATCTGCCCTTCAGCTATTCAGTCAGCAACTCAACGCACTTGTCTGAAACAGCTAGAAAGTTAATCAAGGACTGACTAACATATAATCAATTTATAAACGGGATTAAGGAAGCTAGTGCAATGCAACTGCTAACAGGCCTGTGAAAGGGTCGGCAATCACAAGCGGACTAGATGCATCCAACGGCCTCTTCACGCATTTTCTACTGAGAGCAGGCGAGAATCATCGGTTAAGGGTGAAGGATGAAATATTTAAGGGGAACACAAGGGGGAACTTCTTCACTCAGAGGATGGTGCGAGTGTGGAACAAGCTGCCAGCAGAAGTGGTGGATGTGGGTTTGATTTCAACATTTGAGAAGTTTGGATGGGTATATACTATAGATCGGAGGGGTATGGAGGGCTAAAGTAAAGATGCAGGTTGATGGCACTAGGCAAATTAATGGTTTGGCACGGACTAGAGGGGCCAAAGGGCCTGTTTCTATGACTCGAAGTATATTGTGTACAATGGTGTACACCGGGACTTTATTTCCCAGAACGTAGGAGATTGAAGTGTGACCTGACAGAGGCACATAAAGTGGTAAGGAGCAGAGAGTGTGAAAGCGCGCAGCATGTTCACCCAGGGAGAAGCACAGGTTTAAAGGGGCCACCATAGCACCTCTTCACACAAAAGGTGGTGCGGGTTTGGAATGAACTGCCAGAAACAGCTCTTCAGGCAGACAACACGAGCAACATTTAAAAGCTTTCTCGATAAGTACATGGGTAGGAGAGGTTTAGAGGGCTATAGGCCAAACTCAGGCAGATGGGACAAGCTCACTGGACAACACAGTCTGCATGGACAAACTGGGCCGGCCCAGCAGATTCCCTACGCTGGAATTTGTGGCGCCCGATTGTGGGATGGATCTATGACTGCATCCTGGAACGAACATGTAATACAACTGAATGGCTGGGGCCTACGCCAACATTACCGGGACAGGGTGGGCTGTAGGTGAATGGCTTTGTGAAGATCGAAGGATAACTCTATGCTCGTTGGCAAGTGGAACTCGGGAGCTCCTACAGACATAATATTTTCCCATGTATCTTACTGAGAAAACAGCAGCAGCACCACACCCTGGGGAAGAGCTAGGGGTGGAAATGGAGTAGCAAATTGGTTAGGAATGTTCTCACAGTGACTGTAGCTCTTAACTACATGCTTAAATCTACTGACAGAAATCAGAGAAATATAAAACTGTACTGTTGATGGCTGACAGTCTTGTGTATAACAAGGATTGAACAGTATTTACATAGGGGAAACAGACATTAATGTTTTAGGCCAACAACTGGGGCCTTTTTGAAGTCGGGGTCGACCATGGATGTTGCGTCCAAGCTGGGTGGATACACACATTAGGGCAGTATGATATGGAGAGCAAGCTGTTGCCCATGTAGCAGGCTTCCCCTCTCCATACAGCTGGCAGAAGTTGCCAGTCACCACTGAACTCAACATAGGACTACCTTAAGAAATCCAACTCTGGATTTTTCCTCTGGCTTTACTCCTGAAGCCTTCCCCTTGAGTGGGTGTAGACGCAAGGCAGCAGAGGTTTGAGATCAGTGTTTTCCTTATCCTAAATGAGCTGCTAACCTCAGCTGATGAGCCCCACCTGCCGTTGACAGATAGCTTTGTATCTTCTTTCACCACAGGCAAGGGTCATGGAGCATTACAGATTGAATACCGGCCCTTCGGCCTAACCAGTCAATGCCAACCACAGTGCGGCCCTACCTAGTTCCAACTTCTTGAGTTTGGCCCATATCCTTCCATGTACCTGCCTCAACCTGGCACCTCGTTCCATACAGACACCACCCTGTGTGTGAAATGTTGCCCCTCACCCTAAACCTATGCTCCTAGAAACCACACATGGAGTATACAGTGCAGTTCTGGGCACCTCAGGATGTAGAGAAGGTGAAGAAAAGATTCATATGGATGCTACTGGTACAGGAGGGCTTGCTTTGGAGGATTGATTCCCTTCGAGCAAAGGAGACTGAGGGGTAACTTTATAGAATCTGAGGAGCATAGACAGAATAGACAGTCAGAGTAACAGTCACAGTCCTTCTGCCAGGGCAGCGAATGTAAAGCTAGATTTATGGTGAGAGGAGAGAATGAAATGAGATCTGAGGTAAAGTGGGTGGTGTGTATATGGAACGAGCTGTCTGAGGAAAGGCAGCTACAGTAACTACATTTTTCATTTTATTTATTTAGAGACCCTGCACGGAACAGGCTCTTCCGGTCCAATGAGCCCACTCCTCCCAGCAACCCACCGATTTAACCTTAGCCTAATGACAGGACAATTAACCTACTAACTAGTACTTTAGACTATATGAGGAAACTGGAGAACTTGGAAGAAACCCACGTGCTTATGGGAAGGATGTACAAACTTCTTAAAGATGGAGTTGGAATTGGACTCCGAACTCCGATTCCTGACTGTACTTGTATCGAGCTAAAGGCTACACTACCATAGTGCCCCATTTAAAAGGCATTTGGACAAGGGAGGTTTAGGGATATGGGACTAGTATTGATAGGAATCTTGGTCAGTATGGATCAGTTGGCCAAAGGGCCTATTTTCATGCTATGTAATTCTATGAAGCTATGGAATATTTGGTTGAAAGTATACTCTGAATTTATAAATGCATATCTGAGCAATACTATTTTCACAGTTTAGTAATAGGATCAAATTTCCTATTTGCAAAGAGTTGGATTTCTTAGTTGCAATGCGTTCAGCTGGCAGGGTGGGAGAGCCACTGCAGAACGTTCCATCGATGACTCTAATCCCACTGCCCACAACTATGTACTGGAGTTTCTTCAACTATTTAAACAGGCCAACACATTAAACGCAGGGTGAATGGACAGAACTCTTACTCGCTAAATTAATATCGAGAAGTCAGTTGAAGACTTTTTTTCTGATTGCTTTACCTGAATCACATGACGATAGGGTGGGAGGAGTTTATCCGCAGGACACTATGACAGTGTAATGCTTCGTGTGGCGCTATTACGGCTCGGGGTGTCGGAGCTTGGAGTTCAATCCCGGTACCGTTGGTAAGGAGCTTGTAAGTACTCCGCGCAGAAAATGTGCATTTCCTCTGGGTGATCTGGTTTCCTCCCACAGTCTAAAAGTATACCAATTCATAGGTTAATTAGTCATTGTGATTAGACTAGGGTTATTCGGGGGTTGGTACGCTGGAAGGATCCATTCTCTCCAGGTAAACTTCCCAGTTATTCTCTATGAACCGTGACGGAGGTTCATGGCTGATTTAAGAGAGGGTTTTTACTTAAACCAACACACACAAAATGCTGGAGGAACTCAGCAAGTCAGGCAGCATCTATGGAGGGAGTAAAGATAAAGATCTAAAGAGGAGCCTTACTTGTCACATGTACATAGAAACATACAGTGAAAAATGATGTTTGCATCAAATCAAATCAGTGAGGATGTGCTGGGGCAGCCCACAAGCGTTGCCCTGCTTCAGGTGACAATGCAGCACGCCCACAACTCAGTAACTTTAACCGTATCTTTGGAATGTGGGAGGAAATGGGAAGAGCTGAAAGGAATCCACGTGGTTACAGGGAGAGTGTACACCAGCGGAGTGGGAATTGAACACTGATCTTGACAGCTGGCGCAGTAAAGTGTCGCGCTAACTGCTATGGTGCCGTGTCACGCCACACCGTGCCATCTATAGATGGGAGTAATTTACACTGCTGAGTTCCTCCAGCATTATCTGTGTGTTTCTCTGGATTTCCAGCACCTGCAGAATCTCTTGTGTATATGGTTTCCATTTAAAAGAAGTTTCAACAGATTACTTTGGGCCTTGATTGTCTGGAGGACTGAGATTTTAAGTTAACAGATAAGTCCGCACTGAGATGTTTCAGAATTGAACTGGTGTAACAACTGAGGCCCACCTCAGCATGGCTCTTACATCCACAGTAATTTGAGACAAAACAGAGTGAAAACGTAGAGTGTGTTTGCCCAGGGAGTTCTCCTTTAAAGAGCTAAGTGACCTCTATGGGGAAGGTGACTAATGTCTGAGTTCCTTCATTAGCAATATTGACTTTGTTCCTGAGATCCACTTTACGGTAAAGCTTCGGTTAGATATTCCTGCCAGTTGTCCATCTAAAGTGAGCAGAGGTGTAATGAGGGCTGTCACAAGCACAGGGATGAGCTGGGGGCTCGACCAAGTTCCGAGTGAGAGTTCATCACAAAGCAGAGGGGGATTTGCATTGTACTCCTGCCTCCAGGTTCAGTTCCACCGATTATAGGGGGTTGATGTTTGAGGGATGCAAGATTGTAGGGCATTGTGCCTATCCTTGATCCCCAAATTCTTTTGGAACATTACAATCCATTTGCAGCAGATATTTCCAAGAATTAGAAAAATGGCTTACTAAGAAACAGTATTCCTAGTCCAATTGGCAGAGAACTTTCTTCCAGCTTCTTTATATGGGAACTGTTTTAGCTTTATAAAAATACAGTCTTATCTCACTAACAAATATAGCTGACATTTAAAAATAATTCATATTCTTGATTTATCAGTTATAATATTTCTTTATGGTGGTACCGTTGTGTGTATTTTTTTTGCGAGCTAATACTTTCATGATATTATACAGAGTTTATCTGAACACTCTTGTAACAGTGCAGTGAACTAACTAGGGGACAACACTGCCAAGTTGTTCAGGCATCAGATACCCAGCAAGGGTGGGCTGGCTCTTGCTGGGCAGCACATTTGGGTTCAACAATAGGCTCTGCTGGGAGTCCACCATGTGTATCGAGGTATAGTCTGGCACAGGTAACTTTGGCTGCCTGGCGTTTTCTGCTTCTTTACAAGACCCGATCGTGGTAGTTGCGAGGCTCTCTGTGGTGAAGTAGTTGCTTTGATTCAGGTTTTTCTCTGTGCCCAATAGGTTTTCTTTGCTCGTGCTGCTGGCACAGAACTGCCTCATGTCGCCTTCTGAAGTGTAGGCACTGTCTGGGTGCGTGCCTTTCTGACTTGCCTTTGGAACAGCTGAGGTTTCTTTGGTTGGCGCTACCTCCGCTTTGTTCTGCTGCCCTGGGGAAAGGAGGACACCACCTGCAGGTGTGATGTCGCTTACCTGTGCGTAAAAGTCCATCTTCCCGAAGGAGCTCTGGTTGCTGAGCTGGCTATGAACAGGTGGATGAGTGACCTCAGTTTTGGTGGAGGCTGTGATACCCTGTTGCACTTGGCTACAGTCACATTCCTCATCGCTTGCCTGCAGGCTCCTTTGATCATCTGCATCCGATGTGCCCACAGGAATCCCCGTAGCATCCTTCGCGTCTTCTATCTCATCACTGGCTTTCAGTTGAAAGCCGGTTAACTCGTTGGCACTCGGCCTACATCCAGCACCTTCTGCTTCAGAAACGTCTGGCTCATAACAACTGTCACGGCCAGAATCATCATCCTTGACATTGAGGGCATTGTCGGTCTTGGGGTGGGCAGACCCCAGGAGTCGGTCTGTATCCAACACCTCCGTCTTTTCATCCACATCATCAAAGTCAATATCAATGAATTCGATCCAGGGATCGTCGATATACACGTCAGATTTGTAGCTCAGGTGGTTTGCAAAGATTGAGTTCACTTCATCCATTTTACCTTTCTGTAACAAAAATATCAAATGTTGACAAGGAGTTAAAGGAGTATCATTAGCATCAAAATACTATTCGTTGAAGAGTTCGCAGAAAATGGTGGAAATACACAGGACAAATTTATCTTTAGAATAGATGCTTTTTGGAACTGGAATTGGAATATTATTGTCACAGGTACAATGAAAAACTTGCCTTGCAAACTGCAAACAGATCAAATCATTACACAGTGCATTGAGAGAGAACAAGGTAAAACAATAACAATGCAGAATAAAGTGTAAGAGCTGCAGAGAAAAATGCAGGCAATAAGGTGCAAGGTTGTAACAAGATACTGTTGATTGTGAGGCCAAGAGGACATTTTATTGTACTAAAGACCAATCAACAGTCTTATGACAGTAGGGTAGCACTGACCTTAAGCCTGGTGGTTTGTGTTTCCCAGCTTTTGTATTTCCTGCCCAACAGGAAAGGGTCCAGGGTAGGAGGGGTCTTTAGTTATGCCGCCTGCTTTCCTGAGACAGCGGAAAGAGGACTGCTAAGGAATTAATTAATGTCTCCTTTCCACTATCAAATGTCAATGAATCCGTTAAAATCAGTCCCAAGATGCTGTTGTACAATCAGCTGGCATATTTGACTCTAGGCTGTATGTTTTCTGTATTGTTATTGTTGTCCCTCAATGAATTGTGTTATGATTTGATCTGTATGAACAGTATGCAAGACAAGCTTTTTACTGGAGGAGGTGCAGGAGCCTGAAGACACACACTCAACGTTTCAGGAACAGCTTCTTCCCCTCCAGTTTCTGAATGGACAATGAATTCATGTATACTACCTCACCATTTTTTTTTGTTATTTCATTCTCTTTTTGTTCTACTTATTTTAACTTCAGAAGTGGGGATGTTTTCTGATGATCCCTTCATAACTCCTCAGGCAATGAAGCTGTACACACCCTAACCCAGACAACACTCAGGATGGGCTCCTAACTTAAAGTAACATTCAAAACTCAAAAGTGACAGCAATGGCACTCTCCTGAAGGATCTAACCACTTTCCTTTGATGAACACATGCCAGCAGCTATACTTCATTGGGAATTGAGGACATTTAGTATGTCATCAAAGATTATTGCAAATGTACACACGGCAAGCATTCTGACTGTTTGCATCACTGCCTGGTATCGGCAGAATTGAAAACAGCTGCAGAAAGTTGCAAACTCGGTCAGCTCCATCACGGGCACTGGACTCCCCAGCATCAAGGACACCTTCAAAAGGTGGTGCCTCAAAAAAGGAGGCATCCATTATTAAGACTCCCATCACCCAGGGCATGCCCTCTTCTCATTGTTACTATTAAGGGGAGGTACAGGAGCCTGAAGACACATACTCAGTGTTTTAGGAACAGCTTCTTCCCCTCCACTAGAAGATTTCTGAATGGTCCCTGAACCCATGAATACTATTTTGTTATTCTGTGTTTTACACAATGTATTTTAGAACTGTGTACTGTATTGCCTCAAAAACACAAATATCATAACATATAAATCAGTGATAATAAACCTGATTGTTATCTATGTTTCTCTGTGAGAGATCCACAATGTTCTGATGCACCAGCCTAGCACTTGACCAACAATAATATCTGAATGACCCAGTGCAGTCAACCCCAGGCTATTCTGAAAGCACCTCCCAAATTGCACCCTTCCATCCTAACTAAGAATCACACTGCTTATCCTGAATCCTGGGACTCCCAGTCCAATACTACTTCAGTGGTTCAAGAAAGGAGTTCATCCCAAACTACTTAAGCGCAAGTAGAAATGGGCATCGAGAACATTTTCAAAAAGCGATGCCTCAAAAAGGCGGAATCCATCATGAAGGACCCTCATCACCCAGGTATTTACAGCTTTTGTTTATTATATTGTATTGCAATGTACTGTGGCTGCAAAACAATACATTTCATGACAGATGTCAGTGATAGCAAATCTGATTCAGGTTTTAGGCTTGTCCTTAGTTTACAGAAATAACGTAGCTTGCCAAGATTCCAATTACCTTGAGAAGATCTGAATCAATTCCTTTGATTTTGGGCACAGGCACAGGAGGCAGAAAAAACAGCTTCAGTCTGAAAAGCAGTATTGCAGAATGTTAGATCCCTATTAAAATACATCATCATCATCATTATGTGCTGTGTTGTATGATGTAAATGATCATGGTCTTTGACCATGATTGTTCTTGGCAAATTTCTCTGCAGAAGGGGTTTGCCATTGGCTTCTTCTGGGCAGTGACTTTACAAGATGGGTGAGCCCAGCATTATAAGATCACTGCCCACTCACTGCCTCCTGCCTGTCAGCCATTCCTCTACCCATGCCAGTATCTTTCCTGTAATACTACAGGATTTTATCTTGTTAAGCAGCCTCATATGTGGCACCTTATCAAATGCCTTCTGAAAATCTAAGAAAATGACATCCACTGCCTCTCCCTTGTCCATTCAGCTTGTTACTTACTTGAAGAACTCTAACAGATTTTACAGAAACCATGCTGCCTTTGAGTTATTTTATCCTTAGTCTCGAAGTACCCCAAATCCTCATCCTTAATAATAGACTCCATTTTCCTAAACACTGAGGCTAGGCTAACTGGCCTATAATTTCCTTTCTTTCGACTTCCGCTTTTCTTAAACAGTGGAGTGACATTTGCAATCTTCCAGTCCTCTGAGACCCTGCCAGAATCAAGTGATTCTTGAAAGATTATGACCAATACATCTGTTATCTCTTCAGCAACCTCTCTCAGGACTCTGGGATGTAGTCCATCTGGCCCAGGTGACTTATCCACCTTCAGACCTTTTAGCTTCCCAGGCACTTTTTCCTTTGTAATAGCAATGGCACTCACTCCTCTCTGACACTCACAGACCTCTAGCACACTGCTGGTGTCTTCCACAGTAAAGACAGATGTAAAATACCCATTAATTTCATCTGCCATTTCTATGTCCCCCATTACTACCTCACCAGCATCATTTTCAACCTTCTTTCAGCTATGACTCAGTGATGCCCACAATGTCATACCAACCAATCTCTAATTCTGCCATGAATTCATCCACCTTATTCTGAATGCTCCATGCATTTAAATACAGCACCTTCAGTCCCACATTCTTCGCCCTTTTGAATTTTTCCTCTGTGGTACAATTTAACTCTTTGCTCTGTCTGCATTTGTACCCAATCATTAGCTTGTCCTTCCTTACATTCATGTTACACCCATCATCTCCTTGTAAACTTGCTAGCTCATCCTCAGCTCTATCATACTGGTTTCCAACCCCCCCCCCCACCATATTAGTTTAAATTACTCCCCACAGTTCTTGTAAACCTGCCCTCCAGAATATTGGTCTCCCTCGGATTCAAGTGCAACTCGTCCCTTTTGTACAGGTCCCACCTGCCCCCTGAAGTGGTCCCAATTATCCAGGAATCTGAATCCCTGTCTCTGCTCCAATTCTTCAGCCACGCATTTATCTGCCACCTTATTCTATTCCTATCCTCACAGTCACGTGGCACAGGTAGCAATCCCAAGATTACTACCCTTGAGGTCCTGTTTCTCAACTTCTTTCCTAACTTCCTGTATTCTGTGTCCAGGACCTCCTCCCTTTTTCTACCTCTGTCATTGATGCCAATATGCTCACCCTCCCTCTTCAGGATATTGTGGACACATTCAGAAGCAACGCAGACCCTGGGACCTGTCAGGAAAACTGCCATCCGTGTTTCCTTTTCATGTCCACAGAATCACCTGTCTGTTCCCCTGACTATAGAGTCCCCTATTACTGCTGCCATCCTTTTCAGTTCCCCACCCTTCTGAGCCACAGGGCCAGTGACAGAGGCACGGCCACTGTTGCTTCCCCCAGGAAGTTTGACCCCTCCAACAGTTCTCAAAATGGAGTACTTATTGTTGAGGGCAACGGCCACAGGTGTGCTCTCCATGAACTGACATTCTCCCATCCCTCTCTTGACAGTCACCCATTTGTCTATCTCCTGTAGTCTTGGGGTGACTACCTCCCTGTAGCTCCTGTCTATCACTTCTTCACTTTCTTTAACAAGCTAAAGGTCATCGAGCTGCAGCTCCAGTTCCCTAACACAGTCTCTCATGAGCTGCATCTCAATGCACCTGGTGCAGATGTGGCCATCAGGGAGGCTGGAAGTTTCCTGGACATCCCACATCTGACACCAAGGACAGAACACTGGCTCTTCAGAAACGGTCTACTTGGTGTCAGTGCTCGCATAGCCAGGACCAGCTGCTCATTCGACCATCCACCACCTGCTCCTGTGGCTTCAATCCCTGACAGGGGGTCTAAGCAGGCGCTACACCTTGCCCAAGGGTGACCTGCAGGCTAGCAGAGAGGAAAGTGGTGAATCTGTGGAACTCATTGCCACAGGCAGCTGTGGATAGCAACTCATTGCGTATATTTAAGGCAGAGGTTGATAAATTCTTGATTAGTCAGCACATAAAGGGATACGGGGAGAAGGCAGCAGATTGGGGTTGAGAGAAAAATTGGATCCACCATGATGTAATGGTAGAGCAGACTTGATGGCCAAATGGTCGAATTCTGCTCCTAGATGTTATAGCAGAACATAGATGGATACATTTCTTAGACAATCCTCTAATATCAAGTGTGATAACAGGTAAAGTTGCGGAAGTCTGGAAGGTAGCTAATGTTTTGGTTAATTTGGTTTAAAAAAATTGTTCTGTTTTAGATCATTCATAAAGGGTAGCAAGAACAGGCCAGGGAAGTACAGGCCGGTGAACCTAACTTCAGTTTTAGGGAAATTACTGAAGGGAATTCTGAGGGAAAAAGATCTACCATCATTTGGGTAGGCAAGGCCTGAATAAGAATAGTCAACATGGTTTTCATGCACTTTGGTAGTAGAAATAAATGTGCAGACTATTTTCTAAACTGGGAGAAAATCCAAAAATCTGAGATGCAAAGTGGCTTGGGAGTCCTAGATAGAGTAGGTGTGGAAAAGAAGTTTCCCATCGTGGGGGAGTCTAGGACAAGAGGGCACAGCCTCAGGATAGAGGGGTGTCCATTTAAAATAGAGATGAGGAGAAATTTCTTTAGCTAGAGGGCGGTGAATTCATTACCACAGGCAGCTGTGGAAGTCATGTTGTTGGGTGTATTTAAGGCAGAGATTGACAGATTCTTGATTGACCATGGTATCAAAAGGTTACAGGGAGAATGCCTGGGATTGGGACCGAGGAGGGGAAAAAAGAATCAGCCATGATTGAGTGGTGGAACAGATGGGCCAAATGGCCTAATTCTGCTCCTATGTCTTATGGTGTTATTAATAAGTTTCCTGGTAGTAAAATTGCAAAAACATTTTGATCAGTTATGGAGATGGCAAACATGGAATTCAACATAGATACATGTGAGGTGATGCATTTTGGACAGTCAACCCAGCGTCAGACCTGTACGGCGAATGGTAGGGCACTGACAAGTGTTGTGGAACAGAGGGACCTGAAAACACAAATCACAGTTTGCTGAACGCAGCCATGCCAACAGGCAGGGTGGTGAAGAAGGGGTTACATGCTGTCCTTCATCACTCAGGGCATCAAGCTTAAGCATTATCTTGCAGCTATATAAATCATTGCTGAGACCACACTTGGAGCGTTGTGTACAGTTTTGGTCATCTAGATATAGGAAAGACTTTGTCAAGCTTGAAGGGGTGTAGAAGAGCTATAATATAACCATATAACAATTACAGCACGGAAACAGGCCATCTCGGCCCTTCTAGTCCGTGCCAAATGTTTACTCTCACCTAGTCCCATCTATCTGCACTCAGTCCATAACCCTCCATTCCTTTCCTGTCCATATACCTATCCAATTTTTTTTTAAATGACAACATCGAACCTGCCTCTACCACTTCTACTGGAAGCTCGTTCCACACAGCTACCACTCTCTGAGTAAAGAAGTTCCCCCTCATGTTACCCCTAAACTCTCATGTCCTCTTGTTTGAATCTCCCCTACTCTCAATGAAAAAAGCCTATCCACGTCAACTCTATCTATCTCCCTCATAATTTTAAATACCTCTATCAAGTCCCCCCTCAACCTTCTACGCTCCAAAGAATAAAGACCTAACTTGTTCAACCTTTCTCTGTAACTTAGGTGATGAAACCCAGATAACACTCTAGTAAATCTCCTCTGTACTCTCTCGATTTTGTTGACATCTTTCCTATAATTCGGTGACCAGAACTGCACATAATATTCCAAATTTGGCCTCCCCAATGCCTTGTACAATTTCAACATTACATCTCAACTCAATGCTCTGATTTGTAAAGGCCGCATACCAAAAGCTTTCTTCACCACCCTATCCACATGAGATTCCACTTTCAGGGAACTATGCACCATTATTCCTAGATCACTCTGTTCCACCGCATTCCTCAATGCCCTACCATTTACCATGTATGTCCTACTTTGATTAGTCCTACCAAAATGTAGCACCTCACATTTATCAGCATTAACCTCCATCTGCCATCTTTCAGCCCACTCTTCTAACTGGCCTAAATCTCTCTGCAAGCTTTGAAAACCTACTTCATTATCCACAACTCCACCTATCTTAATATCATCTGCATACTTACTAATCCAATTTACCACCCCATCATCCAGATCATTAATGTATATAACAAACAACATTGGACCCATCACAGATCCCTGAGGCACACCACTAGTCACCGGCCTCCAACATGACAAACAGTTATCCACCACTACTCTCTGGCATCTCCCATCCAGCCACTGTTGAATCCGTTTTACTATTTCAATAATCATCATAATTTCCATAACTACCCTACTTGTTTCCCTTACCTTACACAATTCAATATCCTTCTCCTTAGTGAATGATGCTGCCTGGACTAGAAAGCCTGAGTTATAGGGAGAGCAACATACATCAAAGTTGCTGGTGAACGCAGCAGGCCAAGCAGCATCTATAGGAAGAGGCGCAGTCGACGTTTCAGGCCGAGACCCTTCGTCAGGACTATGAGAGATGGTTTCACTGAACTCTCGTCGAAGAGAGGATCTAAACTTCTTCGGTGTAGGCATCACTGGAAGAGGCTTCGCAGTAGTGAATTTAAAGGCAAACAACAGGAATTCTGCAGATGCTGGAAATTCAAGCAACATACATCAAAGTTGCTGGTGAACGCAGCAGGCCAAGCAGCATCTATAGGAAGAGGCGCAGTCGACGTTTCAGGCCGAGACCCTTCGTCAGGACTATGAGAGATGGTTTCACTGAACTCTCGTCGAAGAGAGGATCTAAACTTCTTCGGTGTAGGCATCACCGGAAGAGGCTTCGCAGTAGTGAATTTAAAGGCAAACAACAGGAATTCTGCAGATGCTGGAAATTCAAGCAACATACATCAAAGTTGCTGGTGAACGCAGCAGGCCAAGCAGCATCTATAGGAAGAGGCGCAGTCGACGTTTCAGGCCGAGACCCTTCGTCAGGGCTATGAGAGATGGTTTCACTGAACTCTCGTCGAAGAGAGGATCTAAACTTCTTCGGTGTAGGCATCACCGGAAGAGGCTTCGCAGTAGTGAATTTAAAGGCAAACAACAGGAATTCTGCAGATGCTGGAAATTCAAGCAACATACATCAAAGTTGCTGGTGAACGCAGCAGGCCAAGCAGCATCTATAGGAAGAGGCGCAGTCGACGTTTCAGGCCGAGACCCTTCGTCAGGGCTATGAGAGATGGTTTCACTGAACTCTCATCGAAGAGAGGATCTAAACTTCTTCGGTGTAGGCATCACCGGAAGAGGCTTCGCAGTAATGAATTTAAAGGCAAACAACAGGAATTCTGCAGATGCTGGAAATTCAAGCAACATACATCAAAGTTGCTGGTGAACGCAGCAGGCCAGGCAGCATCTATAGGAAGAGGTACAGTTGACGTTTCAGGCCGAGACTCTTCGAGTCCTGACGAAGGGTCTCGGCCTGAAACGTCGACTGCGCCTCTTCCTATAGATGCTGCTTGGCCTGCTGCGTTCACCAGCAACTTTGATGTATGTCGCTTGAATTTCCAGCATCTGCAGAATTCCTGTTGTTTGCGTTATAGGGAGAGTGTGGCCACGCTTGACTTTTATAAGAGAAATGAGATCTTAAGTCGACCTGAGAGGTCTCTTCTTTACACAGAGGGTAGTGACCACCTGGAATGAGCTGCCAGACAAATTGGTTAAGGTGGGTACAAGTGCAATGTTTAAGAGGCATTTGGATAGGTACATGGAGGAGAGGGGCTTAGAGGGTTATGGGCTAAACAGGGCTCCATGCTGACCACATCATCCTCCCTGGTGGGGCTAGCAGGGAGGATGATGTGGTCAGCATGGAGCCCTGTTTCTGCGGTGTATTAGACCATAAGACAAAGGAGCAGAAGTCGGCCATTCGGCCCATCGAGTCTTCTCCGTCATTTTATCATCAGCTGATCCATTCTCCCATTTAGTCCCACTCCCCCGCCTTCTCACCATAACCTTTGATGCCCTGGCTACTCAGATACCTATCAATCTCTGCCTTAAATACACCCAATGACTTGGCCTCCACTGCTGCCCGTGGCAACAAATTCCATAGATTCACTACCCTCTGGCTAAAAAAATTTCTTCACATCTCTGTTCTGAATGGGCGCCCTTCAATCCTTAAGTCATGCCCTCTCGTACTAGACTCCCCCATCATGGGAAACAACTTTGCCACATCCACTCTGTCCGTGCCTTTCAACATTAAGACCACCTTAAGACCTTTGAGTTTGCCTTGCACTTTTTCCTTTGTAATAGCAATGGCACTCACTCCTGCTCCCTGACACTTACGAACCTAGTGAATCTCCTCTGTACCCTCTCCAACGTCAGCACATCCTTTCTTAAATAAGGAGACCAAAACTGCCTACAGTACTCCAAGTGAGGTCTATGCTATAATTCTAACAGTGTGCAGAATGAGTGGATAGCATTCACTTGGGATTTTATCTACACCATATAAATGCTCTGGCAGACAGACAGATAGCACTTAGTGGCCTCTCAATAGCTTCATATCACAACTGGGATTTGGAACTCAAGATATGGCAATTTATCTCACCAACATGAGATAGAGAAAGTGTTCCCACTAGCAAAGGTTGTGTAGTAAAATTTTGGGTGATTTACTGCAGATTCAATGACATGAATCAGTTATAATTTCCTGCCTGAGAAACAGTGAATGCAGATATCCATGGGGAAATGTAGTTGGTATTTGAAACTATAAGAAAGGGGCTCGTTTTGCTCTTATCATGTTGCTGCTTGCTGTGTTCAGCTGAACACTGTGGCAGTCCTATGTTTGTACTGGAAAGTGTGACGACACTGTTGGCTGCCCCAGAACGTGCTAATGTTGCGTTGGTTGTTAACACAAACAGCCTATTTCAAAGTATGTTTTGATTTACATGAATCTGAATCTAACATGTCGCACTATGTGCTTCTTGGCACTCATGTCTAGTAACGGCACCGATCACTATGCTTGTGTCATACATACCTTTGGTTCTTGGTGTACAGGAACAAGAATACTATCAGGGCTGTGCCCAGTGAAGCAAAGGCCAGGATTAACCTGAACAACAGTCCGGCTTCTGTCAGAAACAAACACAGAAAAAAAACAGCCTTAAAGATTGAAACAAGAAAATGTTAGAAATACTTAGCGTGTCAGTTACTGTCTTTGGAGAGGACACCAAGTTAGCCTTTGGTTTGATAATCTGTCATACAACACAGATTGTGTAGAGGCAGGAACGTACACATATGCTGTCCAAGTTGCTTGCCATCTTGGACAATGTCTCCCATCCACTACATAATGTACTGGTTGGGCACAGGAGTACATTCAGCCAGAGACTCATTCCACCGAGATGCAGCACAGAGCGTCATAGGAAGTCATTCCTGCCTGTGGCCATCAAACTTTACAACTCCTCTCTTGGAGGGTCAGACACCCTGAGCCAATAGGCTGGTCCTGGACTTATTTCCTGGCATAATTTACATATTACTATTTAATTATTTATGGTGCAACTGTAGCGAAAACCAATTTCCCACAGGATCAATAAAGTATGACTATGACTATACACATACCCAAATAACCAAATGAAATCTTTCTCTTCATCTCATCGAAGCATTCAGTTCCTCATCAGGTTGCACAATACACTCAGGGGCCACTTTATTAGTTACTCCTGTGCACCTGCTCTTTAATGAAAATATCTAATCAGCCAATCATGTGCCAGCAACTGAATGCATAAAAGCATGCAGACATGATCAAGAGGTTCAGTTGTAATTCAGACCAAACATCAGAATGGGGAAAAATGTGACCTAAGTAATTTTAACCATGGAGTGATAGTTGGTTAATCATGGTATTATGCTGTAGATTTCTATGTTCTATGTGTAATTGGATGCACAGCAGCCAGACTTCAGACAACTTATCCTGGAAGATTAGCGCTCACTGCATCTTCCTGGGCTCCTCATTTCTCCTTATTCCATTCCTGGAGGGATTTCTTTATTGTGCATTCACTGCGGAATTCAACCTTCATTGCTCACAGCAAAGCAGTCAAATTGATTTGAGCATCAAAAACTGCCGATCTCCTTGAGATTTTCACACAAAACAGTCTTTAGAGTTTACAGAGAATGGTACAGAAAGCAAACAAAACATCCAGTCAGCTGCAGTTCTGTGGGCGAAAGCACCTTGCTAATGAGAGATCAGAGAAGAACGGCCAGACTAGTTAAAGCTGACAGGAAGGCAACAGAAACTCAAGTGACCATGCGTTGTAACAGTGGTGTGCAGAAGAGCATCTCTGAATGCCTAACACACTAAACCTTGAAGTGGATGGGCTACAGAAGCTAAGACCACAAGCATTCATTTAGTGGCCACTTTATAAGGTACAGGAAGTACTGATTGTAGTTTGATATAGTGACAGCAAATAGCATAATGGACACAACTCATGGCAAAGAGGTAGTGTTAGGCACTGCCAGTGCAGCCCGAAAGGGAACTGGGATCTGAAGCAAGAATAATTTCTTGTGAAACATTTAAATAGATGACAGGGATTCTATTTATTTATTGTTTGGGAGGTGGGTGTCATTGGTAAGGCCAGCCCTTATGGCCATCTCTAGTTGTTCTTCAGACAGTGACAGCTAGCCACTGCAGTCCTCTGAAGCCAAGGATCTCTGAGGACTAAACAAGATAGTCACTTAAACTGTTTCTAGTTGTTTGATTATATAGAATATGCCTTTACTTTCTTAGAAGTTTGTGTGGATGTGGCTTATCACCAAAAACATTGACAAATGTCTTTAGGTGCACAGAGAAGGTGCAGGGGAGATTCTCCAGGATGCATGTCTTATGAGCTCTGGAAGGAGGATGAGAGAAAACTTGATAACCTTGTACAAAATTATAAGGGGCATTGATAAGAGTGGAGATCCAGTTATCAGGGAGGCAATGGCTAATATGAGGGGGCATAATTTTAAGGTGATTGGAAGAAAATATAGGGCGATGTCAGAGGTAAGCTTTTTTACACAGGGAGTAGTGGGTACGTGGAACTGCCAAGGGTGGTGGTAGAGACAGATACATTAAGGGCATTTAGGCACGTGAATGATGGGAAAATGGAGAGATATGTGGAAGCAAAGGGTTAGATTGATCTTCGAGTAGCTTAAAGGGTTGGTACAACATCGTGGGCTGAGAGTCTAGATTGTTCTATGTTCTAAGACTGCTCTGTGTATGGCAGAGTAGAACTAATTACTAATAATGTTGCTTTATCACAAGGATGGCCCTGTAGAAAACTGGTTTTGTTTCATTCTTGTCCAGCTTCTGTGGAAGCCTGAATGAAATGTGCGGTGGCTCTCGTCCCAGTAAGGTGTGGCAATAAAAACAAAAGCTTCAAATTAGTTCGAAAGTGACAGCTAGACTTTGGGATTTAATGAGAAATGGAACTTGCACCCAGGGTTTACACTGTAAACCCTTTTTTATGTTATGGACCAATATGGTCAAGCAAGGGGTCTGTGGACCCAGGTTGGGAACTCTTTGTTTTCAGTGAATCTGGAGAGGCACAGACACCAGCCTCTCCAGCACTGAGGACATCTTCAAAGGGTGATGCCTCAAAAAGAACCCTCATCACCCAGGACGTGCCTTCTTTACTACCATCACAGAGGTGGTACAGGAACGTTTCACGAGCAGCTTCTTCTCCTCTGCCATCAGATTTCTGAATGGACAATGAACCCATGGACCCTACCTCAATATTTTTTCTTCTTTTTTTGCTCTCTTTTTGCACTATTAATTTAATTTAATTTTAAAATATATTTTATTGTAATTTATAGTCTTTAAGTGATCATGTACTGCACAGTACGGCAACTGCAAAACAATAAATTTCACAACATACAGTAATATTAAACCTGATTCTGAAGGTGCCAGCATTGCCATATGTGGTAAAGTAGTTCTGACACAGCCAGGAGGCATGAGGAAAGTAGCAATCACTCTCACTCTTGTCATGCTTCCCTTGCCAGCTACTGACAACTTGCAATGATATAGAAAGGGAGGTAGTCTGAGCCGTGCGGCTTGTGAATTATTTCGTTGATCCACCTGTCATGCTATGTGAATAATGCACTCCACACAATAATTTACTGGACTCAAGCTTCTACCGTAAACTGAGATAATAAATCTCCAACAGTAACCCTGGAATCAGCAAGCCAAGTGTTCAATTATTTTAATGTTTCATATACACAGCATTAAACAAATGGTCTCTCCTTTAACTTTCTGAAAGACATTGATGGTGCTATGGCCACATGCTTTAACTCTAAGGACACACTGGCGAATCCAAACTGTCCACTTTGGTCTGAAACCATGGGCCAGTGAGCTGAAGGGCTCTTTTACGAGTTGTCACATGTTCCATAAGATCATAAGATATAGGAGCAGAATTAAGCCATTCAATCCATCCAACCTGCTCAGCCATTCCATCATGGCTGATTTATTATCCCCCTCAACCTCATTCTCCTGCTATCTCCCCATAATCTTTGATGTCCTGACTAATCAAGAACCTATCAACTTCTGCTTTAAATATACTCAGTTTGGCCCCCATAGCCAGAAGTGGCAATGAATTCCACAGATTCACCACCCTCTGGCTAAAGAAGTTCCTCCTTATCTCTGTTCTAAATGGAGGACCCTCTAATCTGAGGCTATGCTTTCTGGTCCTAGACTCCCCCACTACATGAAACATCCTCTCCCCATCTGCTCTATCCAGACCTTTCAATATTTGATAGATTTCAGTAAGATTCCCCCCTCATTCTGTTAAACTCCAGCGGGTACAGGCCCAGAGCCATCAAATGCTCTTCATACATTAACCCTTTAGTTCCCAGAATCATTCTTATGAACTTCCTCTGGACCCTCTCCAATGCCACCATATCTTTTTCAGATGAGGGGCCCCAAACTGCTCACAATTCTCCAATCACATTCCCACTGCAGAACTATCCAAAGATTTGCACCCATCAAAAACTGGGCAAGAAAGCAATTTTGGAATGGAGTTGAACTCCCCTCTGGACTCACCCAGTTCCACCTCTGTAACCCATTCCAGCTCTAGACTCATCCACAATCCGTGTTGCAGGAATTTCCAGATTTCATCACAGAGTCACAGATCAATACAGCATGGATCAAGCCTCTTGGCCCAATAAGTCCATACTGGCCACTCAGCTCATCCCAGTTTCCTGTGTTCAGCCCATATCCGTCCAAGCCCCAGCCCCAGTACCTGTCCAAGTGCTTCCTAAATGATAATATTGTACCTGCCTCAACCACTTCCTCTGGCAGGTCGCTCCATATCCTCACCATGCTCTGGGTGAAAAAGTTATCTCTCGGGTCCCTTTTAAATCTTACCCCTCTCAACCTAAATCTACACCCCCTAGGTGTTATGTTCTGTAACTTCAAAACATTAAATTAATTGGAAGAAAAACAAGGGAGCAGAGAATACGAGTCTAACTCCATTCTTTATTTTAAGCGAGGTGCGTGTATACCATGTGGTAGCGTCATGATGTATGTAATTCATGTATTTATACATGGAACTCATAATGAATTATATAAACAAACAAGAATGCTTAATTAAACAAGATTACTCAAATATTGTTTAAGTATTAAATACACAACACTCATCTCTGCTGAGCTATCACAAACTTAACATAGAATGCATCTCAACTAAATCCACAGTATATTATATGCTACAACTACTGTACAGACATCCACAGCATAGTAAATTTTAAATTGTCCCATCAGGCATAAAGATTTAATCGCTGTGGAGGCTTTCTTATTCTTGTTGGATATGTTTTTTCCTGACAAGGGTGTCACTCTGCTTAACAGGTGAGACTTGTGGCTGTGAAACAATTTCAGGTCCTGAGGCCTTCTCCGTGGTGGTTGCAGGAGTTGACTCTGGGACTGCAAGAAATTGTTCTGCTAGTTCTGGACACATTTCTTCTCCGTTCTTTTTCTTCTTCTAGCTTGTGCATCTTTATTTGGGAAGATCCATTTAGCTCACTGAACTATTCTCTTATTAATCCTTCTATTGCTCCCTTTATGATCTGATCTCTCCTTTTGGTTTCCTCATCCACAACATTATCTGACAAATCATCTGTTTTTGTGTCTCCATTGACTCCTTTCTTTTTGGCCTTCCATTCATCCAGCTGGGTTTTGCATCTTTGCATCTACTTTTACAAGCAACTTTTAGTCTCCTTAAAGCTCACAGAGTACTGTAGATTCTGGTTCTTTATACGCACAAAAGCCAAATTCTTGCAACTTTTCTGAAGCTCCTTGAACTCTCTTCCAGCAAAACCAGGCCACATTTCACAAGTAACTGTCTGATTAACATATCAGAAGCTTTCCTAGATATGTTGCTTGCAAAAACTGTTGCAGTCGGATCACTGCTTTCATCACTTTCACCATTCCTCTGAGCAGCGTGGTCCATCTTTGGTCCAATATGCTTTCCAACCAGAGGCACAGAGGTTTGCACCAACACCTGTTTGTCCTCTGTGGGGCAACTGTTCATGGCATTCGGCATCGAGACAGCTGAGGGATCATCCAGTTCCTTTCTTAATTCACTTTTAGTTTACTTTATTGCAGGGTATGTGGTATGTAAATGGTGAATGGATCTCCAATCAAATTGTAGTTGTTTCACACTCTCCCATCCCCACAATGCTGGCCCTCCTGCTTTTATCATATAGAAGCCCAGTGTGGTTCACTGTTAAAAATGCCATTCCCACAGGAGTTAACTTTTCTCCAGTATAGTTCTGCAGGCTTATTTGATATCTTTGAAATGTCATTCAAACTCATTTTGTCGAATGACTGACACAGCCGAGCCAGTATCCAATTCCATTTTAATTTGCCATTCACTTCTGCTGTGAGCCATATTGCTTGTCTGTTGTTAGTTTTCATATTGTAAATCTCAAAGCTACTCAGTCCTGTGTCACTCTCATCATTATCAGATTTTTCAGCAACACCATGCAGATTAGTGCTCTTTTTGAAACTGCAACTTGACTTATCTTTTTCTCTGTGCAGTCTGTTTATTTTTTTCTGTCCAACATGCTCTTTGTATCTGTCCTGCTTTGTGTATTTTCTGCAAGTTCATCCTTAAACCTGCACTGATCTGGTACATGTGAGCCCCTGTTGCAATTTTGTTCACACTCCCTTTCATTCCTGACTGCAACTCTGTTGTGTCTCTGTCTACCGTTTCCATTGATACAGTAATTTTGATTGCTTTTTTAAGTGTAAGTTGTGCTTTGGTTAGCAGCTGTTTTTGAATGCTTTCTGGTAAGATTCCATAAACTAACCAACCCCTCAGTGCATCACTGAACTCACAATGCTCAACTTTTTCAATTCAGCTGTGTACGCTGAAATGGACTCCCCTTCTTTTTGATTCAGCTTATGAAACCTAAAGCATTCTGCAATCAACAATGGTTTTGTTTCTAAATGTTCCTGTATTACTTTCACAATAGCAGCAAAGCTTATTTTGGATGGTTTGGTTGGAACATTTAAACTGCAAAGCCAACTGTATGTCTTTAAACCCAATGCACTCAGCAAAATTGGTACTCATTTCTCATTGCCTATTTCACTTACTTCAAAATACTGTTCAATTAGCTCAGTATACATGAGCCAGCTATCTCTTGTGGAGTCAAATGTGTCGATCTTTCTGATGTAGCCAAACATTTCTGCTGATTTTTTAAATGATTATTATCACCTGGTACTCACTCTTCATGAACCCATGATTTCTTCTGTTTTCTTATTTAAAAATAAATTCAATTGTGTCTTCGCTTCTGAAGAATACATGCTTTTTTTTTAACTCGATGGTCTATACACATGTTGGACTGCATTTTTTACTCATCGTTCCTCCTGCATATATTTTTTAGTTCAAACACCTCACTGTATTTCAATGGGTCGCTAGCCATCTTGGGTTCATTTTAAAAATACCCCTTTGCCACTGTTATATTTTGTAACTTCAAAACATTAAACTAATTGGAAGAAAAGCAAGACGGTGGAGAATGCGAGTCTAACTCCGTTCTTTAACTTAAGCGAGGTGTACATATATCACATGGTAGCATCTGACGTTTGCAATTCATGTACTTACATGTATAACTTGTAATGAATTGCTTAAGTGACCAAGAATACTTCATCAACCAGTAGATGTACTGTACCAGATTACTCAAATACCACATGCACAACACCAGGGAAAATTATATTATTGCCCACCTTACCCAAGACTCTCATAATTTTAAACATTCTCCTAGTTCCAAGAAATGAAGGCTCAGCCTGACTAACATCTCCATATAACTTAGACCTTCTGGTACTGGCAACTGAGAATGCTCAGAAAATTTTTTACTCACTCTTTCCAGTTTAATCACATCTTTCCTACAACAGGGTGACCAAAATTGTACACGGTTCTCCAAGTGCAGCTTCGCCAATGGCTTACACAACTACAACAGAATGTCCCAATTCCTGTACTCAGTGTCGTGACTGATGGGCATTCCATTAGTGGTAGCCAAGCCTTCAAAGACACCATAGGCTGTCGGAGACTATCATTCCGCTTACCTTCCACAGACTGAGGTGCTGGAATAAAGATCCGCAAGGTGTCACTGAACTCGCTGAATTCCCCATTGGCAATCTGCTTACATCTGAGCCTGACGTCATAACTCTTGCCAGTACCAAGAGCATACACCGGATGGGTGGTGGAGAAAGCTTCAATCTGTGATAGGTGGGATAAATAAATTAGTTACTGATCTTCAAATGAGAAACCAGAAAGGGTAGGAAGAGTGGCATGCTGATACAGGTATGGTAGAGTAGCGGTTTACAGAGCCAGTGATCAGGGTTCAATTCCCACCGCTGTCTGTAAGGAGTCCGTACATTTTTCCTGTGACCGCGTGGGTTTCCTCCAGGTGCTCCGGTTTCCTCCCACAGTCCAGAGTTGTACATGTTAGGGTTAGTGATGTTGAAGCGTGGCGACACTTGCAGTTGGCCCCCAGAACATCCTTGGACTATGTTGGCTGTTGATGCAAATGATCTATTTCATTGTATGTTACGATGTTTCATTGTACAAGTGAGAAATAAAGCTAATCTTCTTCTTTAAAGTTCCCAGTAAGATAGATTAACTTTCAGATGTGCTATTCTGTTAATCTCTGTACCTGGCCCCTCTCCACATGGCGTGGCCCTTAGAAACCTCAGTTGCCCAGGTGTGATTTAATGAGGCAGTAACATGTGTAACTTCAAACCATGAGGTTTGACAGCCTATGATGATTAGGTTGCCCAGTGTTCCCAATGCAGCCTCCTCCATATTAGTGAAGCCAGTTGTAAATTGGAGACCACTTCATCGAACACCTCTGCAATGTCCGCCACAAGCGGGCCTTCTCAGTAGTCAAACATTTTAATACTGATTCCCGTTCCCATTCCGACGTGTCAATCCATGGCCTCCTCTTGTACCAAGATGAGGCTACCCTCAGGGTGGAGGAGCAACACCTTATATTCCCTCTGGGTAGCCTCCAAATCTGATGGCATGAATATTGACTTCTCCTTCTGCTGAACAAATTCCACACCCCCATCCATTTCCCACTCTGACCTTTCACTTCTTCTTACCTGCCTATGACCTCTCCTGCGTCTCCTCGTCCTTCCCCATTCTCTTACTGTCCACTCTCCTCTCCTATCAGATTCTTTCTTCTCTAGCCCTGACCTTTCTCACTTATTGGCTTCACCTATCACCTCCGGCCAGCCTCTTTCCCCTCCCCCCACCTTTTTATTCTGGCATCCTTCCTATTCCTTCCCCATCCTGAAGAAGGGTTTTAGCCTGTAAGATAGACTGTTCCCTCATTTCCATAGGTGCTGCCTGACCTGCTGAGTTCCTCCAGCATTCTGTACATTGCTTTGGACTTCCAGCAACTGCAGAACTTCTACTGTTTGTGATTATTTTCTATACTTGTCCAGTAAGATGGCAGTGTGTTCGGATGCAGCAGCCTCTCGGGAGCCAACCAACAGTGTTTTGGTTATTTTAAACATCTTTTTTATGATTATAGGACAAGGCTGGATATTAAAAACTTCAAGTACTGCAGGTCTACCCCATCAGTGATTTGTTCATTGGCAGAGAAGTTGGATGGTGCAGATCATATTACTGCCTGCTACAGAAATGCATTTAGTCAGTGAGCGAAGGGTGTGCAGGCCAACAAATGATTGTCTTGTACATTTGTCTTGCAATTGCACAACCCTGTTCAATATTGGTAATGCAAAATGCTGTAAGTTTGTTTCCCTTTCCCTTGATAGTGGGGAGGCTGCGTGGCCATGGTTGTAGTAAGGACTAGGTCTCAAGCTGCGGGCATGCCTGTTTTAGCAGTCCATGAGTGGAACCATTAGAGGCACTGTAGTGCGGCATCCGTGCTGGCGACTCCATTGGTGCTGCCCTCCGGTGATTGCTCAAGGGAAGACAAGCTGGATTGCGTGCATACATTCGTCTGAGGACTGTTGATAACTGCTTGTTCTTGCTGGCAACACCCATGCACTATCAACTTACAGGACATGTCACTCAGGGACTTGGGCTACATGTATATTTTTTGTGTGACTGTAAGTTGATGTATGTGCCTTGTGCTGTGTACGACTGTTAGTACAGTGTTTTGTACTTCGGCCCCAGAGTAACGCTGTTCTATTTGGCTAGACACATGGGTATTCTCATGTATGCCTGAATGACAATTAAACTTGAACTTGATATCTTATAGATATTGTGTTTGGGCTACCAGGCCCTTTAGTATTTCTGATGTGTTACCATTCAGAAAGTTTCCTGTTCTATACCTTTTAGATCCAAAGTGCACGTTCGCTCAGTGGTTCACATTTGCTATTCGTTTCTCTTATACTCACACCATCAACAAAGAAAATGCAAGACCATATTGTACTGGTTAGTGTGACACGACTATAGCGCAGGGCTTTCAGAGTTCAGTCCTGGCGCCATCTGTAAACAATTTGAACGTTCTCCCCAAGACCACGTGGTTTTCCTCTGGGTGCTTCAAAGACGTACTGGTTAGTAGGTTAATTGGCCATTGTAAACTGAGCTAGTGTTAAAAAGGTAGGTTGCTGGTAGTGTAGCTCGCTGGGCTGGATGGGCCTGTATCTCTAAGTAAATAAGAACACGTGGAATTAACTTGAACATACCGAGTCCCAGTGGTTACTTTCGCTGGTTTTATACTGGATCTCATACTTGAGAGAAATCCATCCGTTTTTAATATCAGCTGTGGGTGGAGGCTCCCACCACATCTGGATGTCAGCAAGCAGGCCCGACTGGCTGATATTCAGCAGCGTCCAGTTCAGTGAAATTGGTGGATCCGGCTTCACTGTGAAGGTCAGAGCAGAAACTAAGGTCAATAAAAATATTCATTTTAATGACAGTGAGAACATAAATGAGAAACCAAGTACCAATTACAGCACAGAACACCAAGTAACACACACCAAGAGACAGGACAAGACATTAACATATCCTCAACAGCTCACCACGTGTCTCTGATAGTGAGATGGGTGAGGACGTCGACAAATAGCTCACCACGTGTCTGTAATAGTGAGATGGGTGAGGACGTGGACAAACAGCTCACCACGTGTCTGTAACAGTGAGATGGGTGAGGACGTGGACAAACAGCTCACCACGTGTCTCTGATAGTGAGATGGGTGAGGAAGTGAACAAACAGCTCACCATGTGTCTGTGAGAGTGAGATGGGTGAAGACGTGGACAAACAGCTCACCACGTGTCTCTGATAGTGAGATGGGTGAGGACGTGGACAAACAGCTCACCACGTGTCTCTGATAGTGAGATGGGTGAGGACGTGGACAAATAGCTCACCACGTGTCTGTGATAGTGAGATGGGTGAGGACGTGGACAAATAGCTCACCACGTGTCTGTAAGAGTGAGATGGGTGAGGACGTGGACAAACAGCTCACCACGTGTCTCTGATAGTGAGATGGGTGAGGACGTGGACAAACAGCTCACCACGTGTCTCTGATAGTGAGATGGGTGAGGACGTGGACAAACAGCTCACCACGTGTCTGTGATAGTGAGATGGGTGAGGACGTGGACAAACAGCTCACCACGTGTCTCTGATAGTGAGATGGGTGAGGACGTGGACAAACAGCTCACCACGTGTCTCTGATAGTGAGATGGGTGAGGACGTGGACAAACAGCTCACCACGTGTCTCTGATAGTGAGATGGGTGAGGACGTGGACAAACAGCTCACCACGTGTCTGTGATAGTGAGATGGGTGAGGACGTGGACAAACAGCTCACCACGTGTCTGTGATAGTGAGATGGGTGAGGACGTGGACAAACAGCTCACCACGTGTCTGTGATAGTGAGATGGGTGAGGACGTGGACAAACAGCTCACCACGTGTCTCTGATAGTGAGATGGGTGAGGACGTGGACAAACAGCTCACCACGTGTCTGTGATAGTGAGATGGGTGAGGACGTGGACAAACAGCTCACCACGTGTCTCTGATAGTGAGATGGGTGAGGACGTGGACAAACAGCTCACCACGTGTCTCTGATAGTGAGATGGGTGAGGACGTGGACAAACAGCTCACCACGTGTCTCTGATAGTGAGATGGGTGAGGACGTGGACAAACAGCTCACCACGTGTCTGTGATAGTGAGATGGTACATTTATAGTAGATGGGTGAGGACGTGGACAAACAGCTCACCACGTGTCTTGATAGTGAGATGGGTGAGGACGTGGACAAACGCTCACCACGTGTCTGTGATAGTGAGATGGGTGAGGACGTGGACAAATAGCTCACCACGTGTCTGTGATAGTGAGATGGGTGAGGACGTGGACAAACAGCTCACCAGGTTCTGTGATAGTGAGATGGGTGAGGACGTGGACAAACAGCTCACCACGTGTCTGTGATAGTGAGATGGGTGAGGACGTGGACAAACAGCTCACCACGTGTCTGTGATAGTGAGATGGGTGAGGACGTGGACAAACAGCTCACCACGTGTCTCTGATAGTGAGATGGGTGAGGACGTGGACAAACAGCTCACCACGTGTCTGTGATAGTGAGATGGGTGAGGACGTGGACAAACAGCTCACCACGTGTCTGTGATAGTGAGATGGGTGAGGACGTGGACAAACAGCTCACCACGTGTCTCTGATAGTGAGATGGGTGAGGACGTGGACAAATAGCTCACCACGTGTCTGTGATAGTGAGATGGGTGAGGACGTGGACAAATAGCTCACCACGTGTCTGTAATAGTGAGATGGGTGAGGACGTGGACAAACAGCTCACCACGTGTCTCTGATAGTGAGATGGGTGAGGACGTGGACAAACAGCTCACCACGTGTCTGTGATAGTGAGATGGGTGAGGACGTGGACAAACAGCTCACCACGTGTCTGTGATAGTGAGATGGGTGAGGACGTGGACAAACAGCTCACCACGTGTCTGTGATAGTGAGATGGGTGAGGACGTGGACAAACAGCTCAACACGTGTCTGTGATAGTGAGATGGGTGAGGACGTGGACAAACAGCTCACCACGTGTCTGTGATAGTGAGATGAGTGAGGACGTGGACAAACAGCTCACCACATGTCTGTAATAGTGAGATGGGTGAGGACGTGGACAAATAGCTCACCACGTGTCTCTGATAGTGAGATGGGTGAGGACGTGGTTAAACTGCTCACCACGTGTCTGTGATAGTGAGATGGGTGAGGACGTGGACAAATAGCTCACCACGTGTCTGTGATAGTGAGATGGGTGAGGACGTGGACAAACAGCTCACCACGTGTCTGTGATAGTGAGATGGGTGAGGACGTGGACAAACAGCTCACCACGTGTCTCTGATAGTGAGATGGGTGAGGACGTGGTTAAACTGCTCACCACGTGTCTGTGATAGTGAGATGGGTGAGGACGTGGACAAACAGCTCACCACGTGTCTCTGATAGTGAGATGGGTGAGGACGTGGACAAACAGCTCACCACGTGTCTGTGATAGTGAGATGGGTGAGGACGTGGACAAACAGCTCACCACGTGTCTCTGATAGTGAGATGGGTGAGGACGTGGACAAATAGCTCACCACGTGTCTGTGATAGTGAGATGGGTGAGGACGTGGACAAATAGCTCACCACGTGTCTGTGATAGTGAGATGGGTGAGGACGTGGACAAACAGCTCACCACGTGTCTCTGATAGTGAGATGGGTGAGGACGTGGACAAACAGCTCACCACGTGTCTCTGATAGTGAGATGGGTGAGGACGTGGACAAATAGCTCACCACGTGTCTGTAATAGTGAGATGGGTGAGGACGTGGACAAACAGCTCACCACGTGTCTGTGATAGTGAGATGGGTGAGGACGTGGACAAACAGCTCACCACGTGTCTGTGATAGTGAGATGGGTGAGGACGTGGACAAACAGCTCACCACGTGTCTGTGATAGTGAGATGGGTGAGGACGTGGACAAATAGCTCACCACGTGTCTGTAATAGTGAGATGGGTGAGGACGTGGACAAACAGCTCACCACGTGTCTGTGATAGTGAGATGGGTGAGGACGTGGACAAACAGCTCACCACGTGTCTGTGATAGTGAGATGGGTGAGGACGTGGACAAACAGCTCACCACGTGTCTGTGATAGTGAGATGGGTGAGGACGTGGACAAACAGCTCACCACGTGTCTGTGATAGTGAGATGGGTGAGGACGTGGACAAACAGCTCACCACGTGTCTCTGATAGTGAGATGGGTGAGGACGTGGACAAACAGCTCACCACGTGTCTGTGATAGTGAGATGGGTGAGGACGTGGACAAACAGCTCACCACGTGTCTGTGATAGTGAGATGGGTGAGGACGTGGACAAACAGCTCACCACGTGTCTCTGATAGTGAGATGGGTGAGGACGTGGACAAACAGCTCACCACGTGTCTCTGATAGTGAGATGGGTGAGGACGTGGACAAACAGCTCACCACGTGTCTGTAATAGTGAGATGGGTGAGGACGTGGACAAACAGCTCACCACGTGTCTCTGATAGTGAGATGGGTGAGGACGTGGACAAACAGCTCACCACGTGTCTGTGATAGTGAGATGGGTGAGGACGTGGACAAATAGCTCACCACGTGTCTCTGATAGTGAGATGGGTGAGGACGTGGTTAAACTGCTCACCACGTGTCTGTGATAGTGAGATGGGTGAGGACGTGGACAAACAGCTCACCACGTGTCTCTGATAGTGAGATGGGTGAGGACGTGGACAAACAGCTCACCACGTGTCTCTGATAGTGAGATGGGTGAGGACGTGGACAAACAGCTCACCACGTGTCTCTGATAGTGAGATGGGTGAGGACGTGGACAAACAGCTCACCACGTGTCTGTGATAGTGAGATGGGTGAGGACGTGGACAAACAGCTCACCACGTGTCTCTGATAGTGAGATGGGTGAGGACGTGGACAAATAGCTCACCACGTGTCTGTAATAGTGAGATGGGTGAGGACGTGGACAAACAGCTTACCACAAATCTGTGATAGATGGGTGAGGACGTGGACAAATAGCTCACCACGTGTCTGTAATAGTGAGATGGGTGAGGACGTGGACAAACAGCTCACCACGTGTCTCTGATAGTGAGATGGGTGAGGACGTGGACAAACAGCTCACCACGTGTCTGTGATAGTGAGATGGGTGAGGACGTGGACAAACAGCTCACCACGTGTCTGTAATAGTGAGGTGGGTGAGGACGTGGTTAAACAGCTCACCACGTGTCTGTGATAGTGAGATGGGTGAGGACGTGGACAAACAGCTCACCACGTGTCTGTGATAGTGAGATGGGTGAGGACGTGGACAAACAGCTCACCACGTGTCTGATAGTGAGATGGGTGAGGACGTGGACAAACAGCTCACCACGTGTCTGTGATAGTGAGATGGGTGAGGACGTGGACAAACAGCTCACCACGTGTCTGTGATAGTGAGATGGGTGAGGACGTGGACAAACAGCTCACCACGTGTCTCTGATAGTGAGATGGGTGAGGACGTGGACAAACAGCTCACCACGTGTCTGTGATAGTGAGATGGGTGAGGACGTGGACAAACAGCTCACCACGTGTCTGTGATAGTGAGATGGGTGAGGACGTGGACAAACAGCTCACCACGTGTCTGTGATAGTGAGATGGGTGAGGACGTGGACAAATAGCTCACCACGTGTCTGTGATAGTGAGATGGGTGAGGACGTGGACAAATAGCTCACCACGTGTCTCTGATAGTGAGATGGGTGAGGACGTGGACAAACAGCTCACCACGTGTCTGTGATAGTGAGATGGGTGAGGACGTGGACAAATAGCTCACCACGTGTCTGTAATAGTGAGATGGGTGAGGACGTGGACAAACAGCTCACCACGTGTCTGTGATAGTGAGATGGGTGAGGACGTGGACAAACAGCTCACCACGTGTCTGTAATAGTGAGATGGGTGAGGACGTGGACAAACAGCTCACCACGTGTCTGTGATAGTGAGATGGGTGAGGACGTGGACAAACAGCTCACCACGTGTCTGTGATAGTGAGATGGGTGAGGACGTGGACAAACAGCTCACCACGTGTCTGTAATAGTGAGATGGGTGAGGACGTGGACAAATAGCTCACCACGTGTCTGTGATAGTGAGATGGGTGAGGACGTGGACAAACAGCTCACCACGTGTCTGTAATAGTGAGATGGGTGAGGACGTGGACAAACAGCTCACCACGTGTCTCTGATAGTGAGATGGGTGAGGACGTGGACAAACAGCTCACTACGTGTCTGTGATAGTGAGATGGGTGAGGACGTGGACAAACAGCTCACCACGTGTCTGTGATAGTGAGATGGGTGAGGACGTGGACAAACAGCTCACCACGTGTCTGTAATAGTGAGATGGGTGAGGACGTGGACAAACAGCTCACCACGTGTCTCTGATAGTGAGATGGGTGAGGACGTGGACAAACAGCTCACCACGTGTCTGTGATAGTGAGATGGGTGAGGACGTGGACAAATAGCTCACCACGTGTCTGTGATAGTGAGATGGGTGAGGACGTGGACAAACAGCTCACCACGTGTCTGTGATAGTGAGATGGGTGAGGACGTGGACAAACAGCTCACCACGTGTCTGTGATAGTGAGATAGGTGAGGACGTGGACAAATAGCTCACCACGTGTCTGTAATAGTGAGATGGTGAGGACGTGGACAAACAGCTCACCACGTGTCTCTGATAGTGAGATGGGTGAGGACGTGGGCAAATAGCTCACCACGTGTCTGTGATAGTGAGATGGGTGAGGACGTGGACAAACAGCTCACCACGTGTCTCTGATAGTGAGATGGGTGAGGACGTGGACAAACAGCTCACCACGTGTCTCTGATAGTGAGATAGGTGAGGACGTGGACAAACAGCTCACCACGTGTCTGTGATAGTGAGGTGGGTGAGGACGTGGACAAACAGCTCACCACGTGTGTCTGATAGTGAGATGGGTGAGGACGTGGACAAACAGCTCACCACGTGTCTCTGATAGTGAGATGGGTGAGGACGTGGACAAACAGCTCACCACGTGTCTGTGATAGTGAGATGGGTGAGGACGTGGACAAACAGCTCACCACGTGTCTGTGATAGTGAGATGGGTGAGGACGTGGACAAACAGCTCACCACGTGTCTGTGATAGTGAGATGGGTGAGGACGTGGACAAACAGCTCACCACGTGTCTGTGATAGTGAGATGGGTGAGGACGTGGACAAACAGCTCACCACGTGTCTGTGATAGTGAGATGGGTGAGGACGTGGACAAACAGCTCACCACGTGTCTGTAATAGTGAGATGGTGAGGACGTGGACAAACAGCTCACCACGTGTCTCTGATAGTGAGATGGGTGAGGACGTGGACAAACAGCTCACCACGTGTCTGTGATAGTGAGATGGGTGAGGACGTGGACAAACAGCTCACCACGTGTCTGTGATAGTGAGATGGGTGAGGACGTGGACAAACAGCTCACCACGTGTCTGTGATAGTGAGATGGGTGAGGACGTGGACAAACAGCTCACTGTTAAGGGATTGGAAAGCCAGGTGTCATTGATGAGTGAACATTGTGGTTTGCAGAAGTGTATCGAGTTGATATGTTAGTGATTAATTTCATTGATGTATCCATGTCCATGAAGCCAATAACACTACCTCACCTTTTTTCTGCAGTATCATCAGGGAGGAGTTACAGGAGCTGAAGACCCACACTCAATGTTTTACCAAGAGCTCCTGCTCCTCCATCATCAGATTTCTGAACAGACCATGAACCCATGAACACTTCCCCTTCTTTTTCTCTACTCACTCTATCTACCTATCTATGTATCTATCTATTTGCACCTTTAGACAATTTCCTGACATATCCTTCTCTAATATATACCAGCATCTGTCATATTGTACATCCACAAACAAATGAAATCAGATATTTGCAGTATTCTTTGAAAGGTCTTGTTAATTTGAAGTTCCAGGAATCTAACATGGGAACTGAAATAGCTCTAGATAAACCAAACCACTGTGAAAGCAAATCAAACAATTCTGTTGTTCTGCCTTTGTCTTCAACAGCCCAATTAAGTAAATTGTTTCTTGGTGTGAAGGGTGCAAATCCTAGACAACACAGATTGAAATGGGAAAGAGTAAGTTGTCAGGAGAGCTTTTCACTCAGGGGCAATACAAGTCATGAGGGAAGTGTGCAGGAATGTTTTGGGGACAGAGAGTGAAGTTGGAGGTCAGGTTAGGGTTTAGAGACAGGGATGTGGAGGAGTCTCTGCTCCGTGCTCTGCACTCCAGGTCCAGCGGTGTGGGTGGCTGACACAGGACATCCAAGGTTATCAGGGTTTCCAGTAGGTGTGCCTGAGATCAATGTCCATGTGAGCAGGAGGCATGAGGGCCAGGCGTTTGAGCCTAGAGGTCAGGGCCCTCTCATCAGCTAGTCTGGGGTCAGTAACAAAAATTGGAGCCTGAAGGTTGATCAGGAGTCTGAAAGTCAAAACTTGATGACCAAAGGCTGGAAGCCAGTCCTGGAGTTGGACGACCCTCATATGTTTGGGGGTCTGGGAGAAATAGAGCCCATTTTGCTATTGTGGTTTAGTAGCTTGTTGTGTTCTGTGTTGTTCTGTTGAGCATCGTGGACATGCTATGTTGGCATAGCTATGTGTGGCACCCAGCACAACCCCTTGGCTATGTTATTTGTGAATGTAAATGACACATTAACCAGTATATTTCCAAGTACACATGATAAATAAACGTGAATCTGAACCAATGAGAGTGTAGACCATATAGGACCAAAATTAGGCCATCTGGCCCATCGAGTCTGCTCCACCATTTCATCATGACTGATCTATTTTTCCTCTCAACCTCAACCTCCTGCCTTCTCCCCATATCCTTTCATGCCCTGACTAATCAAGAATCTATCAACCTCTGCCTTAAATATACATAAAGACTTGGACTCCACAGCTGTCTGAGGCAAAGAATTCAGCAGATTCACCACTTGTGGGCTAAAGAAATTCCTCTTCATTTCTGTCCTAAGAGGACGCCCCTCTATTCTGAAGCTGTGTTCTCTGGTATTAGACTCTTGCACCATTGGAAGCATTCTCTCCTAGGAAACATCTTCTATCAAGGCTTTCACCGTTTGATAGGTTTCAATGAAGTCAACCCTCATTCTTCTGAACTCTAGTGAATACAGGCCCAGAGCCATCAAACACTCCTCATATGACAAGCTATTCAATCCTGGAATCATTTTCATGAACTTCCTTTGAACTCTCTCTACTTTCAGCACATCCTTTCTAAGATAAAGGGCCCAAACCTGCTCACTATACTTGATTTGAGGCTTCACCAGTGCTTTATAAAGTTTCAACATTACATCCTTGCTTTAATATTCAAGTCCTCTTGAAATGAATGCTCACATTGCATTTGCCTTCCTCACCACAGACTCAACTTGCAAATTAACCTTAAGGGAATTCTGCATAAGGACTCCCAAGTCCCTTTGCACCTCAGCTTTTTGTATTTTCTTTCCATTTAGAAAATAGTCAACTCTTTCATTTCTTCTACCAAAGTGCATGACCATACACTTCTCAACACAATATTCCATCTGCTATTTCTTTGCCCGTTCTTCTAATCTGTCTCGGCCCTTCTGTAGCCTCCCTTCTTCCTCAAAATTACCTGCACCCCATCCATTTTTATATCATCTGCAAACTTTGCAACAAAGCCATCATTTCCATCATCCAAGTCATTGACATATAACATAAAAAGAATCCATCCCAACACAGATCCCAGTGGAGCACCATTAGTCAAGGGCAGCCAGCCAGAAAAGCTCCCTTTATTCCCACTCTTTACCATGTGCCAATCAGCCACTGCTTTATCCATGCCAGAATCTTTCCTGGAATACCTTGGGTTTGAGGCTGGTTAAGCAGCCTCACGTGTGGCACCTTGTCAAAGGCCTTCTGAAAATCCAAGTATACAACATCAACTGATTTTCCTTTGTCTATTCTGCTTGTTATTTCTTCAAAGAATTCCAACAGATTTGTCAGACAAGATTTTCCCGTGAGGAAACCATGCTGACTATGGCCTATTTTATCAAGTGCCTTCAAGTATCCTGAAAATACATCCTTAACAATTGACTCCAACATCTTACCAACCACTGACATCAGACAAACTGGCCTATAACTACCTTTCTTCTGCCTCTCTCTCTTCTTGAAAAGTGGAGTGAAATTTACAATTTTCCAGACTTCCAGAACCATTCCAGAATCTAGAGATTCTGGAAAGATCATAACTAATGCCTCCATGATCCCTTCAGCCACCTCTTTCAGAACTCTGGTGTGTACACCATCTGGTCCAGGTGACTTACCTACCATTAGACCTGTCAGTTTCCCAAGAACGTTGTCTCTAGTTATGGTAACTTCACACACTTCATTGCCTCTGACATCTGGAACTTTCACCATATTGCTCTCTCTCTCTCTGGCTATCCATCCCATAGGATGATGATGGTTCCTTTCAGTCAGTTAGTGGGGTGGTACCCCACTCCTCAGAAAGGAACAGCGTGTGCATGAATGGATGAGTAGGGGGTTGCACGGGTCCAGACCCACCTCTCGACATCCCATCCCGGATCCAGCAGCATGGTGGGGTCCAAGACGGCTGGGGAAAGTTCTGTTGCAGCGAATGGCCAGACCAAGCTTCGATGCAAGGAATGCCCTTTCCGCACTTCACGGCACGTGTTTGCTAGATGGCCATTGACCCTACGAGAGGGTTCATCTGCCCTTTGACAGGTCTTGTTTTTCGTCCTGCAGGGTGTCTAGCCACCCTCCTCAGCAGGCAGGCCTGGTGGGGGAGCCGGTTTAGTCGCTGACCACCCGACCATGCGACAGGTAGTACTGGGTTACATGGTACCAGTAGCACTCAGATGAGTGACCTGACTAGTGTCTTCCACAGTGAAGTGATGCAAAATACTTATTCAGTTCATCCAACATTTTGTTGTCCCCCATTACTGCCTCCCCAGCATTCTTTTATTCACTCTTGCCTCTCTTTTACACTTTATGTATCTGAAGAAATTTTTGGTAACTTCTTGATATTACTGGCTAGCTTACTTTCACATTCCATCTTTACCTTCTTAATAACTTTTTTAGTTGCCTTCTGGCTTTTAAAATCCTCTAACTTCTCACTACTTTTTACTCTATTATATACCCTCTCTTTGGCTTTCATGTTGGCTTTGACTTCTCTTGTTAGCCACAGCAGTGTCACCTTTCTTTTAGAATACTTCTTCCTCTTTGGGACGTATATATCCTGTGCCTTCCAGATTGCTTCCAGAAATTCCAACTATTGCTGCTCTGCCGTCATCCCTGCCAATCAATTTTGGCCAACTCCTCTTTCATGCCTCTGTAATTCCCTTTAATCCACTGTAATACTGGTACATCTGACATTAGCTTCTCCTTCTCAAATTTCAGGGTGAATATTGATCATATTGTGAACACTTTCCCCAGAGAATTCTTTTACTTTAAGCTCTCTTTTTCTTTTTCAATATTTTTATTAATTTCTATATAGAAGAATACAGAGTCCAAGAAAATACATATTATAAAACAAAAGAAAAAATATAATAATACCAGATACATTATATTGAATAAAGCTCTCTAATCACTTCTGTTTCATTGTACAACACCCAATCCAGAATATCTGATCTTCTACTCAACCACGGGCTCCTCTTGTAGGCACTCTAGAAATTCCTCCAATGTAATTAGATAGATAGATATATAGAGAGATAGATATACTTTATTGATCCCGAGGGAAATTGGGTTTCATTGCAGCTGCACCAACCAAGAATAGAGCATAAATATAGCAATACAAAAACCACAAACAATCAAACAATCAACAATCAAACAACAACCATATGCAAACTATGCCAGATGGAAATAAGTCCAGGACCAGCTTATTGGCTCAGGGTGTCTGACCCTCCACAGGAGGAGAGGAGCTGCAGAGTTCGATGGCCACAGGCAGGAACAACCTCCCGTGACGCCCACTGTTGTATCTCGGTAATTCAGCACCAATCTGATTTTCACAATCTACTTGCATATGAAATCCTCCATTTGACTATTGTAGTGAACAATAGTGATCAGTCTAAGACCCAACCTCACACTCAATATCAGCAATCCAAGGAACTGATTGTGGACTTCAGGAAGGGGAAATTGAGGGAACACACCAGTCCTCATCGAGGGGTTAGCAGAGGAAAGGGTAAACAGTTCCTTGGTGTCAACATCTCTGAAGTTCTGTCTTGGGCCCAACATACTGATGCAATTGCAAAGGAGGCATACCAGTGGCTCTATTTCAATCAGAGTTTGAGAAGAATTGGTATATCACCAAAGACTCTGGCAAATTTCTACAGCTGCACTGCGGAGAACCCTCTGCATAGAGACTGGTTGGTTTGCTGGCACCAATGCAATGGATCAGAAAAAGCTGCAGAGGGTGGAGACTCAAGACAGCTTCATCACGGGCGCCAGCTTCTCCACTATCAAGGACATCTTCAAAAGGCAATGCCTCAAAAATGCAGCCCCCACCACCAAGGACATACTCTCTTTTCATTCTTGCCATCAGAGATAAGGAGTAGGAGTCTGAAAACACACACTCCGCATTTTAGGAACAATTTCTTCCCTCCACCGTCAGATTTCTGAATGGACCATGAATCCATAAACTCTACCTCAGCATTCTGCTCTCATTCAGCCCACATGGTTATTTCTCATATATTCCTTTTGTAATTTTTAGTAACGTTATGTCTTGTTGCTGCAACAAAACAACAGACTTCACAACATGTCAGTGATAGTAAACCTGATTCTGATTCCGACTGGAAATACCTCTGACAAGAGGAAAAACACAACTTAACAGAGACGAGGGGTGTAAATATACAAGGTCCCTAATACTTTTGCTCCTTCACGCGCACAAAATGCAGATGGAGCCCAGCAGGTCAGGCAGTGTCTATGGAAGGTAATGAACTAGTCAACACTTTCAGGCCTATGCCCTTTATCAAGACTGCAAAGGAAGGGGAGAAATGCCAGAATAGGAAAGTGGGGGAGGGGGAGCTGGCAGGTGACAGGTACAAACTCTTCTGATGTAATTACTCCAATCTCTGCCCTACCAGACCCTCAGAGGAAGACCATAAGACATAGGGGCAGAATTAGACCATTTGGCCCATCAAGTCTACTCTGCCATTTCATCATTGCTGATCCATTTTTCCTCTCAACCCCAATTCCCTGCCTTCTCCTCATATCCCTTCATGCCCTGACCAGTCAAGAATCTGTCAACCTCTGCCTTAAAAATACATAAAGACTTGCCCTCCACAGCTGCCTGAGGCAAAGAATTCAGCAGATTCACCACTCTCGGGCTAAACACTCTTAGACTCTCCCACCACGGAAACAGCCTCATCACATCCACTCAATCAAGGCCCTTCAAGGTTGCAATGAGGTCACCCCTTATGCTGAATTTTAGTGAATACAGGCTCACAGCCATCAAACACTCTTCATACGACAAGCAATTCAACCCAGGAATGATTTCCATGAACCTCCTTTGACCAATCTCCAGTTTCAGCACATCCTTTCAAATACAAGGGACCCAGACCTGCTCACAATACTCCAAATGAGGCCTCACCAGAGCTTTATAAAGTTTCAACATTACATCCTTGCTTTTACATTCTAGACCTCTTGAAATGAATGCTAACATTGCACTTGCCTTCCTCACCACAGACTCAACCTGCAAATTAACCTTTCAGGAATCCTGCACAAGGACTCCCAAGTCCCTTTGCGCCTCATTTTTCTGTACTTTCTCTCCATTCAGAAAATAGTCAACCCTTTCATTTCTGCTACCAAAGTACATGACCACGTACCTCCCGACACTGTATCCCATCTGCCACTTCTTTGCCCATTCTCCTAATCTAAGTCCTTCTGTACCCTTCTACATCTTTAAAATTACCTGCCTCTCCTCCTACCTTCATATCATCTGCAAGCTTTGCAATATCAATTCCATCATCCAAATCACTGACATATAATAAGAAGCGGTCCCAACACAGAAAATTATAGAACACTAGTCACCAGCAGCCAACCAGAAAAAGCCCCCTTTTATTCCCACTCTTTGTTTCCTGCCAATCAGCCACTGTTTTATCCATGCTAGAATCTTCCCTGTAATACCATGGCTCGTAGCTTAAGCATCCTCATGTGTGGCATGAAAGCCTTCTGAAAAACCAAATACACAACATCAACCGATTCCCCTTTGTCTAGCTTGCTTGTTATTTCTTCAAAGAACTCCAACAGAATTATCAGGCAAGATTTTCCTTTGAGAATACCATGCTGACTACTGCCTATTTTATCATGTGTCCCCAAGTATCCTGAAACTACATCCTTAACGATCGCCTCCAATATCTTCCCAACAACTGAGATCAGACTAACTGGCCTATAACTTCCTTTCTTCTACCTCTCTCCATTCTTGAAGAGTGGATCGACATTTGCAATTTTCCAGTCTTCTGGAGCCACTCCAGAACCTTGTGATTCTTGCAAGATCATTACTAATGTCTCTACTATTCCTTCAACCACTTCTTTTAGAAACCTTGGCTGTACACATTCAAGTATATGGAGAAATTTTAGGTGGGGGGTTATATGGGAGGCAGGGTTTGAGGGTTGGCACAACATTGTGGGCCAAAGGGCCTGTACTGTGCTGTACTATTCTATGTACACCATCAGGTCCAGGTGACTTATCTACCTTAAGACCTTTCAGTTTCCCAAGTACCTTCTCCCTAGTAATGGGAGATTACCTCACACACTTCATCACCCCCAATTCTCGCCTTCAGTCTCCCAGACTTCCCACATCCTAAACAGAGTACAAAACAATGCCCCTGGAGGCAGTCTCACTAATCTGCTATGCCCTAACAGATGAGGAATGAACAAATAAGGATAGAGACAAAACCACTGACAAGACAATTTACCCCACCCAAGCCGAGATCTTACCTATGTTGTCTATGGAGAAGCAGCGTTTATCGAAAGTGATGTCCTGACCCTGAAGTTCGGACTTCAACTGTACGCAGTAAGAAACCCAGATGGAGGTGTAGGTCTGGTTGAAGTAGCAGGAGCTTTTGTTGTGCAAGTATTTTGGACATTCCTTCCAGTCAGCATTATTCCTGAAGAGACACAAGTTTGTTAGGATCTTCCGAAAACAGCAGTTATTCCAAAACGGGAAACAACTCAATATCCCGTGGTCACAAGCAACATGCAAAATGCCGTAGGAACTCAGCAGATTAGGCAGCATCTATGGAAGTAAATGCATGGTCACAGTTTCAGATCTCCTGGGAAGTGTGGAGGTAGCCAGTATAAATAAGAGGGGAGGAATAAAGAGGTGAAGCAAAAGCTTTCATTCTCTATGTAGTTTCAGGTGAGAGGGCTGATAAAGGCAGGTGAGGTAGGGTGACAGGTGGATCCAGGTGAGAGGGCTGAGTAAGGCAGGTGGATCCAGGTGAGAGGGTTGAGAAAGGCAGGTGAGGGAGGGTGACAGGTGGATCCAGGTGAGAGGACTGAGTAAGGCAGGGGAGGTTCGGACTGCTCATTGACATTCTGTTGGAAACTACCTTCTGGATGTCAGTGACTGCATCAGTAGCAGAATGTTACTGGTTCACACAAATCAGTGTAATACAGCGAACAGACAGACCCAAACCTCATCTTTGCTTAAGCCTACAGAACTCGAAATTGCTGGTGTAAACATCAGCCTTAACTCCTCCTTCCTCTGTTGTGATGAGAAACTGCAGGGAGTCACTGACTGCCAGAAACCGTCTCCAAGGAGAAAGAAATTACAAATGATCCAATCAGATGCCATTTACAGTGATAATTTACAATAATTGTGGCTCAGTGCAGATCCGTAATTAGAAGCCTAAACCTCCAGCTAGTTGCTTTAGTGGCGTTTTTTTAAAAATTAAGTAAAGGAGGAAAAGATGTCTCAGATATACACTAGAAATCATGTTTCAGGAAAGCCCATTCAATCCACAACTCATTCTGAAGATGCTCCAGTCTCCTCTCACATCTGAAAATGTACGGGGAGTGGGGGAGACACCCATTGGTCAGTGTAAATTCCCCCACCACAATGGGTGAGTGTGGGAAGGGGCAGGGAGCTGATGGAACACAGCCAGAGTTGAATGTGAGGTAGCATTAGTATGAAATAGGTGCTTGATGGTCGGTGTGTGAAAGCATGTTTAATACCCCTTATCCCACAACTATAACAGCAATAATATTAGGGGCATGGGAACCAGAGCACCAGAGCAGACAGTGGTTGTGGAGAAAGATGTTAAGCCTGTGTACAAAGTCAGGAATCAATGGGCCAAATGGCTTAATTCTGCTCCTATGTCTTATGGTCTAAAAAGTTGAGCATTGTGGGAATAAGCTGCGTATATTTTAATGTAGTAAGCATCGTAGGAAAAGTGGATGATCTCAGGGTATGGATCAACACATGGAATTATGACGTTGGAGCCATTAGTGAGACTTGTTTGCAGGACGGGCAGGACTGGCAGCTCAGTGTTCTGGGGTTCCGTTGTTTTAGACGTGATAGAGCTGGAGGGATTAAAAGAGGAGAGGTGGCATTACTAGACAAGGAAAATGTCACGGCTGTGTTCAGTCACAGACTGGAGAGCTCATCTAGGGAGGCTTTTGGATAGAACTGAGGAGTAAGAAAACTATGACCATGTTAATGGGATTATATTATAGACCATAGAACAGTGTACGGGATTTAGAGGAACAAATTTGTGGAGAGATCGCAGACTATTGCAGGAAACATAACATTGTGATGGTAGGTGATTTTAACTTTCCACATATTGACTGGGACTGTAAAAAGGCTGGATGGGAAAGAATCTGTCAAATGTGTTTATGAAAGTTTCCTTCATCAGTACACAGAAGTCCCAATTAGAGAGAGTGCGATACTTGATCTCCTATTAGGGAATGAGACAGGCAGATGACAGAAGTTTGTGCAGGGGAACTCTTGGTATCTAGTGATCATAATGACATTAGTTTCAAGGTAATTATGGAAATGGATAGGTCTTGCCCTCAGGTTGAGATTCTAAATTGGAGAAAGACCATTTTGATGGTATCAGAAAGAATCTGGCAAGAATGGATTGGGATAGGCTGTTTTCTGTTTAGAGTTTGTATGTTCCTGTCAAAATAAAAGGCAAGGATATCAGGTTTAGGGAGCATTGGTTTCAAGTAATATTGAGAACCTGGTTAAGGAAAACAATGAGATGAATAGAAGGTGTAGGCAGGCAGGAACAAATGAGGTACTTGAGGAGTATAAGAAATACAAGAGGACACACGAGAAAGAAATCAGTAGGGCTGTAGGAAGGCATGAGGTTGCCCTAGTGGACAAGGTGAAGGAGAATCTTAAGGGATTCTATAGATATGTTAACAGCAAAAGAGTTGCAAGGGTCAAAATTAGTCCTTGGGAAGATCAGAATGGCAATCTGTTTGTGAAGATAAACAGATGAGGGAGATTTGAAATGGATAATTTTACATCTGTATTCACTGGGAGACGGACACAGATTCTCCAGCTGTGAGGCAAAGCAGCAGCAAGGCCATGCACCCTGTACAGATTACAGAGGAGGAGGTGTTTGCTACCTTTGAGGACAAATCCCCAGGTCCTGACAAGGTGTTTGCACGGACCCTGTGGGAGGCAAGTGCAGAAATTGCAAGGGCTCTCGCAGAGATATTTAAATCATCCTTAGCAACAGGTGAGGTACTGGAGGATCGGAGGATAGCTGAGGAGTAAAGGAATAAGAAAGGCTCTACAATTAAGCCATGAAATTATAGGCTGGTGAGCCTGACATCAGTAGTGGGAAAGTTATTGGAAGGTATTCTAAAGGTCCTGATATATAAATATTTGGACAGACAGGGACTAATTAGGAATAGTCAGCATGGATTTGTGTGTGGTAAGTGGCATCTAACCAATCTTATAGAGTTTTTCAAGGAAGTTGCCAGGACAGTGGATGAAGGCAAAGCAGTGGATTTTGTCTACATGGACTTTAGTAAGGCCTTTGACTCTAATAAAACTTCTGCAAAAATCTAACAGAATTCTTGATTTTTATTTGAATTAAAGTGTACAAACATTTATTTGGTATTTTTAAATAAATCATTCAATAGTCATCTGAAGGACAATGAGAGGAAAGATTGATTTTGAAAGGGTGTGATTCAATTAATTATGTATTGCTTAAAAATCAACTCAGTCTGAACTACAACCTCAGCTGAGAGCCCAGTTTGGTGCCATCTCAACCTGAATGGCATGGAGAGTTGGAAGTAGCTGGGAATGTTCTCAAACAGGAAGATTCATTCTCTCTTACAAAGAAAAATCACAGGTGCAGGAAAATGAATACTGCAAAATGCACTTCAACAATCCATAAGACATAGGAGCAAAATTAGGCCATTCAGCCCACTAAGTCTGCTCTGTAATTTCAGTATGACTGACTTATTATCCCTCTTAACCCCATTCTCCTGCTTTCACCCCATAACCTTTGATCCCCTTACTAATCAAGAATCTATCAACCTCCACATTAAATATATTCAATGACTTGCCCTCCATAGCCATCTGTGGCAATGAATTCCAGGCTAAAGAAGTTCCTCTTCATCTCTGTTCTAACTGGATGTCCCTCTATTCTGAGGCTATGCCCTCCAGTCCTAGACTCCCTCCACCATAGGAAACATCCTCTCCATATTCACTCTTATCAAAACCTTGGAATAGTCGATAGGTTTCAATGAGATCCCCCCCTCATTCATCTGAATTCCAGTGAGTATAGGCCTACAGCCATCAAATGCTCCTACTGGAATTATTCTTGTGAACATATCTTACCCCTTTGTATAAAAGAATCTCAGCTGCCTGTGTTCTGTCAGGTTTTGGTAAGTTCCATTGCTCCACCTGCATGTGAAAGTTTCTTGCTCGGGTGAGCGACACTCGATAATGCTGGGCCTTTCTAACGGATCTGCAAGAGAAGAGCAGTACAGGTCAGAAACCATCACCAAGCTCCAGGGGGCCATACCACTGGTCTTCTCAGACCTGGACAACCCTGCCACTGTATCACCTGGATGGGCCAGTCGCATGACAATGGCCATACAAGAGTCTTCAGCACCATGACTCTGCCTTTCGCTTCAGTGCCCCCTTTTGACCAAGGATCCTGGCACGTTTTTTAGGTGTCAACCTTGACACTGATGGGAGAAGAAAGAACACTGGCCTTACCTGATGGTTTTCTTACAGACTCCTGAAAGGCCCTTTCAGCCAGAAGACTGGCATCAGTCACGGACAGTGAACAATAATAGAGTCATGGAGACATACAGCACATCCGGTCCATGGCAACTCATGTTCACATCTTCACCAGTCCCATTTGCCATTGTTTGCCCACATCCCTGTATCTGTCAAAGCACCTTTTAAGTGTTGTTAATGTACCTGCCTCAGCCACTTCCTCTGGCCAATCTCTTGGTGAAAAACATCCCCCTCAGTTTCCCATTAAATCTCTCCCCCTCACCCTAAACCTGTGCCCTTTAGCACCCGATTCCCCAACCCAACTGTACATTTACCCTATCCGTGCCCCTCATGATTTTATACACCTCGAAATGACCACCCCTCGGCTCCAATGAACAAAATGCCAACCTTCTGAAACTCTCTCCATAACTCACTCCATTGAGTCCCAGCAACATCCTTGTAAACCTCTGTTGTTTTTTCTAGATTCATGGCACTGTTCCAACTGGTGACAGAACTGAACACAATATTCCAAATGAGTCCTTCCCAACTGCAAAATAATATCCCTATTTCTGAATTCAATGCCCTAGAAGATGTACTCCTGTGTGCCAAAAGCCTTCTTTACCACCCTGTCTTCCTATGACTCCACTTTCAGGAACCATGTAAGCGTAGGTCCCTCTGTCCTACAACACACCCCAGGGTCACTGTTAAATTTCTACCTTCTCTTGTCTCCACAAAATGTAAAACCTCACATTTATCCAAGTTAAACCCCATTTGCCATTCCTCTTACCCATCTGATCAAGATCTTTCTGTATATCCTGATAGTCATCTTCACTGCCTGACATCACTTCTTTTAGTGTTATATGCAAACTTGTTAACCATGTTTTGTACATTGTCATCCAAACCATTGATATACACACAGTGGCCATTTTATTAGGTACAAGAGTGGAACCCGGTGTACCTTTCTGCTGCTGTAGCCCTTTCACTACAAGGTTCGATGCGTTGTACGTTTAGAGATGCTCTTCTGCGCACCACTGTTGTAACGTGTGGTTATTTGAGATACTGTCATCTTCCTGTCAGCTTGATCCAGTCTGGCCATTTTTCTCTGACCTCTCTCATTAACAAGGCTTTTTCGCCCACAGAACTGCCACTCACTGGATGTTTTTGTACCATTTTCTGTAAACTCTAGAGATTGTTGTGCATGAAAATCCAAGGCGATTAGCAGTTTCTGAGCTACTCAAACCACTCTGCCTGGGCCAACAATCATTCCATGGTCAAAATCACTCAGATCACATTTCTACCCCATTCTGACCAATAACTGACCATGCCTTCAGGCTTTTATGTTACCATATGATTAGCTGATTAGATATATTCCTTAACAAGCAGAAGTACAGCTGTACCTAATAAAGTGGCCACAAAGTGTAGATGACAAATAGCAAAAGGCTATTTGTCACCAATCCCTGGGGAACTATACTGAGCTATGTGTTGAAGTATGCAACAGGAAAAACAACATTTTAAGACAAAAACCATGGATTTTATTCATAAGATAACCCAGAGATGGACTTTCCTGCGCCAGAAACATCCATTGTGTTCTGACCAGCCTGAAAGACCCGTCGTGTTCTGACCAGCCTGGAAGACCCGTCGTGTTCTGACCAGCCTGGAAGACCCATTGTGTCCTCACCAGCCTGGAAGACCCATTGTGTTCTCACCAGCCTGGGATGGGCAATGCATTTTCTAGTAAGGATACGTATAGCAAATCTGGCAATCTTCCTCTTTACAGACCCAGTTTCTTTCAACTTGACCAAGTTCAAGCTCAGTTTATTGTCATTCAGCCATATACATGTATACCACCAAATGAAACAACGTCGCCCTGGACCAAGGTGCACAACACAGTATGTGTAACTCACACACACAGTGCGTATAACTCACACACAACACAGTACGTGTAACTCACACACACAGTGCGTATAACTCACACACAACACAGTACGTGTAACTCACACACAACACAGTACGTGTAACTCACACATAATACCATAGGTATAACTCACACACAACACAGTACGTGTAACTCACACACAACACAGTACGTGTAACTCACACATAATACCATAGGTATAACTCACACACAACACAGTACGTGTAACTCACACACAACACAGTACGTGTAACTCACACAACACAGTACGTGTAACTCACACACAACACAGTACAGGTAACTCACACAGTACGTGTAACTCACACACAACACAGTACATGTAACTCACACACAACAGTACATGTAACTCACACACAACACAGTACATATAACTCACACACACTACGTGTAACTCACACACAGCACAGTACGTGTAACTCACACACAACACAGTACGTGTAACTCACACACAACACAGTAGGTACAACTCACACACAACACAGTACATATAACTCACACACAACACAGTACGTGTAACTCACACACAACACAGTACGTATAACTCACACACAACACAGTACGTGTAACTCACACACAACACAGTACATGTAACTCACACACAACACAGTACGTGTAACTCACACACAACACAGTACGTGTAACTCACACACAACACAGTAGGTACAACTCACACACAACACAGTACATATAACTCACACACAACACAGTACGTGTAACTCACACACAACACAGTACGTATAACTCACACACAACACAGTACGTGTAACTCACACACAACACAGTAGGTATAACTCACACACAACACAGTACGTGTAACTCACACACAACACAGTACGTGTAACTCACACACAATACAGTACATCTAACTCACACACAACACAGTAGGTATAACTCACACACAACACAGTACGTGTAACTCACACACAACACAGTACGTGTAACTCACACACAGCACAGTAGGTATAACTCACACACAACACAGTACGTGTAACTCACACACAACACAGTACGTATAACTCACACAACACAGTACGTATAACTCAGACACAACACAGTATGTGTAACTCACACACAACACAGTAGGTATAACTCACACACACACAGTACATATAACTCACACACAACACAGTACGTGTAACTCACACACAACACAGTACATGTAACTCACACACAACACAGTACGTATAACTCACACACAATACAGTACATCTAACTCACACACAACACAGTAGGTATAACTCACACACAACACAGTACGTGTAACTCACACACAACACAGTACATATAAGTCACACACAACACAGTACATGTAACTCACACACAACACAGTAGGTGTAACTCACACACAGCACAGTACGTGTAACTCACACACAGCACAGTAGGTGTAACTCACACACAGCACAGTAGGTGTAACTCACACACAACACAGTACGTGTAACTCACACACAACACAGTACGTGTAACTCACACACAACACAGTACGTATAACTCAGACACAATACAGTACGTGTAACTCACACACAGCACAGTAGGTATAACTCACACACAACACAGTACGTGTAACTCACACACAACACAGTACGTGTAACTCACACACAGCACAGTAGGTATAACTCACACACAACACAGTATGTGTAACTCACACACAACACAGTACGTGTAACTCACACACAACACAGTACGTGTAACTCACACACAACACAGTACGTATAACTCAGACACAACACAGTACGTGTAACTCACACACAGCACAGTAGGTATAACTCACACACAACACAGTACATGTAACTCACACACAACACAGTACATGTAACTCACACACAACACAGTAGTGTAACTCACACACAACACAGTAGTGTAACTCACACACAACACAGTACGTATAACTCAGACACAACACAGTACGTGTAACTCACACACAGCACAGTAGGTATAACTCACACACAACACAGTACGTGTAACTCACACACAACACAGTACGTGTAACTCACACACAACACAGTACGTGTAACTCACATACAACACAGTACGTATAACTCACACACAATACAGTACATCTAACTCACACACAATACAGTACATCTAACTCACACACAACACAGTAGGTATAACTCACACACAGCACAGTACGTGTAACTCACACACAGCACAGTAGGTATAACTCACACACAACACAGTACGTGTAACTCACACACAACACAGTACGTGTAACTCACACACAGCACAGTACGTGTAACTCACACACAGCACAGTAGGTATAACTCACACACAACACAGTACGTGTAACTCACACACAACACAGTACGTGTAACTCACACACAACACAGTAGTGTAACTCACACACAACACAGTACGTGTAACTCACACACAACACAGTACGTATAACTCACACACAATACAGTACATCTAACTCACACACAACACAGTAGGTATAACTCACACACAACACAGTACGTGTAACTCACACACAACACAGTACGTGTAACTCACACACAACACAGTACGTGTAACTCACACACAACACAGTACATATAACTCACACAACACAGTACGTATAACTCAGACACAACACAGTATGTGTAACTCACACACAACACAGTAGGTATAACTCACACACACACAGTACGTATAACTCACACACAACACAGCACGTGTAACTCACACACAACACAGTACATATAACTCACACACAATACAGTACATCTAACTCACACACAACACAGTACATATAAGTCACACACAACACAGTATGTGTAACTCACACACAGCACAGTACGTGTAACTCACACACAACACAGTACATGTAACTCACACACAACACAGTAGGTGTAACTCACACACAGCACAGTAGGTGTAACTCACACACAGCACAGTAGGTGTAACTCACACACAACACAGTACGTATAACTCACACACAACACAGTACGTATAACTCAGACACAACACAGTACGTGTAACTCACACAACACAGTACGTATAACTCACACACAACACAGTAGGTATAACTCACACATAACTCAGTACGTGTAACTCACACACAACACAGAAAGTAACATCACCACAAATAAGTGAACAAATAATAAGGTGCATTTATGACACAAGTTAAAAAACAAACAGTACATGATGAGACCTGGGTGTTAGCAGTAAGTTCATTAATCTCATTGCCTGAGGACAGAAGATTTTTCCCATCCTAACAGTTGTCCTAATGCTAATGGAACCTCCTGCCTGATGGTAGATGGGTTGGGGGGGGGGGGTTCAAAGAGATTGATGGACAGATGGGAGGGATCACTGATGCTAAGGGCCTTGCATATAGAGTGCTCTTGTTAAGCATCTCTGATGAGTGGAGGAGAGACCCCGACTGTTCTCTCAGCAGTCCTCAGACTGCTTTATAGGGATTTACGGCCAGGTGCCTTGCAATTCCCATACCAGACGTGATGCAGCTGCTCAGGGCACTCTCCATGGTGAGAATGGGATGGGTGGAAGGACCTCCCTCACTTCAATCTCCTCAGGAAGTAGACACTGATGAGCTTACTTCCTAAGGAGGTGGTGTTGAGGGACCAGGTGAGAGTGGCATGTCCTAACAACGAGCACAACCACGATATTACAATATTTCCTGATCTATCAGGAAGCACTCAGTCTCCCTTACTGCCCGTTCCACCGCTGCTATTTAGGGCAGCAATGAAGGTCCTCCATCTTTGTATAGAAGGATTCTTCATTGCTGTTTCCGATAACAACCCGTCAGGATTGTTGGCCCAGAGCTGGACCCTAGTACCTGGTGGACCACTCTTAGTTTGGCCTCTGCACTTTGACCTGTTTGGCATGGGTGACCCTACCAAGAGCCAATACACAAGGCCCTGATTCCAGCCAACAATGACCTCTCCAGGTCATTGAGGCACGCAAGCCTCCAAACCCTACGACAAGGTTGCGATCCTCTTGGAGGTTGGCACTGAGAGTTATCAGTTAATCATGCAATCGTTAAATAACATCTCAAAACAATTTGTATGTACACACTTTCACACTTAGTTATACACGGTGGTAAAGTTTCCTTCACCTTCTACCGAGTGCGGAGTTGGAAGGTAGACGTATAAAATGTCACTGAATTCACTGAAATTGCCAACGTTGTGGTAACTGCACTTCAGTCGGATAGCGTACTCTTTCCCTGTCGCAAGGCCGTAAAGAGGTTGAGGTGGACGCAGGCCAGGTAAGGTTTCAATCTGTGAAGACAGAGTTTAGAAAGTTTTATATTAGTCGTTGAAACAACAAGGCTGCAGGAGCAGAATTAGAAAAAGACAGCATTAGATTTTCTGAAAAATCTCTGCCATCATCTGACTACATGGTTTCTTCTCAACAGTGAAACAACATTTAAAACACAGCACCCCCCTCTGGCGCCCTGTCCCTTCCCTTTCTCCTATGGCCCAGTCTCTTTTCCTATCAGATTCCTTTTTCAGCCCCTCCTCCATCACCTCCTAGCTTCTCACCTCACCCCCTCACCTGGCTTCACCTATCACCTGCCAGCCTGTACTCATTTCCCTCCCCTCACCTCCTGGCTTCTGCCCCCTTCCTTTCCGGTCTTGATAAAGGGTCTCAACTCCAATACTGCAAGGCTGGTTCACAGGTTCATTAGCAAGACTGATGGCGAGGGAGCAGCCTGGCCTCGGTTGCGTCACGGACTAGGCCCTCCTGCCGTGGGATTGCCTGTTGCAGCTGGCCACGAGAGGAAACACTGGTGACGGTGTGATGCAGTGACGCGATGCCCGTGCTAGGCTGGCCACAAGAGGAAGCACTGGTGATGGTGTGACGCAGTGATGCAGTGCCCGTGCTGGGCTGGCCACGAGAGGAAACACTGGTGACGGTGTGACGCAGTGGTGCAGTGCCCGTATTGGCTGTGGGCTGGTTGGCCCCTCCGGTTAGTGCTGCTCTTCAGTGTTCACTCGATGGAAGACAACCCGGATTGTGTTTATCTGTGGGCTGCTGCGGGCTTGTTGGTGCCAACACTATCCATGCACCATCAATCTATAGGACATGGGCTAGATTTTCTTTGTGTGACTGCATGCTTACTGCTACCTTATATGTGCTCTATTTGCCTTGTGCTGTGTGTAACTGTTGGTACTGTGTTTTGTACCTTGGCCCTAAAAGAGCGCTGTTTCATTTGGCTATGTACATGGTTGAATGACAATTAAACTTGAAATTAAAGTGTCGACTGTTCATCCCTCTCCTGACCTGCTGAATCCCCCCAGCGTTATTAATCTATTTATTTAGCAATTAAACGTCGAGTAGGGCCTTCCAGCCCTTTGAGCCCCGCCACCCCAGCAAACTCCCAGCTCATATTACTCTAACCTAAGCACAGAACAATTTACAACGACCAATTAACCAACCCAGTACGTGGGAGGAAACTGGAGCACCTGGGGAAACTGCAGACATTCCATGGGGAGGATGTACAGAGTCTCTTTACAGAATGGTACGGAATTGAACTCCGAACTGTAATAGTGTCGTGCTAACCCCTGAGCTACTGTGACGCTCTAACATTGTCTATGTGTTCATCTGATGGTGTCAACCCCCCTCTGCCTGATCCTGTCCGTGTTCGTACATTAAGGCTGATGATACTAACCCTCCTTTGTCTGGTCCTGTCCGTGTTTGTACATTAAGGCTGATGATACTAACCCTCCTCCGCCTGATCCTGTCCGTGTTCGTACATTAAGGCTGATGATACTAACCCTCCTCTGTCTGATCCTGTCCGTGTTCGTACATTAAGGCTGATGACACTAACCCTCCTCTGTTTGATCCTGTCCGTGTTCGTATATTAAGGCTGATGATACTAACCCTCCTCTGCCTGATCCTGTCCGTGTTCGTACATTAAGGCTGATGATACTAACCCTCCTCTGTCTGATCCTGTCCGTGTTTGTACATTAAGGCTGATGATACTAACCCTCCTCTGCCTGATCCTGTCTGTGTTTGTACATTAAGGCTGATGATACTAACCCTCCTCTGCCTGATCCTGTCTGTGTTTGTACATTAAGGCTGATGATACTAACCCTCCTCTGTCTGATCCTGTCTGTGTTTGTACATTGCAGAAACCAAACACAGATTGGGAGAGTCCTTTGCAGAACATCTCTGATCAATCAAGTCAGGGATGTTGGGATCTCTTGTTTCTGCTTGGTTTTGGTGGTGACAAGTGGAAAACTTAATAACCTGATGAAAGAGATGGTTTTCACCATTGTGAGAATGACCAAGATGGCAGATCTTGACTGAGAGTAAAGCATCTGTTAACTTTGTCTCTAGTAATTGAAATACCTACCACACTCCAGTGCTCGGCCTGGCTGAGCTTATAGTGGATTTCAAATTTACGTGGGATCCGTCCAGAGCTGGCATCGGCATTCACTGACACTGCCCACCACAGCTGTATGTCCATGATCAATCCCGACTGGCTAATGTTCAACAACGACCAGTTCAATGAGATTGGAGCATCTGGTTTCACTGGCACAATGAGAGAAAAGAGTACAGTCAGTTACAATGGAAGTCAAGGATAGAGCAAAAGATACATAGTGAGACACAAGGGCAGGCAACGCTAACTGGTGTGGGTAGATTTTACGTAGGCCCTGAGGAGTGTGGTACAACAAAGAGATCTGTCTACTATAATACAAGTCCTTAATTCATTCAAAGTGGTATCACAGGTAGGCAGGGTCGTAAAGAAAGCTTTTGACACAAAGGCCTTCATAAATCAAAGTACTGAGTACTGGACACAAAAAAGAGAAAATCTGCAGATGCTAGAAATCCGAGCAACACACACACAATGCTGGAGGAACCCAGCAGGCCAGGCAGCATCTATGGAACAGAGTACAGTCGATGTTTCGGGCCAAGACCCTTCATCCACAGAAGCTGCCTGACCTGCTGAACTGCTCCATGTAAATACAAACAAGCGTTTTCCACTGAGGTTGAGTAGGACTACAACTAGAGGTCATGGGTTAAGGGTAAAAGGTGAGGTTTAACATGAGAGGGAACTTCTTCACTCAGAGGGTGGTGAGAGTGTGGAATGAGCTTCCATCACAAGTGGTGCATGCAAGCTCGATTTCAAGGTTCACGAGAAGTTTGGATAGGTACATGGATGGTAGGGGTGTGGAGAGCTATGGTCCCAATGTAGGTCATAGTCATAGTCATAGTCATACTTTATTGATCCCGGGGGGGAAATGGTTTTCGTTACAGTTGCACCATAAATAATAAATAGTAATAAAACCATAAACAGTTAAATAGTAATATGTAAATTATGCCAGGAAATAAGTCCAGGACCAGCCTATTGACTCAGGGTGTCTGACCCTCCAAGGGAGAACCTGTAAAGTTTGATGGCCACAGGGAGGGATGACTTCCTATAACTTCCAAATTAACCTGAAAATTAACCTTTAGGGAATCCTGCACAAGGACTCCCAAGTCCCTTTGTGCCTCAGTTTTTTTGTATTTTCTCTCCATTTAGAAAATAGTCAACCCTTCCATTTCTTCCACCAAAGTGGATGACCATGCACTTCCCGACACTGTATTCTATCTGCCAGTCCTTTGACCATTTTCCTAATCTAAGTCCTTCAGTAGCCTCTCTACTTCCTCAGAACTATCTGCTACTCCATCTATCTTCATATCATCTGCAAACATTGCAACATAAACCATCAATCCCATCATCCAAATCAGTGACATACAACATAAAAAGAATCAGTCCCAACACAGACCCCTGTGGAACACCACTAGTCACCACCAGCCAACCAGAAAAGTCTCCCTTTATACCCACTCTTTGCCTCCTGCCAGTCAGCTTTATCCAAACTAGAATCTTTCCTGTAATAACCAGTCTTGAATCTTGAATATTCTCAGGACAACTATTGATGGGCAAAACTATTCTCATGGATGTGGTTGTATGAAGGTCTTTTCTCTGTGCTGTATGGCTCTGTAACATGACTCCAGCGACCTGGCTTCATTATAGAGTTCAGCGTGGAGTTTGGATACTCTCCTTACAAGACCATAAGATGTAGGAGCAGAATTAAGCCATTCAACCCATTGAGTCTGCTCCGCCATTCTGTCATGGCTGATCCTGGGATCCCACTCAACCCCATACACCTGCCTTCTCATAATATCCTCTGATGCCCTCACTGATCTGAAAACAATCAATTTCTGTCTTAAATATACCCACAAACTTGACCTCCACCTCAGTGTGTGGCAGAGCATTCCACAGATTCACTAATCTCTAGCTAAAAAAATTCCTCCGTACCTCTAATCTAAAAGGTCTCCCCTCAATTTTGAGGCTATGCCCTTGAGTTCTGGATACCTCAGCGGTCCAAATACTGACCCCTGAGGAACACCACAAGTCACCAGCAGCCAAAAAAAAAGAAAAGCCCCCTTTATTCCCAATCATTGCCTCCTGCCTGTCAGCCATTCCTCTATCCATGCCTGTATCTTTCCTGTAATTCCATCGAATTTTATCTTGTTAAACAGCCTCATGTGTGGCACCTTAACAAATGCCTTCTGAAAATCCAAATAAATGACATCCACTGCCTCTCCTTTGTCCACCCTGCTTGTTACTTCCTTGAAGAATTCTAACAGATTTGTCAGACAAGATTTCCCTTCACAGAAACCATGCTGACTTAGTCTTATTTTATCAGTAGTCTCCAAATACCCCGAAACCTCATCCTTAACAATAGACTCCAACATTTTCCTGACCACTGAGGTTAGCCTAACTGGCCCATAATTTCTTTTTTTTTGCCTTCTTCTTTTCTTAAAGAGTGGAGTGACATTTGCAATCTTCCAGTCCTCAGGGACCATGCCAGAATCAACTGATTCTTGGAAGATGATGACCAATGCATCCATTATCTCTTCAGCAACCTCTCTCAGGACTGTGGGGTGTCGTCCATCTGGTCCCGGTGACTTATCCACCTTCAGTACTCTGAGCTTGCCTAGGTATTTAGTACTCTGAGCTTGCCTAAGTATTTAGTACTGTGAGCTTGCCTAGGTATTTAGTACTCTGAGCTTGCCTAAGTATTTAGTACTCTGAGCTTGCCTAGGTATTTTCCTTTGTGATAGCAATGGCACTCGCTCCTGCTCCCTGATACTCACGGACCTCTGGCACACTGTTAGTGTCTTTCACAGTGAAGGACGATGCAAAGTACACATTATGTACACCTGCCATTTCTTTGTCCCCCATTACTACCTCACCAGCATCATTTTCCAGAACTCCAATATCAACTCTCACCTCCTTTTTACTCTTTATATAGGAAAAAAACTCTTAGTATCCTGCTTTACATTATTGGTTAGTTTGCCCTCAAATTTCATCTTTTCCCTTCTTATAGCTTTCCCAGTTGCCTTTAACTGGATTTTAAAAGCTTCCCAATCATCCAACTTCCCATTCACTTTTGTTAACTTATATGATCCTTTCCTTGGCACTTATGCAGTCCTTAATTTCTCTTGTCCAGCACAGCTGCCTACGCCTGCATTTGAGAATTTCTTCCTTGGTGGGACATATCTATCCTGCGCCTTGTGAACTACTCTTAGAAACTTCAGCCATCTCTGCTCTGCTGTCATCCCCGTTAGTACCCTCCTGCAATTCACCTGGGCAAGCTCCTCTCTCATGCCTCTGTAATTCCCTTTAGTCCATTGCAATACTGATACATATAACATGCTTCTCCCTCTCAAACTGCAGTATGAATGCAATCATTTTATGATCACTACCTCCTAAGGGTTCCTTTACATTAAGCTCCCTAATAAAATCTGGATTATTACACAACACCCAATCTAAGATACCTTTTCCCTGAGTAGGCTCAAGCTGCTCTAAAAAGCCATCTCGTGGGCATTCAACAAATTCCCTCCATTGCAATCCAACACCAACTTGATTTTCCCATCTCCTTGCATATTGAAGCACCCATTACAATTGTGTCATTACCCTTATTACATGCCCCTTCCAGCTCCCTTTGCAATCTCAACCTCACATCTTAGCTGCTATTTGCAAGCCTATATACGATTTCCATAATGGTTTTTTACCCTTTAAGGTTTCTTAATTCCACCCACAAAAATTCGACATTATCTGATCCTATGTCACCTCTTTCTCAAGATGTAAGAGATTCCATCTCCTCCCAACAGAACTACACCACTGCCTATCCTTTCGATACTAGGTATATCCTTTGAAGTTAAGCTCCCAACTATGGCATTCTTTCAGCCACGACTCACTGATGCCCACAACGCAATCTCTAATTGTGCCACAAGTTCGTCCACCTTATTCCGAATGCTATGTGCAGTTAGCATCTCAGTCCCGCATTCTTCGCCCTTTTGAATTTTGCCTCTGTGAAACAATTCAACTCTTTGCTCTGTCTGTATTTGTACCCAATCACTGGCTTGCCCTTCCTGACATTCATGTTACACTCATCATCTACTTGTAACCCTGCTGGCTCATCCTCAGCTCTATCATCCTGGTTCCCATCCGCCTGCCATATTAGTTTAAGCCATTGCCAGCAGCTCTAGTAAACCTGCCCACAAGAATATTTAATTTTAAGTGCAACCTGTCCCTTTTGTGCAGGTCCCACCTGTCCCAGAAGAGGTCCCAATTATCCAGAAATCTGAATCCCTGCCCCCTGCTCCAGTTCTTCAGCCACGCATTTATCTGCCACCTCAGTCTATTCCTGTCCTCAGTGTCGCATGGCACAGGCAGCAATCCCGAGGCTACTACCCTTGTGGTCCTGCTTCTCAGCTTCCTTCCTAACTCGCTGCATTCATTTTTTTCTTTTTACGGCTCTGTGACTCTGCTATAACACAGCTCCAGCAGCCTGGGCTCATTATCGAGTTCAGTGTGGAGTTTGGGGACTCTGCTTATGAATGTGTGGACTTCTGGCAGGTGCTTTTATTTCCTCCCACACTGCAGGGCTATGCTGGGAGGTTAACTGGCCACTGTGGATTGTGCACAGTGTAGGGGTATCAGGAGAGTTGATGGATATATGTAAGAGAAAGTTTGCCAGGATATAAGTGTTCAAAGTAAATTTATTATGCAAGTATGTATATGTCACCATATACCATGGCACCTTGAGATTAATTTTCTTTCAGGCATTCACAGCGGAACAGAGAAATACAATAGGATCAACGAGAAACTACACAAAGACGGACAAACTGAGCAAATAAATAAATAATACTTTATTTCTAATAATAAATTATTATTATAATGGGACAGTCTGAGAGTGGGGTGGCACAGTTGCAGCGCGATTCGTATAACTCTATTACAGCGCCAGTGACCCAGGTTCAATTCCCACTGCTGTGTGTAGGAGTTAGTGTGTTCTCCCTGTGGGCATGCAAGTTTCCTCTGGGTGCTCTGGTTTGCTCCCACAGTCCAGACGCTTGCGGGTTGTAGGTTAATTGGTCACACGGTATAACTGGACAGCACAAAC